>NC_133324.1:924842054-925161429 GCF_042186555.1 Aquarana catesbeiana | reverse complement strand
ACTCACACACACCGGTATGTGTTTTTTTTTTTTTTATAAAGACATAGTGTAAAGCTGGAGATACCCCTTTAAGCTCATAGGAAGTGGCTAGGTCAATGCATTTCTGGCAGGACCAACAGGAATATTCTGTGCTTGCTAAAAGTGAAAATGATTGCAACCCTCACATCGAAGGTTCGGTAAGCTGCATTAAATTAGTTTTCTATTTGGCTTTAGATACACGTTAACAAGCAGTAAATGAACTTTCAACCTCATTGATCTCTGTATCTGAAGGCATTGGGGACCAATTCATGTTTAAACTTCCAAGCAGAAGCACTGAAGTCATCCAAGTAGGGTCACTCTGCTACCCCCTCCTAGAGCACCTGCTCTGTATTCACATTAGAAAGCTGCTGAGTCACTGCTGGGAGAGGGGAGCAGTGCCTTTTAATACGTTTTTGTTTGTATGTGACAGGCACACTTTAAGTGATCGTTGCAATTTAAATAGCAGTCAATCCACGGGAAGAGGCATCTAGTAACAATGACAAGTATTTATATAAGAATAAGGCTGCATTCACACCTGAGCATAGCGTGTTTGAGCGTTTCTTCCAGCGTTTTGTCGTGCGTTTTTTCTGGCATATTTGCGTGTTTCCATGCAGCGTTGTCCTGCGTTTGTGAGCTTTGGCATTTTTTTTATTAGCCAATAGGAAAAATGAGCATCTGTTTTCATCATTTGTTGCTATGTTGTTAAGATTTTGTTAATCTGCTTCCTGCTCCAAAAACGCCCAAATCTGCCCGATTCGCGCGGCAAAAAAGGGTCCAGAACTTGTTTGAGCTTCAGGCGACGTGGAGTGGAGATGTGAACCATCTCCATAGAGAATAATGGATTTTTTTCCCCTTCAAGCGTTTTGTAGCTTGAGGCTTCAAGCTACAAAATGCTTAGGTGTGAATGGGCTCTTAAAAAAGCCGAAGGCTCTGTTGCGGAGTCTGGGTTGTGGTACTGAAATGGGTTGAAAAATTTAGCTGAAATCGGGAAGGTCATGTCTAGAGAACACAATGACTACAGAGCACTAACAATACCAATCATAATAGACATCCAATGAAAAACCATCGATGATCTGCTGGGTGACAATGACAAGTGACCACAGAGCCCAAACCTTTAACTAAGCAAAGCCCACACCTATGGGACAAATGTGTTCAAAGCTTGCCCATACATGTAACAATCTGATTGAACAGATCTCATACCGGATTTAACAAAATAATGGAATGGGAAAGCCCATCCTGATCAGGTGCATCCAATCAAACAGGCCACTACACTGCATAGTTGTTGGTAAGGAATTTGTACGATAAAAGCAGTCTGTAGGGAAAGGGGAACAGGGAGCTGCTCTAGGATGAGATTACATACAGCCTGTTCATTCTGGGTTTATCTTTACTACAGAGAACAAAGTGTGGAAACTCTACAAAAGCAATATAGGCAGAAATAAAATGCTATTTTTTTTTCGTAGAATAGAGGAAGACTAGAACCCGTGTCAGATTTTTATTTCTGTCCGTGTCCCCATTACAGATTTTTACTTACTTCCTGACTGGTAAAACCATTGTGACAGTAAGTGAAGAGAAATCTTTTAAAAAAGGAGACCTACATAGCGGTAAACACATTACAGGTGTTCTGATCATTCTCATCCAAAACAAACAAAAAAAAAAAAGTTTTGATTGGACCTACACTTTAAAGGCAGCCTTTTTCTACCTTTGAAATAACCTTTAGAACTCAGGGAACCCCTGCTAAAGATTATTATTTCTATAGATCACATGAGGTGAGCGGGAACTGTAAATTGTGAATATAGAAATAAAAAAAAAAATGAACGTGATGTACTTAAAATAATGGCCACAAAAGAAATACAGATCATCAAAAGGTTACTGCTCCCTCACATTGGTGGTCAGCAGAGAAGGTCCCCATTACACTGACTGGTGGTCAGTAGAAAAGGTCCCGATTACACCTGGTGGTCAGTAGAGAAGACTGCTCCTTACATTGGTGATCAGTGTAGTGCCCCTTACCCTGGTGGTTAGGGAAGAGCTAGGTCACATTGGTCATTTATTGAGAAAGGCCCCCCTTAGATTGATTAGTAGAAAGGTCCCCATCGCAATGGTGGTCAGTGGGAAGAATGATCCTTATATTGAAGGTCAATGTGAAGAATGCCCCTTTACCCTTGTGGTTAGTGAAGAGCTAGGTTTACATTGTTGACCCAGGGAGAGGGGTCCTCTTAGGTTGGTGATCAGTAGAAAGATCCCCATTACACTGGTGGTCAGAAGAGAAGGTCCCCATTACACTGGTGGTCAGTAGAGAAGGTCCCCATTACACTGGTAGTCAGTATGGAAAAATGTCCCTTACATTGGTGACCAGTGGGAAGAATAGTGCTTACATTAAAGATCAGTGGGAAGAATGCCCTTTACACTGGTGGTTAGTAAAGAGCTAGGTTACATTGGTGACCCGGGAAGAAGGGTCCTCTTAGGTTGGTGCCCAGTAGAAAGATCCCCAATTACACCAGTAGTCAGCGAGAAGAATGCCCCTTACACTGGTGATCAGTGGGTAGAATGGTGCTTACATTAAAAGATGAGAGTGAAGAATGCCCCTTTACCCTGGTAGTTAGTGAAGAGCTAGGTTTACATTGGTGACCCAGGGAGAGGGGTCCTCTTAGTTTGGTGGTCAGTAGAAAGATCCCCATTACACTGGTGGTCAGTAGAGAAGGTCCCCATTACACTGGTGGTCAGTAGAGAAGGTCCCCATTACACTGGTGGTCAGTAGAGAAGGTCCCCATTACACTGGTGGTCAGTAGAGAAAAATGCCCCTTACATTGGTGATCAGTGGAAGACTGCTCCTCACATTGGTGGTTAGTGAAGAGCTAGGTCACAGTGGTGATTCATTGAGAAAGGTCCCCCTTAGATTGGTCAGTAGAAAGGTCACCATCACAATGGTGGTCAGTAGAGAAGGTCCTCATTACACTGGTGGTCAGTATGGAAAAATGTCCCTTACATTGGTGATCAGTGGGAAGAATGGTGCTTACAATGAAGATCAGTGGGAAGAATGCCCTTTACCCTGGTGGTTAGTGAAGAGCTAGGTTACACTGGTGACCTGGGGAGAAGGGTCCTCTTAGGTTGGTGCTCAGTAGAAAGGTCCCAAATTACACCAGTAGTCAGTGAGCATGCCCCTTAGATTGGTGATCGGTGAAAAGAATGCTCCTAACATTGGTGCTCATCAAGAAGAATGCCCCTTACAGTGGTGGTCACTGTAGTGCTCCTTACCAGTCCTTGATTAGTTAAGATCTAGGATACATTTGTGAGCTGTAGAGAAAACCCCCTTAGATTGGTGGTCAGTTTCCTATTACACTAATGGTTAGTGGATAAGGACCTCCATTACACTGGTGATCAGTAGTAAGAATGTCCGTTACATTGGTGGGAAGAGAAACTACCTCTCTTACAGAAAGCCGGGAAGATCATTGTCACTAGTTACTTAACAGAAAAAGTGGAAATTGCTCAATACTCAAAGAACCCCTAGCAACACCTGGAGGAAGAGGTTTAAGATGATCTCTGACATGTTTATATAAGGTTTCAATTACACCTCCATGTAGTGCGGTGTATTCAAAATCTACACCTACCACTGGCATGAATATTAAATTCCCTCACACTTTGATCATACTACCCGAAAAGAAGTGTGACTCTATCCTTAAAAACCAAATGGTAAAAAAAAAAAAAAATACTACATGACCTGATAGAGGATGACGAAGGATTCAACCTAGTGAGATCCAATCAATTTGAACTAGTCTGCCCCTTTAACGATGCATTGCTCTTCCACCTAGTTTTCTTGCTTTACGGATAAAAGCCAATGACAAATGTTTTTACTCACCGTGGACTTCAGGAAAAAAAAAAAAAAAAAAAAAAAAAAAAGACCCTCAGTCAACATGAAAGTAAGGGCAGTGCTCACCTTTCGTGATGTGTGCAGTAATACGCAGCCGGCGCTCTCATTTTCTGCTGAAAGAAAATTAAAATTCATTAGAAGATGTGGAGTTCTATCAACATGACTTATTGGAGAAGATTATACAATATCTGCCACCTTGTAAAGTATCCAGAAGGGAAAAATGATATTTCCATTAAAATATATATAATTTTTTTACCTAATCTACAGTTTTGTGAAGGGGTTCTACTGAAAAGCCCCTATCAATCACTATTAGAAACTGAAAAGGCAATATGAACAAGATTGATAACTTTTTTTTTTTATTGAAACAGGAAAAAAAGATGAAAGGTTCTACCCAGTGCTAGAACAAAGTACAAATGTTCAGTACTCCTCCAATCAAAGTAAAAAGCACAGTATTGATTTAAAACGCACCTATCATTAACATTAAGACCTGGCTTCTTTCACTTACTTTTCACTCCCTTAAATGGTGGCAGAAAGCACAGAATTATTTCTTTTTCCTTGATTTGCATTTTATTTTATAACCGGTAATAAATGTACATGTACTTGGCAGGCCTGGCTAATGGAGATTGAAAGCACAAAAAACGGCAGCATTTAAAGTGATCCTGAACTGGTCTACATGGTAGCAATATATATTGCTTTGTATGCTCCAATATGGAGACTCTCAAATATAAGAGTCAGAACTACAGGCTACCCAGGGGGGCCTTGCCCTTCCATGTGCACCTTACTTCAAAAAGCTAGTTATAAAGATTGAGGCAGTTCCATTGTTGTCTAGCTTGCCCACTGGATTCAGCATGACGATACATTCATGGGGATGCATTCAGCTGCCATTATGCTCTTGCTGGGCTTCTAACGTGTCCCTGTGCATTTAATAAGGAATGGGCTTGTTACCCTTGATGTCAGACGTTCCTGACAAAACACGTTGGGCGAGACTTCTGGGACACATCATTTCCCGTCTTTAAAACGCAGGTGGAGCACAAACGAGCGCTTTCAGTTTCGATTTCCTTGCTCATACATGCCTGAGTATATAGACATTGATGTGTATTTTATATATTTTTTAATAAAACTTGATATTACTACACTATCAGAGGTTTTGTATACAATTGCGAACGCTCTAAAATACTCTAAAAAAAATCTCAAAAAATAATACCCAAATTTTTGAGTATTTTAGAGCGTTCACAATTGTACACAAAACCTCTGATAGTGTAGCAATATCAAGTTTCATTAAAAAAATATATAAAATACACATCAATGTCAATATACTCAGGCATGTATGAGCATGGAAATCAAAACGTAAAGCGCTTGTTTGTGCTCCACCTGCGCTTTAAAGACCAGAAATGATATGTTCCAGAAGTCTCGCCCAACACGTTTCGTCAGCAACGTCTGACATCGTCAACGTTCACAAGTCTATTCCTTATTAAAGGCACCAGGACACATTAGAAGCCCAGCAAGAGCATAATGGCAGCTGAATGTGTTTACAATTGTATACAAGACCCTATGGAGGAATAGCGCTGTACCATTATAGTGATTGGTATTGGTACACATGAATGGGAGTGTGTTAGAGTGCTAATGGCTATTTATTAAAGCAAAAAAAAAAAAAAAAAAAAACCACATAGCAGCTCACAAGATACATATACACTATGAGAGGCTTCTTTACCTTTTCCCTTTGCGAGTGAGGTACAGAGTCTCTTAAAGCCACCGGAGCACTATTAAGTACATGGTGGCATCCAGTTGTCCACGTGTACATGATACTACTAGCTGAGCGAGAACCTAACAGTTGTATGCAGGAGCACCCGTTTGGGATACCATATGTGAGTTTAAAACTTTTTTGAGAAAAAAGAGGTCATATATTTCCCATGAGTGTGGTGTTCTTCTGCTGGGAAAAGAGGAAGAAAACGACTTTCTTGGGTGTAATTTGTATCACCTTTGGATGTACTCATTTGCACTGAGCACCTTACTTGGGCTGTTTTCTATGGACTTTTAAATTTTCCACAATGGTTTATTGCTCATTGGATATTACTTGCATTTATAGGTGCCCGGTCTAGTTTTTAATTATTTTTTTCCTCCCTTAGGCATACCTTTCCATCCATTGCTATATATGCTCCAACTTGGAGACTCTCAAAGAGTTAGGATCCCACTTTACAGAGGAACCTTGACAAGGCATTGTGGCTTATGTAAACACACACACACACACACACTTGCAAATGTGTGCAACTAAAACCTCTACTTTTAACTTAAATTGTGACAATTCCATTTGGGGCTTTTTCTTTTTTTTTTTTTTTTTTTTTTTTTTTTTGTGCAAACTAGCATGTATGCGTGCTGGAAAATTGTATTGAATGGTACAATTGGTCTTCCAGTCAATCCCTGTATCTCTGTGGAGACCCCTGAAGCTCAAGCCCAGCCTGAACATAGGACCTTAACCTTTGTTCAAGTCAACATTAAAGCCCTACCTCTCCTTATTCTGTCACGTACCAGAGTTTCTGAAAAAAGTTTGCAATTTGACAGCTAAACAAGCTCAGAGCGTTGTGTGCACTGGTGCGCAGTTATGTTGGAACAGGAAGGGACCATCCTCAAACTGTTTCCATAAAGTTGGAAGCATGAAATTGTCCAAAATGTCTTCGTATGCCGACGCCTTAAGAGTTCCCTTCATTGGAGCCAAGGGGGCCAAGCTCAACCCCTGAAATACAACCCCACACCATAATCCTCCCTCCACCAAATGATTTGGACCAGTGCACAAAGCAAGGTCCATAAAATAAATGGATGAAAGAGTTTGGGGTGGAGGAACTTGACTGGCCTGCAGAGTCCTGACCTCAACCCGATAAAACACCTTTGGGATGAATTCTTCTCATCCAGTGCCTGACCTCACAAATGCGCTTCTGGAAGAATGGTCCAACATTCCCATAGACACACTCCTAAACCTTGTGGACAACCTTCCCAGAAGAGTGGAAGCTGTTATAGCTGCAAAGGGTGGGCCAACTCAATATTGAACCCTACGGGCTAAGATCGGGAATGTCATTAAAGTTCATGTGCGTGTAAAGGCAGGCGTCCCAATACTTTTGGATATATGTTTATTTATATACATTTTTATTTTTCCCCCCTTTTCTTCAATTAGTAATAATATGATGCACTCATCATTTGGGCTTTACACACCAACCTCCAGCTGTCCTTTTAAAAGGAACATTCCTGGAGCTCTCCTTTAAATACGGCATGTATTAACTAATGTAAATATAAATTCAAATCACAATGCATTCCAGACACATCTGCTGGCTCTAAGATGCAGTTAGAAAATACATTGCTGAGAAAACATTTCCTCCCGTATAAAAGGAAAAAAAACTTTTTACAAGCCCCAGGAGTGTGAGCAATACATAAAGGTCCTGTGGAGACGCGGTGTGACCTGAAGAGGCATTGGTCATCCTTCTGCACCGCAGGCTGTTTTGCAATGTTTATCTCACTGGAGTCACAGATGGGGGAACCCTGCCAGAACCACAACGGAAGAGGATCTGTGATCGCCGAGTAGATAAGGGCGCTCACACATAAAGAACAGCGCACAACTTGGCCCACAAACCTGACACAGGTGCTACAACTCACACAGGCATGATACACGTTATAAATATCAGATTATCTCAAGACAAAGTTTGAGTCCATTCAAAGGATTGCATTACAGTATCATACATTACAACAACATGCATCAAGTGTTCTCTGTGTGATGCTTTGTAAAACCACTGAGATAAGCACCCCTATAACCACTTCCCACCCAGACCAACTGATATTTCTATCCTACATGGAAAAATTTGTATTTTTTTTTTTGCTAGAAAATTACTCATAATCCCCAAATTATATTTTATATTTAATTAAGAATAGAGCTGCACGATTCTGGCTAAAATGAGAATCACTATTTTTTTTTTTTTGCTTAGAATAAAGATCACGATTCTCTCAGTGTAACAACTTCTTTCACATTATACTAAAAAAAATTGTGCTAACTTTACTGTTTAATTCATAAAAAAAAAAAAAAAAAAAAACTAGAGTGTGTTTTTTCAAAAAAAATTGCATTTGAAAAACCGCTGTGCAAATATGGTGACATAAAATATTGCAACAACCACCATTTTATTCTCTAGAGTCTCTGCTTTAAAAAAAAATATATATATCGATCGATATCTATAGAGAGAGAGATATATCTATCATGTTTGGGTGCTCCAAGTAATTATCTAGCAGAAAATAATGATTTTTTACTTGTAAGCAACAAATGTCAGAAAAGGTTTGGTTTTTAAATGGTTAAACACCCCTCATCTACACTTGGTTTCCTTTGATAAAAGAACGAAAAGATACTTTGTTTCTACTTACTCATGTGTTGTAATAAAACTTGGCAGGCTGCCTGGATTTTTTTTTTTGTTCCAGCTGTGAGAACTCTCTGCACTTGTTAGATGATCACATGCTGTTTTGAAGATCAAAAAAGTTCGCGATTTTCTATTCTTAACAATTAATCATGCAGCTCTGATATATATATTTATTCTATTTTATAAAGAGACCCTAGGGAATAAAAAGATGGCATTATTTTTTATGTCACGCGGTATTTGCGCAGCGATTTTTCATACACTATTTTTGGGGAAAAACACACTTTAACGAATTTTAATGCAAAAAAAAAAAAAAAAGCAATATAACCCAATTTTTTGGTAAATAATAAAAAGATGATGTTACGTCGAGTAAATAGATACCCAACATGTCAGGTTTTAAAATTGCGCACGCTCATGGAATGGTGCCTATGGAGATAAAAATCTCCATAGGTGACGCTTTAATAATTTTTACAGGCTACCTGTTTAGAGCTACAGAAGAGATCTAGGGCTAGAACTATTACTCTCGTTGCAACATTCGCGGTGATAGCACACATGTGTGGTGCGAAGACCGTTTACATATGGGGGCATGACCTACGTATAAGTTCACTTCTGCGTGCGGGCGCACACACACATTATATATATATATATATATATATATATATATATACACACACATATACATATACATACACACACACACTTTTGTTTTTTTGTACACTGTCCCTTTAGTTTTTAACTTTTATTCCTAAGAAATGTAAACATCCCTTGTGGTAGAAATAAGGCATGACTGGTCCTCTTTATGGAGACATCTGGGGTCTATAAGACTCCAAATCTTTTCTCTACCCTGGAAAGAATGAGATAAAAAAAAAAAAACCACCATTGATCTCTGCTTTCCAAAAAAATGGCAGCTGTTACATCTGCCAGAGCCAGAAGTGACGTCATGATTTTGTTTCCGGCCTCCCAAGATCATAGAGATGGCTGGAGACCATCCAGTCTGCACCTAGCTCTGTGTTAACCCAGCGCCGCCCCCAGATCAGATCTCTGGCTCTCCAATCATGCAGGAGAGCCGCCGATGGGCGGCAGGTGTTGCCTCCCCTTCCGCTGCCTGTAAAAGCCATCCAGCAGCTAATCAGCTGCTAGGATGGCTTTTACGTTAGAGGGAATCACCGGATGAAAAGATAGAGATCTGCACGATTCCTGTAGCTGCATGCATCATCCAGATATCTCCACTTCAACCTAAGGACATCATATGATGTCCTACCAGCAGGAAGTAGTTAAACCCCTGATGTTTCCAGAGCTCAATAGCTCAAGGGGACATTTACATACACACGTGAATGAGCAGTGACTCCCCCTCCCATCTCTGAGGTTTTAAAGGAGAAGTATGGACATATGAAAAAAAATAAAAATTCACCTCCATGCTGTGGCATTGGTGTGATGCTGCAACTGCCCCATGTCTCTAAGACCAAGAACTGAGCAATCACATGACCGCTGATCCTTCATTTCTTGGTCTGCTCAAAAAATGGAAAGCAGTGACTGTCAGTCACTGGCTCTCTCAGCTCTGCTCCTCCAGTGTTTACTGGAGTGCTGGGCTGGTGAGTGGGCAGACGAAGCTCGCTTTAGCAATCAGTGAACTGGGTGGATCCTGACAATATCATTGGGATCTGTCCAGAGCCTGAAGTGGCCCTGCCCCATCAGCTGATTAAGTCACAGGAAAAGTTTTGTCCATACTTCTCTTTTAATGAGACAGTGTCTCCAAGGAGATAGCTACGGTTGTCCTGTCTTTTTGGATAACCCATAGTGCTCTGGGAATTGTTTTTCTTGCAATACATTTTACAAAGAATGTACTTGTATAGTTAAAAACAATAAAAATAAATGAATACATTTTCAAAACAAATGCGTGACTAGTGCGCTCACGTTGCCGGTGATCAAGCTGTCATTAGACAGCTGATGCAAAATACAGTAAAAAAATCAAAAGGGCCAATAAAAATCACGCCTGTAAAGCGCCTCTCATGTCTCACCAGTGTGAAAGCCTGAGTGCTTTCACAATGGGGCGGTGTGCTTGCAGGATGGGAAAAAAAGTCCTGCAAGCAGCATCTTTGGGCCGGTGTGGGAGCGGTGTATACACCGCTCCCACACCGCCCCTGCCTATTGAAATGAATGGGCAGCGCTTGCGAAGTGCCTGAAAAGCACCGCAACCCTTTTTTCAGCTGCTAGCAGGGGGGTTTAAAAGCACCACGCTAGCAGCCGAAAAGCGCAGCTAAAATGACGGTAAAGCGGACCCCCGCCCCAAGTGCCGGGTAACACAGGGGCGAGTCGCAAGTTGCGCTCCATGCATTGCAATGGTACCGTTCTAATAGGAGCAACTCAAGTCGCTCCGACTTAGAAAAAAGGTTCCTGTACTACTTTGGGGTGACTTTGGAGCGGCTTGCATTGACTTCTATACAGAAGTCGTTTTGCAAGCTGCGCTGAAGTCGTGCTGTATGGGGCGGCTTCAGAGTTGGACAACTTCAAAGCCGCCCCCCTGTGTGAACCGGCACTTATTGTCAAAGCCTAATTAAACAAGCTAAATTTAGAAGCTGATTGGTTACTATGCATAGCTGCACCAGATTCTGTGTACACCAGTTTTAGTAAATCTCCCTTTTTGTACAACTTCAGCAACTTAACTGAACAGCTTTTCATTCCTTTACCTACTTTTTTTTGTATAGTTATTAGTTTTTTTATGTAGTTAAATATCACTCAAAGAAAGCACTATTTTTTTTTATAGATAAAAAGGATAGAATATTGATTTGGGCACAGTGTCTCGTGACCGAGTAATTGTTATTCACAGTATCACAGCAATGAAAACTGAAAAATGGACAGGGCAGGAAGGGGTGTGCACATGCTGGCAATGAGGTGGTTAACGTATATTTATAGAGCAAACTATTGTTTTTCGTTGATAGATTAGGGAGCGGTTATTTCCCCAGGAAACATTTAATTTTAGAGGAAATCTCTTCTACATAGTGGTCACCGAAACACGCGTCCAAGACCTCCCACCACAATTCCGATTTCCCGTCACTTTCTCTCCCGGTGATAAAGGACTCCCGAGTCATCAGGACAAATGGAGACAGTGGAACTTCCAAGCTGACTGTAGTAAACTGTGGAATTTATTTTTTCTAAAAAGGGCCCCCTGCAGGTGAACACTAGGCACATTACGTCAGACTTGCCTTTCAAGCAAAGCTCTCCAACGGTGCTCCATCACCTCTGCCTGCGGATTCCATCGTCACCCAGTTTTCCTTCCAGGTTTGTGCAGCAGCTTTTATGTGCGTGGGAGTGACCAACCCCGCGGGGCGTTCTGCATTCCATGGAACATGCAGAAGGCCACTGCTCATGCGTTGGTGGCATCAACAGCTACTGCTGGTGCGACTATCTCCTAAACGGTGCACATACAGATATCAGTTGTACCTGCAGGTAAGGTTACAATAAAGCACACCTGTAGGTACAAGTTTAAATAGAGAGTTTTCTACCACCTTAATAGGAAACCGTTTCAGATTTCCAAAGGGTGTGCAGAATAGAAATCTAAATTATCTTTGGTTTGAATTGATGTTGATGGAGAACATGTGAAAGTACAGATGACAAACTGCTGAAGGCCAGTGAGGAGCTTAGGCATGTTCACACTAGGATCTGAACCTCTCCCTTGTGAGTGTAGAAAAAATGATCCCCAGTCCGGTTGTTGCTCTTAAAATTTCTTCATTTTATTGAATAGCCACAGTGAACAAAACACAGATGAAGTCAGTTGACGCGTTTCAGCCTATAAGGCCTTAGTCATAACCACTGTGAGAGCCCATCAGCAGGAACTGGGCGAGATTCGATCCGTCAATGGGTGGTGTTCTGCTGAAAACTCAGATTCGCCAAAATCTCCAACCACGTCACTTCCGGTGACTCTCCAGCAGCAATAATTGGAGATTTGGACAACTTGGCTATTTTCACAGTACACCAGCAGCATATACACTACGCTACACCATATAATGAGTGGACATGGTTAGTCCGCCTGCTAGTAACCAACATGGCCACCTCCAAGGCGGCAACAACTTTTTTCCTTCTTACCCCGTGTTCTGTCAAAACAGCCAGCTCATCGTGTACCATAGTGCATACGCTGTCGGTGTTCTGTGAAAACATCCAACTCGTCCAAATCTTTAATTATTGCTGCTGGAGAGTAACCGGAAGTGACGTGGTTGGAGATTTTGGCGAGTTGGAGTTTTTCGGCAAAACACCGGCCATAGACGTTTCGAGTCTCGGCCAGTTCCTGCTGAACCAGCCGAGATTGGAGCCGCGTGTGGGCAGGCTGAAAGTTGACTGATCAGCTTGAGTACAACCAGCCTGCCGGATTCACTTGTGATTAGCCACTAGCGTTAATCACCGTCTTCTCTCGGTGGAGGTGGCTTCGCCCCACCCCCGTCAGGAGCAGGCAATTGCTCAGCAGGAGGGATACCCCTGTCAGCACTGTCTGTGTTGATGGGGAAATCATGCAAATTTCTTTCCTGCACCCCGTGATCCCAGGAAAGAAATCTGCACCATCTATGGCCTGCCTTAGAAAGCGGTCACCTGTACGGGCCAATCACCTGCGTTGCCCACCCCAAAAGTCACACGTAGACATGCCTCTTGTACACGTGCGGGCCAATCACCTGCGTTGCCCACCCCAAAAGTCACACGTAGACACGCCTCTTGTACACGTGCGGCTGTGGGGCAGGAAGTGTCCTGGCAGCAGTTGATTGGCCTTTATAGGTGATGGCTTCCAGTCGGGCTCCCTCAAGTGGACTGGGATCCTAATCCAAACACACCCGAGCTCATCATGAGTGAAGACCAGTAATTCTACTCATTTTATGCTCAAAATCTAATAGAAACTTCCAAAATGTGCATTGTATATAGCATGGCCGGTGTAATTGTTAAAGTGATTAAAAAAAAAAAAAAAAAAAAAAAAAGAAAAGCCTTTACAAACATGTTATACTCACCTCCTCTGTGCAGTTGGTTTTGCACAGAGCAGCCCGGATCCTCCTCTTCTTGGGTCCCTCTTTGCTGCTCCTGGCCCCTCCCTCCTTTTTAGTGCCCCCTCAGCCAGCAGCTTGCTACAGGGGGCAACCAAGTCGAGTCAGAGCTCCGTGTATCCATTCAGACATGGTGCCCCTCCCCCTCTGCCATGATTGGCTGACTGACTTTGAATCTAGGATGGAAAAGGACCTGGAGGTACTAGTAGATGATAGGCTCAGCAATGGCATGCAATGCCAAGCTGCTGCTAACAAAGCAAACAGAATATTGGCATGCATTAAAAAGGGGATCAACTCCAGAGATAAAATGATAATTCTCCCGATCTACAAGACTCTGGTCCGCCCGCACCTAGAGTATGCTGTCCAGTTCTGGGCACCAGTCCTCAGGAAGGATGTACTGGAAATGGAGTGAGTACAAAGAAGGGCAACAAAGCTAATAAAGGGTCTGGAGGATATTATTTATGAGGAAAGGTTGTGAGCACTGAACTTATTCTCTCTGGAGAAGAGACGCTTCAGAGGGGATATGATTTCAATATACAAATACAGGCAGTCCCCGAGTTACAAACCTCTGACTTGCGAACGACTCCTACTTATGAACGGGAGGCGGCGTGACGTTCTGCGCATGTGCGGCCACTTTGACGGCGGGCACCTCGGAAAACGACGTCTGCGCGGCTACTTGACAGAACATCAGAAAACGACGTCTCTGCCGTTCTGCTCACGCGCTTCCGACTTACGAACATATCCGACTTGGGAACAAACCGGCAGTCCCTAACCCGTTCGTAACTCGGGGACTGCCTGTACCGTACTGGTGACCCCAAAATAGGGATAAAATTTTTCTGCGGAAGGGAGTTTAACAAGACTCGTGGCCGCTCATTAAGATTGGAAGAAAAGAGGTTTAACCTTAAACTACGTAGAGGGTTCTTTACTGTAAGAGCGGCAAGGATGTGGAATTCCCTTCCACAGGCGGTGGTCTCAGCGGGGAGCATTGATAGCTTCAAGAAACTATTAGATAATCACCTGAACGACCACAACATACAGGGATATACAATGCAATACTGACACATAATCACACACATAGGTTGGACTTGATGGACTTGTGTCTTTTTTCAACCTCACCAACTATGTAACTATGATTGACAGCCACGGGAGCCAATGGTGCCGCTGCTCTGTCTCAGCCAATCAGGAGGAGTGTCCTGGAAGGCTGAGGGGATCATGGAACATCGCTGGAGAGAGATGGGGCTCAGGTAGGTAATTAGGGGGGAGGCTGCTACACACGGAAGGTTTTTTATCTTAATGCATAGAATAAAAAAAAAAAAAACCTTCTGCCTTTACAACTCCTTTAAGTTGCAACATTTGATAACCTAACGAACGTCATTTTAAAAAAGGGACTTCAAAGTTTTGTTCGATTTTAAAGTGGGGTTGTAAAGGCAGAATTTTTTTATTTTTTTTATTTTAATACATTCTATACATTAAGATAAAAACAACCGTTTGTTGCAGAAGCCGCCCTAATACTTACCTGAGCCCCCTCTCGATCCAGTGACGTGCACAAGAGACTTAGCTAAATCTAATGGGTTTAGTTACATTGTAATGCATTATTTAAGCAATTCTCTACCAATTCCAAACGCCTTATATACTCCTGGAGTAAAAAATGCAGGGACGAGGTGTTCTCCGCATAGAGAACCGTACAGTCTGAGCCCCCCCCCCCCCCATACACATCAAAGGGCTGGGAGTTGTGTGGAGGTGAGGCCGCTGTCTGTATTGTGTAGCTTGTGGTAAACAAGCTGCGGCATTGTCATCAGGAATCTATTGTGTGTGTGTGTGGGCTGCCGCTCCATGAACTCCAGACCTCCTGCCACTCGCTGGTGATCTCCGAGGGATTCACAAAAAGCTCTCCGCGGGAAGCATCCTCACAGCGCCATGCATGACCAGGAGCGGCCCGCCGTGCGACATACCTTCCGCAACAAATAAAAGCCCAAAATTCAGACATATTGAAGGACACTTCTAAAACTAGGACAGTCTGGAAAATCCGCCAGATTTTCTGCCTTTCCACACCAAAAAAAAAAAAAAAAATTTTTATTTATTATCGTTTTATTTTGATCTTACTTTTTTTTTTTTTTTTTTTTTTTTACATTTTACAACAAAAAACAAACAAAAACAAATGCACAAAACCTGCTTTTTTTCTCTCGATTTTTATTTTACTTTTTTTTGTTTTTTTTTGTTGTAAAATGTATAAAAACAAAAAAAACAAAAAAAAAAAAACAAAAAAAAAATATATGCACAAAACCTGCTTTTTTTTTCTCCATTTATTTTGATTTTACTTTTTTGTAGAGAAAAAATAAAAAGCAGGTTTTGTGCATTTTTTTTTTTTTTTTTAACATTTTACAACAAAAAACAAACCAAAAAATTAAAATCAAAATAAAATTGAGAAAAAAAAAGCAGGTTTTGTGCATTTTTTTTTTTTTTTAACATTTTACAACAAAAAACAAACCAAAAAAGTAAAATCAAAATAAAATTGAGAAAAAAAAAAAAAGCAGGTTTTGTGCATTTTTTTTTTTTTTTACATTTTACATTTTTACAACAGAAAAACAAAAAAAAGTAAAATCAAAATAAAATCAAGAAAAAAAAAAAAAAAAAAAAAGCAGGTTTTGTGCATTTTTTTTTTGTTTACATTTTTTCTTTGTGGGCGGGTATTATCCAAAAAAAAAAAAAAAGTTTAATTTTTTTTCCTTTTGTTTCTATTACATACCTCATTTTGCTTCTCTATGCAACACAGACAGATCATGGCTGGTAGGGGGAGTAGGCAAGGGGTTCCAGAAAACATCGCAGCACCCTGCCTCAGTACTGATTCAAGCAGTTGGCTGGCTCTTAGGAGGAGTGGATGTTAAGCCGGTCATAGACGGCTGGAATCTCGGCCAAATTCAGCAGGGGCTGGCCAAGACTTGAATCCTATATGGGCAGGCTGATTGTATCCAAGTTGCTCGAAATGATCAACCTGGGCACAAGCAGAATGTCGGATTTTTTTAATGCGATTATTGCCCGCAGCTGTAGCCACTGTGTGCTTTCCTGGCCGGGACACCAACCTCCGACGCATGCGCTTACGTTTGTACATGTGTATATGTGGGGATGGGGGGGCTCAATTTTTTTTTTTTTTTTTAACCCCATCAAATCGGGGAAAAAAAGTTCCCTATATAATGATTTTTAGGTGACAGGGCTCCATGTGAATGTAGTGCAATGCAGATCGGATTGCAATGCATCAATTCCCAGCAATGCTAGCAGCTGGGGGAAGTGACAGGTGACCCCGGAAGTGATGTCATACACGTGTCCCCTCCCCTCCACCCGCCAGTCTCAGGCCTGCATATGGGCGAGCGTGACCTGTAAAAAAAAGTAAAAGTAAATTGGGTGGCAGCGCAGCCACCAGAACGCTTCCACCCAGTTTTGCCTGTCAGTCTTATACTCAATCATAGTGGCTGCAGCCACCGGATTGTGTGTTAAACCTCCCACTGTCAGTTCCATACTACGTACGGACCTGGCAGCAAAAGAGTTAATACACATTGTGAGAAACTCACAGTGTGCAGTAAAAAAAAAAAAAAAAAATCAGCAATTTCAGTCCAGGAGAGGAGCCGGAACAACCGTGCAAGACCGAAGGGAAGGCCGAAAGGTTCGATTTAAAGTGAACCTGTCAGCAGATGTCAGCAGAGCCTCCCCACACATCCATGTCATGACCGGTTCACTTTAAGAAAGCAGAGAGCAGACACATTTATCTCAGTGTGCGTCGCAATGTGTTTTCCCATCTGGCGCACCACGGGGGGGGGGGGGGGGGGGGAGTTAAGAGCGAAAATACTGCATTATTCATATTCATTATTTATAAGCGGGTAAACAAAACAACAACGGCAAACACTGACAAAAGCCCGGCCAATGACAGCAATAAGAAGTCGTCCAATAAAAAGGAATCGCAATGATCGTGAGGACAAACGATCCCGATGAGAATAGGAACGATTCACCACCCGACAGTCCACCTACAAATCACATCAGTCCTGGGTGGAAAGTTGCGGACTGAATCCCCCCAGCAGGTACTTATATCTGTGTTCCCAGCTCCGCCCACCTGCCACACCCATGTAACATATGTGAAGCTACAAAAGGGCGGGCTTTAAACACCCAGACACCGCACATATGGGTCACTGAGCCACCAATGTTTGTGCTGAGAAATGCTGTCAAACACAGCTCTTGGTCCTCAATAACGATCGCTTACAGGAACGTCTCCCAAACATGTGACCACTGTGACAGCCAATCGTCGCGCTCACATGATCGCCGTTCCTTCTCGCCCCTCGAGGGTTCAGAACCTTATAAAAAAGGGACAATGGGGCGGGCAGGAAGGAGTTAAACAGGCCACAAAGTTACCCTCTGGCATGAGATCACAGCTGGTGATGCAAAGGCGTTCCCCACTAGACGGCAGTGCAAAGGGGCGCCCCCCCCACTGGATGGCAGTGCAAAGGGGCGCCCCCCACACTGGACGGCAGTGCAAAGGGGCGCCCGCCCAATGGACGGCAGTGCAAAGGGGCGCCCCCCCAATGGACGGCAGTGCAAAGGGGCGCCCCCCCAATGGACGGCAGTGCAAAGGGGCGCCCCCCCAATGGACGGCAGTGCAAAGGGGCGCCCCCCCAATGGACGGCAGTGCAAAGGGGCGCCCCCCAATGGACGGCAGTGCAAAGGGGCGCCCCCCCATGGACGGCAGTGCAAAGGGGCGCCCCCCTCCCCAATGGACGGCAGTGCAAAGGGGCGCCCCCCTCCCCACTGGACGGCAGTGCAAAGGGGCGCCCCCCTCCCCACTGGACGGCAATGCAAAGGGGCGCCCCCCTCCCCACTGGACGGCAGTGCAAAGGGGCGCCCCCTCCCCACTGGACGGCAGTGCAAAGGGGCGCCCCCCTCCCCACTGGACGGCAGTGCAAAGGGGCGCCCCCCTCCCCACTGGACGGCAGTGCAAAGGGGCACCCCCCTCCCCACTGGACGGCAGTGCAAAGGGGCGCCCCCCTCCCCACTGGACGGCAGTGCAAAGGGGCGCCCCCCTCCCCACTGGACGGCAGTGCAAAGGGGTGCCCCCCACTGGACGGCAGTGCAAAGGGGCGCCCCCCACTGGACGGCAGTGCAAAGGGGCGCCCCCCCACTGGACAGGGGTGCAAAGGGGCGCCCCCCCACTGGACGGCGGTGCAAAGGGGCGCCCCCCCACTGGACGGCGGTGCAAAGGGGCGCCCCCCCACTGGACGGCAGTGCAAAGGGGCGCCCCCCCACTGGACGGCAGTGCAAAGGGGCGCCCCCCCACTGGACGGCAGTGCAAAGGGGCGCCCCCCCACTGGACGGCAGTGCAAAGGGGCGCCCCCCTCCCCACTGGACGGCAGTGCAAAGGGGCGCCCCCCCCACTGGACGGCAGTGCAAAGGGGCGCCCCCCCCACTGGACGGCAGTGCAAAGGGGCGCCCCCCCCACTGGACGGCAGTGCAAAGGGGCGCCCCCCCCCACTGGACGGCAGTGCAAAGGCGCATCCGACTGGGCTGCAGTGCAAAGGGGCGCCCCACTGGGCTGCAACGCAAAGACATGTCCCAATGGACATCGCGTCCCATTGACTGCAATGCAAAAAAAAACGCCAGTCACATTAATTACATTTAAAAAATAAAATTTTTGCCAGTTTCGGTTTTCGTCCATTCTGAATTTTCAGTTTCGGTTTTGGCACCAGAATTTTAATTTCGGTGCACCACTAATATTGACAACTCCTGAAGAAGTGGATTGTGTCCATGAAACGCGTCGGGCCACAAGGAATCAGTTGTTTATAACAATGTATTGCTTTATCACAACGATGTATTTGTACTGCATTTGGATGCTTTAGGATATTCTGTGAAAAATGGAAATTATTTTTATGACTATGGACACTAAATAGATTGTGTTTTTATATAAAATGTGCCTCAAAAGTTCCACCTCATCACACCATATTGTCAGATATCCTTATAGAGATGTGGCCCCATCTTTTTAAGCAATCCCAATTTTATAATCCAAATATGAAAAAATGATTATTAGCAAAAACCAAGTACGATTAGATTGAAAACACGTTAACGTTTTCCAATGCTAAAAAGAATAATGCAATAAAGAAAAAAAAAAAAAATGGGACAATCCAGCTAGGAAGTGGTAAGTTAGTCCCCACATATCTGACCACCCTTGGAGCCTATGGACACCTTTACTGAGAAGGACGCATGAATCAGAACATGTCCACCTGCTGGAAGGATGAGGAACAACAAATAATCCTGACCCACCTGTGGTACTCTGTGGTCCTTCTAGGTTGACGTTGACAAAGAATCTAATGCTCTCTCCAGACACTATGGAGGAATGTACGGTATCAAACAGCTCTTCTCCTCCACCCTCCTCGTGTTCTTTGTGGTCACAACCATCATCGGTGTCACATTTAAGATAACCTGGAAATAAAGCACAAATGTTAAACAGAAGAAGATCATTCAGTATTAGTGTTGACATTATCATGAATGAAAAAGGATTCAAAACGCAAGTAAAACCATAATACAATGAGTGAAGCAGTACTCTTTTCTCTGGTTGTCGGTAGTGGCAGCCATACGAGAAGTATGACGCAGGTCTAAAGGAGCCTTAGTAAAGTTTGTTAATGTATGTGCCAATATTGGTTTCTACAAGCATTCAACAAGTGTAGGAAAGATAGTCCAAGTCCTCAAGAATTTTAGAAACATTTTGGAAAAGCAAACCTTAAATCCTTAAACGTTTTCCCCCAAAGTATCATAGGTACCAGCTGCCCGGTAATTCAGGTTTCTTTTAGAGGCACCCTGGGAACTCAAGTCCCCGGGTATCATGGTATGCAAATATTTGCCAGCTCAGTGGTTTAGAGCTTACTCTGCACCCTCCCTGCTCCCATCGGCCCTTCATTAGATGTGTGGTCTCACTGGCCAATAGCGAGGAGAGGGGCAAGAAGGGAGGATAAAATTTGGCCACAATTCAAGACATGGGGGTTTCCCAGAACATCATGAAACATGAACTCACAGGCCCAGGAGGTATCTGCAAAACTAGTGGCCCTCAAGAAACTGGACCTCAAGAACTTCAAAGCAAGGGTTTCTCAATCATGGTTCCATGGAACCCTAGGGTTCCTTCAGAGGTTACTATGGGTTCCTTATGCAATGAGCAATTACTGTCTCTCAGATAAGTTTCCACTGACACCACTGATGTTTTTTAGTGATCTGTTCCCAATGACCACAAGTGTGAAGAGCATTCTTCCCACCGACCAACTCCCTCTGGCTGCACTGCGGGGGGGGATTGGTTCCAGCACATGCGCTCCTTATATCTGTTGTCTGGGCCCCCTGTGTGCCCCTTTCCCCCCTACAGCAATGCCGGCTTCCCTCCTCTTCCACCGGCAGCTGCTGTGGGCACACAGGGGGATGTCACTTACTGGCCCTTTTCTTTGCTGAATGAACACAGCGAGTGATCAGTACCAATTACTCCTGTGTCCATCACTGATGCATAGTATACAGTGTTTACGATGCTTCAGTCTGAATATGCAGGAAGCCTCAGAGTGCATTCATTCATCTGTGCTACTGAGGCTGTAGAGAAAGGGACTGAGAAATCTATGTCCTCACTCACTTTCAGCTGAGGGGGGTGGGGGGCTTGTCAGGTAGGCTGCATGGGGCCCCGTGATTTCTAACAGCAGCCCTGGTAAGCACTGCCTCTTATATCATATGTATGCAAATGTTACCATGGGGTCAGGTTGTGGAAGGTCCTAGAAACCCCTGGCCGGTTGAAGAAGCTAAAACAGTTTTTTCCACTTCTAGTACTTAGAGGCTTCCCTAGAAGCCCACTTTCAGAGCAGTAAAAATATTTAAAAAAAATAAAATGTAATATATAAAATATTATATATATAAATATATATATATATATATATATATATATATATATATATATATATATATATATATATATATATATATATATATATATATATATATATATATATATATATATCCTAAACGATTTACCATTCCCTCGTAACCTGCAAATGTCACCCCCTCACATGTACCCAGCCGCCCCGGGTTCCCTGCAGCTAGAGTGCTGGCAAACATCAAGAACTTGGCAAGATCTGTGTTTAGGCAGTGAATAGCTGCCTCTGCCTCACCAACCAATCAATATACCTTCCTAAATTCCCATCGTACCTCATGGCATGCTGGTTGGACAGGCTCTGTTTGCATTGCGATGGGCGAGCAGAGCCGGGTATTTAAGGTCTGGTTGAGTCTCCTGGCATCTAGTTGACTGCAGGTAGAGCATGTGAGGAGGAGAAGGAAGCTGCCTGTGTGTAGGGGGACTGTAGCCTATGTGGGATATGGAATGGAGGAAAAACTGATGCATGTTATATAGTGGCGGTTCCCTTCTGTAAGTACGGGTCCCATGCATTAGGTGGTTTTAGTTACATCATGTGATACATGACTTGTATATCATTTTAGAGGAATGAACTTCTAGCATTTTACCTTCCTTTGAAGGTGGTGGACACTCGGAGTGGACTGTACTTTAGGATTTATGCGATTTATTTGATTTTGAATTTTGATTATTTTTGGAATATATGTGTCTGAATAGTGCAGCACTTTGGATGAATATACCTTTCTGCATGCAGGTCCTATGCTGTTCAATATACAGCTCGGGACTGAAGCCATTAGGAGCCCTGAGCAGTCTTCATGGTGGCATGAGATGGGTGATCTTTACTTTTCAGGAGACCAAGGGGCAGCGAGTGAGTCAAATGGAGTCTTAGTTGGGTTTAGGCCTATTTTAAGGGCTCAAATTCACAACGCATTTATAGGCTTTTGATTTTATTTTATTTTTTCCTGCCTGCAAACGCACCTCTACATTAGCCTATGTGTATGCACACATACTGTAGGCCGGGGGTCATCAACCCGTCGATCGCAGGCAGGTGACGGATAGGTCGCATCTCTTGGTTGCCGACCCCGAACCTGGAGAGGAGGGGCGGCAGGGGCTGCAGAAGCTCAACAAGCAATGCCTACTCTCCCAACTGCTGGAATTCAGCTGCTGCAGGGAGCAAAATGCAGCCCATGGGTTACATGCCGCCCTGCCTCCCCTCCTCTTCAGGTACCCCTTCCTTGTTGCCTGGCCCCCCGTGTGCTCCCTGGGCACCCCCGCAGTGATGCCGGGCCCTCCTCCTCCCCTCTCCCGCTGGCTGCTGCAGGTGATGTGTCACAATGGATAGCAGGGGAAGGGGCTGGTAAATGTGTCATTTACTGGCCCCTTCCTTGCCAGAATGAACACAGTGAATGATCAGTACTGGTGGTAAACTGGGTTTATTATGCTTCAGTTTGTGAGTGAACAGGAAGGCGCTCAGCACAAAGCACTTCCCATTCATTGACTATGGGAATGGGATATCTCTGTCCTCAGCCTCTTTCTCCATTTCAAAAATGAGACATCAGGGGTCTTTTCAGACCCTTGAAATTTCAAAGCCCCCCCAACAGGGCTCCAAAAAAAAAAAAATAAATAAAATTTGTAAAAAAAAAAAAAATAAAAAAAAGAATTAAACAACTGCTGACAGCGTCCACCAGGGGCAGATCCTATATCTGGCTCCCCACCCCCCCAACTTTAAAATGCAAAAACACCCACAAAAATTTGTAATGTTTTCAAGAATATTGGAGTATTGATGGTGCTGACGGAAGAATCCTCCTCCCTCTGCTCCCCCAGGCCGTCAGCCCCCTCCTCCTCTGCAAAAACGGTGTCAACGTAGGGGCGGACTGACAACTCATGGGGCCCCCGGGCAACGAGAGAGAGAGAGAGAGAGAGAGAGAGAGAGAGAGAGAGAGAGAGAGAGAGAGAGAGAGAGAGAGAGAGAGAGAGAGAGAGAGAGAGAGAGAGAGATTGAAAAGGGGCATTGCTGCGCACCCACCAATGAAAGGGGCATTGCTGCGCACCCACCAATGAAAGGGGCATTGCTGCGCACCCACCAATGAAAGGGGCATTGCTGCGCACCCACCAATGAAAGGGGCATTGCTGCGCACCCACCAATGAAAGGGGCATTGCTGCGGACCCCAGAGTCCCCCCTTAGGCACTTTTCTTAACGTCTTTCCTCCTAGCAGAAGAAAAGCTGCTTTGAAGTAGCAGAGCTCACGCTCGGTGTGCACGAGCCCCAAGAGTAACTGAGGAAAGCATAACACAAGAGCCTTGGATCCAAACACCAGACATTATGGAGCTGTGTGTTCAAAATTGAACTAGAAGTACGCACAATTAATAAATAATAGATGACTCAATGGCTATTCAATATTCCTACTAAGAACAATATGGTATCGGGAGCTTTGGCTCAAACGCAGACTTGAGATGTAATCAGCTGGATAATAGGCCAACAGCTTTCATTTTTAAAAGCCAAAACACACACATTAACCTACAACAAAAAGCCATTTTTCAGAAAACAAAACACTCCAGATTGGGAAAAGGTCCCCAGGGGTTGTTGTGAGTGTGTCGCTATGCGCGCCATGCACACGGGGATTGGTTCACCGGCTATGACTATTGTTTCATAATGCCGGCCTCTAAAAAGCAATGCTTGTTAATCCAACTGTTTGTTTAGCTCATCAAGATATGGCTGTCTGCCCAGCAGTGGAAAATATACACCGAGCAAAAGGAACTTAATCCCAGCGAGGGCGCAATTCCAAACAGCCAAGGACGCCAGAAGACCCTAAAGGGCCATAGACAATAGGGGGTCGTCTGACGCACAGGCACGACTCCGCCAACCTTAGGCATTCATGCTGGCCATTTCTTCTCCAAGGACTAAGATTTTATGCCGGGCCTATGGAGATAAGGGGGACCATGGACACTGCCATTATCGGCTTGGGAGAACAAAGAAACTAGATAATGTTATTTTTAATCTGTCCAATCAATAAGCTTTCAATGGTGTCTGTAGAAAGCTAAAATACTCATTGAATCATTGCCTGCTCCGATCATGACCTACAGCAGGTAAAATAAGTATAGAACACGTCACCATTTTTTCTAGGTAAATATATTGCTAAATGCTATTGAGATGAAAATTTCACCACATGTCGGTAACAACCCATGCAATCCATACATACCAAAACAAAGAAGTTACGAAAGTAAGTTATGTGTAATAAAATGAAATGACACAGGAAAAAAATAAATAAGTATTGAACACATGAAGAAAGGGAAGTGCAAAAAAAATAAAAACATAAAAAAAAGGCATAGAAAGCCAAGACACCATCTGAAATCTATCAGTAATTAGAAAGCAATCCTGCACCTGGTCAGTGCAAATTAATATTAGCTGGTTCAGTCTCAACTGATGACCTATAAAAAAGGTGTCGCACAAGAAAACCTCTCATGATGGGTAAAGAGCTGCCTCAAGACAGACATTCACCTTATTGTAGCAAAACATACTGATGGCATTGGTTACAGAAGGATTTCTAAACTTCTGTATGTTCCAGTGAGCACTGTTGGGGCCATAATTCAGAAGTGGAAATAACATCATTTTACCATAAACCAGCCATGACCAGGTGCTCCTCGCAAGACTTCTGACAGAGGAGTAAAAAGAATTATTAGAAGAGTTGTCCAAGAGCAAAAGGACCACTTGTGGAGAGCTTTCGAAAGACATTGAATTAGCAGGTACATTGTTTCAAAGAAAACAATAAGTAATGCACTCAACCTCTGTGGCCTGTAAATACGCTCACCACGCAAGACTCCACTGCTGAAGAAAAAGCATGTTGAAGCTCGTTTAAGTTTGCTGCACATTTAGACAAGCCTGTGAAATACCGGGAGAATATAGTCTGGTCAGATGAGACCAAAATTGAACTCTTAAGATGCCATAATACACACCATGTTTGGAGGTCGAATGGCACATCACCCCAAAAACACCCCCCATACCAACAGTGAGGTTTGGAGGTGAGAACATCATGGTGTGGGGATGTTTTTCAGCATACGGTACTGGAAAACTTCAGGTCGTTGAAGGAAGGATGAATGGAAAAATTTACCAAGACATCTGCTGCCATCTACCAGAATGATGAAGATGAAACGAGGGCGGACATTTCAGCAAGCCAAGGAAACTCTCAAATGGATCAAAGAAAGAAAATAAAAAGGTGCTAGAATGGCCCAGCCGATCACCTGACTTGAATCCAATCGAAAATCTATGGAAAGAACTAAAGATCAGAGTTCATAGAAGAGGCCCACGGAACCTTCAAGATTTGAGGACTGTGTGGAAGAATGGGCCAAAATCACACCTGAGCAACACATGGGACTAGTTTCTCCATACAGGAGGCGTCTTGAAGCTGTCATTACCAACAAAGGATTTTGAACTAAATATTATATACATTTCAGTTGGCGTGTTCAATACTTTTTCCCCTGTGTCATTCCATTTTATCACACAACTTTATTTCTGAACGTATTTGTTTTTGGTTTCTTTGAATGTATGGATTGTATGGGTTGTTACCGACGTGTGGTGAACTTTTTATGTCAAAAGCACCTTTAGAAATAGATTTACCTAGAAAAATTATGGCATGCTCAGTACCTATTTTACCCGCTGTATCTAAATGACATGTTAACCACTTACAGACCGCCACACGCCGATATACGTCCTAACTTAGAAGAGGAATATCGTTAGCTGCCATAACCCCGGTATCCTCTTCTTCGGCCGGGGGTCCGCTTTCCCATAATAGTGGTCTCTGCAGTGGATTCGCAGCGAGATCACTTTTAAATCGGCAGCGGGAGGGTGCCCTCCGCCGGAGCCGTCAGCAGCGTCGGAGGCGAGTGGATCTTCTCCCTTGCTGGATATGGAGACGAGTGAGGGGAAGATGGCCCCCACCCACCCATCAACATATCACTGCAGGGAGGAAGCGACGTCAAAACGTCACTTCTGCCCAGAGCTCTTAAAAAAATATAAAAAAAAAATGGCCCTTTAAATGACAATTTTTTTTTAAATTGCATTTTAGTGTAAATATGAGATCTGGGGTCTTTTAGACCCCAGATCCCATATTTAAGAGGTCCTGTCACCTGTCATGCTTTTTTTCTATTACAAGGGATGTTTACATTCCTTGTAATAGGAAAAAAAGTGACACTTTTTTTTTTTAAAGAACAGTGTAAAAATAAAAAGGTTAAAAAAGAAAAAAAAAAAAAAAAAAAAGAAAAAATTTAAAATGCGCCCTGTCCCGCTGAGCTTGTATGCAGAAGCGAACACATACTTGAGTAGCGCCCGCATATGAAAGCGGTGTTCAAACCACACACGTGAGGTATCGCCGCAATCGGTAGAGCGAGAGCAATAATTCTAGCCCTAGGCCTCCGCTAACTCAAAACATGCAACCTGTAGAATTTTTTTAAACGTCGTCTACAGAGATTTTTAAGGGTAAAAGTTTGTCGCCATTCCACGAGCAGGTGCAATTTTGAAGCGTGACATGTTGGGTATCAATTTACTCAGCGTAACATTATCTTTCACAATATTAAAAAAAAAAAAAATTGTTAACTTTACTGTTGTCTTATTTTTTAATTAAAAAATGAGTATTGTTTCCAAAAAAAGTACGCTTGCAAGACCGCTGCACAAATACGGTGTGACAAAGTATTGCAACGACCGCCATTTTATTCTCTAGCGTGTTAGAAAAAGAAAAAAAAAAAAAAAAAAACTGTTTGGGGGTTCCAAGTCATTTTCTAGCAAAGAAAACGGCTTTTAACTTGTAAACAAATCTCAAAGAGGCTCCGTCCTTAAGTGGTTACAGCAGGAGTTATATGTCTTTTTCTGTGGCAACTAAAAAAAAAAAAAAAAAAAAAAAAAGGTCACTTACAAAGCCTGACCTGCCCTTTCTCATGGCAGGCCCACTCACCTTCCTGACATCTGACATTTAGGTGCTAGCCCTCCTCCCAGTACCAGGGTAGGCCCGTTGGAAGCTCTAGACAGTGTATGAAGCTACATAACCCTACATGTTTCCTAAACTAAGCCGAAACATCAGCTGAAGCATGTAAAAGCCCTGTATTTCTGCAAGATTTGGGGGCTGACCTGAGGTGTGAAGGTGCAGGAATTGAGGCCGAGTTCCCTAGAGACCACTGACGACATAGAGAATGCAGTCTTATACATTGACTAAGGAACAGTGACATCATAGAGAATGCAGTCTTATACATTGATTAGAGACCAGTGACATCATCGAAAATGCAGTCTTATACATTGATTAGAGACCAGTGACATCATAGAGAATGCAGTCTTATACATTGACTAAGGACCAGTGACATCATAGAGAATGCAGTCTTATACATTGACTAAGGACCAGTGACATCATAGAGAATGCAGTCTTATATATTGACTAGAGACCAGTGACATCATAGAGAATGCAGTCTTATACATTGACTAGAGACCAGTGACATCATAGAGAATGCAGTCTTATACATTGACTAAGGACCAGTGACATCATAGAGAATGCAGTCTTATATATTGACTAGAGACCAGTGACATCATAGAGAATGCAGTCTTATACATTGACTAGAGACCAGTGACATCATAGAGAATACAGTCTTATACATTCACTAGAGACCAGTAAAATCAATGAAAATGAAGCATTTCCATTCACTAGGGATCAATGGGAATACGGCTCATCAGTTCACTAGAGACTAGTGGTGTTTCTGGGAATAAAGACCTCGCTAAGAATGCAGTCTATCCATTTACTAGTGACCAGTGACTGTGCTGGGAAGCAGCCTATTCATTCATCAGAGACCAGTAACATTACTCAGATGCAGCCTATCCATTCACTAGGGATCAGTGACATCACTGAGATGTAGAGCTGCATGATCAAGAATCGCTATTGTTATTTTTTTCCCGTTGCGATCTTGAAAAAAGTGTTTCACGATTCTGTCTATGTAAAGAATTCTCTCTGCTCTTCTGAAGCCACAGCCCTCAAAAAAGAAAGAAAGAGAAAAATCTGGGCAGTCTGCTAAGAATCAAAACATTCTTGAGCAGTGAAACTTAAGTCTAAACATTGTAACAATTTGTCAATGGAATAGACTGTGTTTAATTCAGGAAAGTTTAACCACTTAAACACTTAGCCCCCGGTTCACACAGGGGCGGCACGACTTGCAGGTTGCCTCACCGAGGCGACCTGCACACGACTTGCAAAACGACTTCTGTATAGAAGTCAATGCAAGTCGCCTGAAGTCGCCCCAGAAATGCTACAGGAACCTTTTTCTAAGTCGGAGTGACTTGCGTCGCTCCTATTAGAACGGTTCCGTAGTACAGAATGGGAGGCGACTTGTCAGGCGGCTAGGTCACCTGACAAGTCGCCCCTGTGTGAACCAGCACTAAACCTTTTTCTGACATTTGTTGGTTTCAAGTCAAAATCTTTTTTTTTTTTTGCTAGAAAAATTACTTAGAACCCTCAAACATTATTATATAATTTTTTTAGTAGAGACCCTAGAGAATAGAATGGTGGTTTTTGCAATATTTTGTGTCACACTGTATTTGCGCAGCGGTCTTTCAAATGCAATGTTTTTGGAAAAAATTACTTTAATAAAAAAAAAAAAAAAAACTAACCGATAAAAAAAGTTAGCCCAATTTTTTTTTTGTATAATGTGAAAAATTTTACGTCGCGAGAATCGTGATCTTTTTATTTTAAGCAAAAAAAAAAAAAAAAATTGTGATTCTCATTTTGGCCAGAATCGTGCAGCTCTACTGAGATGCAGCCTATATACATTCACCAAAGATCAGTGGCGTCACCAAGATGCAGCTTATCCATTCACTAGGAATCAGTCACATCACTGTGAGTGTAGCGTATATATTCACTAGGGATCACTGACATCACTGAGCTGCAACCTATCCATTCACTAGGGATCAGCGACGTCACTAAGAATGCAGCGTATCCATTCACTAAAGATCAATGACGTCACCAAGATGCAGCCTATCCATTAACTGGGGATCAGTGACATCACTGAGATGCAGCCTATCCATTCACCAAAGATCAGTGGCGTCACCAAGATGCAGCTTATCCATTCACTAGGGATCAGTCACATCACTGTAAATGCAGCGTATATATTCACTAGGGATCACCGAGATGCAACCTAGCCATTTACTAGGGATCAGTGACGTCAGAAAGATGCAGCCTATCCATTTACTGGGGATCAGTGACATCACCAAGATGCAGCCTATCCATTCACTAGGGATCAGTGACATCACTGAGATGCAGCCTATCCATTTACAAAAATTTAGCGACATCACTAAAAAATACAAAAGTTCTAGGACTTCCCTAGAACTGCTCTATAATCAAACTAAATCCCATTACTTAAGCAGAACATAACGTGCCCAAAGATGATTAATATCATGTCTTCGCTAACAGATCCCATATATGGGGAACACCGTGCCATCGTCTAATTAGACCGGCTGTTTGGCGATCAAAGAAGCCGACATGTAATTAGTACAAATAACACAAGGAAATGCAGAGCAAGCGAGCCAAATATGGCCTGGAAATGTAGACGGGTTGGATGGGAGAGCTTTGAAGGTGGCGGGGAAGAGGCGAGCACGGAGTAGGAGGTATTCCCAGCTGTGCCTTCCCAGAATGAGAGTGCATGCAGATTACTAGTAAGAGACGCCATCGCCTATTCTTATTATTATTATTATACAGTATTTATATAGCGCCAACAGTTTACGTAGCGCTTTACAACTTGAGGGTAGACAGTACAAATACAATACAATTTGATACAGTAGGAATCAGAGGGCCCTGCTCCTTAGAGCTATTCTTAATTACGTTCTATGTTCTATTACTTCATGGTCCCATGAACTGCACACCAATGATTGAAGTGCAAGCACCAAGCGCCCCCCCCCCCCCCCCCCCCCCGAGACATCTGAGGAGACATCAAGAGAACCAGTCATTTACTGTATTTCAGTTTTAGTTTCACTTTTGTCAGGGTGCTTAGTTTTATTTTGGGGAGGGAATGACAAGGTTGCTCAAACTTTCTTCGAAACAGTCCAGTGGCAGCATGGTGCAAAGCATTAGAGCCCCAAAGAGCTCCATGTTGCCACTCCCCGGAGTGCTGATGTGCAAGACATACTACTACGGGCTTAAAGTTAAGCCAACTGTTGGCTTGGTGTTGGAAGTAAAATTTGCAGCCACTTGATCACTTCCACACACACTCACCGGCCACTTTATTAGGTACACCTTGCTAGTACCGGGTTGGTCCCCTTTTGCCTTCAGTACTGCCTTCATTCTTCGTCGCATAGATCCAAAAAGGTGTTGGAAACATTCCTCAGAGGTTTTGGTCCATAGTGACTTGATAGCATCACGCAATTTTGTTGGCTGCACATCCATAATGCAAATCCCCCGTTCCACCACATCTCAAAGGTGCTCTATTGGATTGAGATCTGGTGGGTGTGGAGGCCACTGGAGGTACAGTGACCTGCTGGAAGGAGCTATCAGAAGATGGGGACACTGTAGTCATAAAGGGATGGAGATGGTCAGCAACAATACTCAGGTAGGCCGTGGCGTTTAAACAAAGCTCAATTAGTACTAAGGGGCCCAAAGTGTGCCAAGAAAATATCCCCCCCCACCATTACACCACCACCACCAGCCTGACCCATTAATACAAGGCAGGATGGATCTATGCTTTCATGTTATTCACCCCAAATTCTGACCCCACCAACTTACTGTTGCAGCTGAAATAGAGACTCAGACAGGGCAACGTTTTTCTAATTTTCTATTGTCCAATTTTGGTAAGCCTGTGTGAATTGTAGCCTCAGTTTCCGGGTCTTACCTGACAGGAGTGGCACCCGGTGTGGTCTTCTGCTACTGTAGGCAATCATCTTCAAGGTTCGATGTGCTGTGCATTCAGAGATGGTATTCTGCATACCTTGGTTGTAATGAGTGGTTATTTGAGTTACTGTTGCCTTTCTATCATCTGGAACCAGTCTGCCCATTCTCCTCTGACATCAACACACAACTGCCACTCACTGGATATTTTCTCTTTGGACCATTCTCTGTAAACCCGAGAGATGGTTGTGTGTGACAATCCCAGTAGATCAGCATTTTTTGAAATACTCAGACCAGCCCATCTGGCACCAACAAGACCTGTCATTCTTCACTGTGGCCGGTGAAGAAGAAGCTGGTCAAGCTTGATTAACTTCAATGGGAGCACAAGGGAAACATTAGGGGTCTAATAGACCCTTGATTATGTCATTAAAGAGAACCTGTCACCACTTCCACTGTGCTATCACAAAGGGCAGGGATATGCAATTAGCGGACCTCCAGCTGTTGCAGACTACAAGTCCCATGAGTCATAGCAAGCCTCTGGCAGCCACAAGCATGACACCCAGAGGCAGAGACATGATGGGACTTGTAGCTTTGCAAGCGCTGGAGGTCCGCTAATTGCATATCCCTGACAAAGGGGGTTCATCAACCTCTTACGTGATAGCAATAAAATAAAAAAAAAAAAAAAAACCACACACACAAAGTCAATTAAAAAGGAAAAAAAAAACAAAAAAAAAACAAAAAAAAAAAAAACACGGTATACATAAGAACACCAGATGTGCCCTGGTATGAAAAGGACGATCGATGCACACAGTTTAGGTATTGCCACCCATGACACAGTGAGAGTAATAATCCTAGGGCCATCATTCACTCTAAAATGATACTCGCAACGTTTTTTTTTTTTTTTTTTTTTTTTTTTTTAAGCGTTGCCTAAGGACAATTTTGGATGCCGTAGTTTGGGTGCACTTTCGGATCATTCTTCAGAAAGCATTTAACAGGCAGTAAGGGGGTGTTGCATCGCCTCTTCACCTCCTGCTTTAACCCATTAATCCCTGCACTAGGGTGCTACAACCGAATGCATTGCAAGCAGAGCAGCTCCACTCACCTGAATGGGTTGTGTTGGACCTCCATCTCTGGAAATACAAGGCACCAAAAGCCACCAATCACCTTTCTCTATACTTCGCCTTCATCATTCCTGACTCCATGTAATAACGAACGTATGGCAAACGGCGAGAACGTGCCAACAAAGAACGATGGCGAATGTTGGAATTCGCGCTCAGCCTTTACCTCCCACTGTACAGAAAGCCGATCCAGGAACTTTTCCAGAGCTGTAAATAATGGCAGCTTATCGTTCGGCGGTAGAGAGAACGCCATTAGCCGCAGCATTGTTCCCGTCCGCTCAGCGCACCTCTGGTCACCTGAGTTCTTTATTATACCGAGCCCATTTCTAAGGCAGAGTAGACCCCGCGCCCGAGCTGCTCAGCTTCATCTCAGTGAGTTATTGAGATTAAAGGCAAAAAACACAAAGACACCAATCCTGTGTGTATATCTGAGCGGCTGCAATCAATGGGGATGGCGGGGGGGGTGTAGAATAAACATCACTGGTATGGGAAACTATAATGTATTTGCTACAATTTTATTTGTGAAGCTTCCAGCAGCTATAATGAAGCCTTTGAAGCTGAAGTTTATTCTGCTTATATTTCGCCTTCCCTGGTTTCTTCGTTCTGCCCTTAACATGATAATGAAAAAAAACAAACAAAAAAGCCCTGTCTGCTTTCATTACATAGCGTACTGTAGTTTGGACCCTCAATGCCCACTTCACTGGGTCTCTGTGCTTCACAATGCAATCAGATCATGGCTGGTGGGAGGAGCCAACAGGGTGCTATACATACCTTCCTGAAAACACCACAGAACCCACCTCGCTATTCCTCTCAAGAGACCTCAGGCAAGCAGTGGGCTGGCTCATGGGAGGGGCTATGCAAATCTCTAAATGCTTTGATGGCTGGATGACAGTCTACATTTGTGGGTGTACCTGGGGGCAGGGCTTTTATTTCATTGAACCTTAAAGCCCAACTCCAGGCAACTAAAGGGTTAATAGCTTGTTTAGTCTAGGGGAGAAGAGAAGCAGTTTTACTTACCTGATCCTCCATTCCCCTGGCAACCCTCATGCTCTAGTGGTGGACTGTCCCTCTGCTATTGCCCCTGCTTTGTCTCGATGACATCAGGACCCTGGACCGCTACAGCAAAAAGGGAGAAGACCCTGAGGGGAGGAGCGGAGAATCAGGCAAGTAAAACATTGTTTTTTGCTCCTCTAGAGCAGGGGTCTCCAAACTTTCCAAACAAAAAGGGCCAGTTAACTGTGCGTCAGGCTTTGGTGGGGCAGACTGTGGCCAGCGGGATTAGAGAATGCCCCGTCGGTGGTTTTAGTGGGAGGCGTGGTGCCCCATGACTGGAGTCCGTGGGGAGGCGTGGTGCCCCATGACTGGAGTCCGTGGGGAGGCGTGGTGCCCCATGACTGGAGTCCGTGGGGAGGCGTGGTGCCCCATGACTGGAGTCCGTGGGGAGGCGTGGTGCCCCATGACTGGAGTCCGTGGGGAGGCGTGGTGCCCCATGACTGGAGTCCGTGGGGAGGCGTGGTGCCCCATGACTGGAGTCCGTGGGGAGGCGTGGTGCCCCATGACTGGAGTCCGTGGGGAGGCGTGGTGCCCCATGACTGGAGTCCGTGGGGAGGCGTGGTGCCCCATGACTGGAGTCCGTGGGGAGGCGTGGTGCCCCATGACTGGAGTCCGTGGGGAGGCGTGGTGCCCCATGACTGGAGTCCGTGGGGAGGCGTGGTGCCCCATGACTGGAGTCCGTGGGGAGGCGTGGTGCCCCATGACTGGAGTCCGTGGGGAGGCGTGGTGCCCCATGACTGGAGTCCGTGGGGAGGCGTGGTGCCCCATGACTGGAGTCCGTGGGGAGGCGTGGTGCCCCATGACTGGAGTCCGTGGGGAGGCGTGGTGCCCCATGACTGGAGTCCGTGGGGAGGCGTGGTGCCCCATGACTGGAGTCCGTGGGGAGGCGTGGTGCCCCATGACTGGAGTCCGTGGGGAGGCGTGGTGCCCCATGACTGGAGTCCGTGGGGAGGCGTGGTGCCCCATGACTGGAGTCCGTGGGGAGGCGTGGTGCCCCATGACTGGAGTCCGTGGGGAGGCGTGGTGCCCCATGACTGGAGTCCGTGGGGAGGCGTGGTGCCCCATGACTGGAGTCCGTGGGGAGGCGTGGTGCCCCATGACTGGAGTCCGTGGGGAGGCGTGGTGCCCCATGACTGGAGTCCGTGGGGAGGCGTGGTGCCCCATGACTGGAGTCCGTGGGGAGGCGTGGTGCCCCATGACTGGAGTCCGTGGGGAGGCGTGGTGCCCCATGACTGGAGTCCGTGGGGAGGCGTGGTGCCCCATGACTGGAGTCCGTGGGGAGGCGTGGTGCCCCATGACTGGAGTCCGTGGGGAGGCGTGGTGCCCCATGACTGGAGTCCGTGGGGAGGCGTGGTGCCCCATGACTGGAGTCCGTGGGGAGGCGTGGTGCCCCATGACTGGAGTCCGTGGGGAGGCGTGGTGCCCCATGACTGGAGTCCGTGGGGAGGCGTGGTGCCCCATCACTGGAGTCCGTGGGGAGGCGTGGTGCCCCATCACTGGAGTCCGTGGGGAGGCGTGGTGCCCCATCACTGGAGTCCGTGGGGAGGCGTGGTGCCCCATCACTGGAGTCCGTGGGGAGGCGTGGTGCCCCATCACTGGAGTCCGTGGGGAGGCGTGGTGCCCCATCACTGGAGTCCGTGGGGAGGCGTGGTGCCCCATCACTGGAGTCCGTGGGGAGGCGTGGTGCCCCATCACTGGAGTCCGTGGGGAGGCGTGGTGCCCCATCACTGGAGTCCGTGGGGAGGCGTGGTGCCCCATCACTGGAGTCCGTGGGGAGGCGTGGTGCCCCATCACTGGAGTCCGTGGGGAGGCGTGGTGCCCCATCACTGGAGTCCGTGGGGAGGCGTGGTGCCCCATCACTGGAGTCCGTGGGGAGGCGTGGTGCCCCATCACTGGAGTCCGTGGGGAGGCGTGGTGCCCCATCACTGGAGTCCGTGGGGAGGCGTGGTGCCCCATCACTGGAGTCCGTGGGGAGGCGTGGTGCCCCATCACTGGAGTCCGTGGGGAGGCGTGGTGCCCCATCACTGGAGTCCGTGGGGAGGCGTGGTGCCCCATCACTGGAGTCCGTGGGGAGGCGTGGTGCCCCATCACTGGAGTCCGTGGGGAGGCGTGGTGCCCCATCACTGGAGTCCGTGGGGAGGCGTGGTGCCCCATCACTGGAGTCCGTGGGGAGGCGTGGTGCCCCATCACTGGAGTCCGTGGGGAGGCGTGGTGCCCCATCACTGGAGTCCGTGGGGAGGCGTGGTGCCCCATCACTGGAGTCCGTGGGGAGGCGTGGTGCCCCATCACTGGAGTCCGTGGGGAGGCGTGGTGCCCCATCACTGGAGTCCGTGGGGAGGCGTGGTGCCCCATCACTGGAGTCCGTGGGGAGGCGTGGTGCCCCATCACTGGAGTCCGTGGGGAGGCGTGGTGCCCCATCACTGGAGTCCGTGGGGAGGCGTGGTGCCCCATCACTGGAGTCCGTGGGGAGGCGTGGTGCCCCATCACTGGAGTCCGTGGGGAGGCGTGGTGCCCCATCCCTGGAGTCCGTGGGGAGGCGTGGTGCCCCATCCCTGGAGTCCGTGGGGAGGAGTGGTGCCCCATCCCTGGAGTCCGTGGGGAGGAGTGGTGCCCCATCCCTGGAGTCCGTGGGGAGGAGTGGTGCCCCATCCCTGGAGTCCGTGGGGAGGAGTGGTGCCCCATCCCTGGAGTCCGTGGGGAGGAGTGGTGCCCCATCCCTGGAGTCCGTGGGGAGGAGTGGTGCCCCATCCCTGGAGTCCGTGGGGAGGAGTGGTGCCCCATCCCTGGAGTCCGTGGGGAGGAGTGGTGCCCCATCCCTGGAGTCCGTGGGGAGGAGTGGTGCCCCATCCCTGGAGTCCGTGGGGAGGAGTGGTGCCCCATCCCTGGAGTCCGTGGGGAGGAGTGGTGCCCCATCCCTGGAGTCCGTGGGGAGGAGTGGTGCCCCATCCCTGGAGTCCGTGGGGAGGAGTGGTGCCCCATCCCTGGAGTCCGTGGGGAGGAGTGGTGCCCCATCCCTGGAGTCCGTGGGGAGGAGTGGTGCCCCATCCCTGGAGTCCGTGGGGAGGAGTGGTGCCCCATCACTGGAGTCCGTGGGGAGGAGTGGTGCCCCATCACTGGAGTCCGTGGGGAGGAGTGGTGCCCCATCACTGGAGTCCGTGGGGAGGAGTGGTGCCCCATCACTGGAGTCCGTGGGGAGGAGTGGTGCCCCATCACTGGAGTCCGTGGGGAGGAGTGGTGCCCCATCACTGGAGTCCGTGGGGAGGAGTGGTGCCCCATCACTGGAGTCCGTGGGGAGGAGTGGTGCCCCATCACTGGTGTCCGTGGGAGGAGTGGTGCCCCATCACTCGTGTCCGTGGGAGGAGTGGTGCCCCATCACTCGTGTCCGTGGGAGGAGTGGTGCCCCATCACTCGTGTCCGTGGGAGGAGTGGTGCCCCATCACTCGTGTCCGTGGGAGGAGTGGTGCCCCATCACTCGTGTCCGTGGGAGGAGTGGTGCCCCATCACTCGTGTCCGTGGGCGGAATGGTTCCCCTTCACACATGTCATTGAACAAAATGCTGTCACAAGGGCCACATAAATGCAAGCAAAGGGCCACATTCATCCTGAAGGCCGCAGTTTGGAGACCACTGCCAAGTGCAGACTTTGACTGACCTGCTTCTTCCCCTGTCAGTGCAACCAGGGGAAGAAGCTCTGGCAGCTCTGACCCCAGAAGTGATCGAGCTGAGCGCTTCCAGGTTCATACCAGGGGAGATCAGCGACCGGATATTTACCGATCTCCAGCTGCTTGGAGAAGTGGAGGTTCTGGATCACCCAGAAGGGATAGGTGAGCCTGGACACAAAGTGGTGAGTGTATGGGGGTGTGGGGGTGTTAATCGCCACATTCCCCAGCATGTAGAAGTGATCAGGCAGTGTTACGGCTTTTGTCTGTTATAGCGGCTGGGAGTCGGTTTACATGCTAATAGTTACATCAGCAGTAGCAAAAGGGTTAACGCTAACCCACCAACTACACATACCTAGCTTACCTGCTCTCCCCTTTGCTACAATTGGCCCCAAGTACAAGGTGGAGTTAGCACTGCACAAGTTCTGACCTGGAGCTTGCACAGGGCCCCCTTGTGACAGCGCTGGGTTCCTGAGCAGCCAATCACCAAGCACCAGTCACTGGGGAACCAGTCATATGACCCTCATTCCTGGAAGTACTGGGTATTTAAATCTGCTTCTGAAAACCAGAAGAAATTTAAGAGCATGTGCTGCAGGTTGGACTGCCATTAAAGAGAACCTGTTGTACCAAAATAAACACATTACCGGTGAAGGGTAAAGGAGAGTATGAACATTTGAAGACATTGGCTCCCCTACCAAGGGATTGAAGAGGCCCAGGGCGAATCTAGGGATAAACCCCTAACTGAATTGAAGTAGTCTGCTTTAGAGTGGATCCAAAAACGACATCACAGACGCAGGCGGCCTGCCAGTGCCAACCTTCCAGCATCTATTACGTCAACAATTTCTTCCTCTGCCTCTACACAGTGCTGAGTAATACAAACCGAGTTCATTATCAGTGATTGCTCCTTCCTCCCCTGCACCAGCTGGGAAAGTACACTGTGCAGCCATGTGGCCCTGCAGGGTAGAGCGCTGGGAGACATGCAGTGGGAGGGGGAAGACTCTGTACTTCAAATGCTGTTAAAAATAAAAGATTGTGCTGGAAACAAAATATAATTACACCACAGTTCAGCTCTTAGTTAAACCCTACTAAAATACCAGTCAGACTCCAAAAACCGGTAAGGTCAATAATAAAATTGCTGCTGATCTAGTTTTCATACAAGCTGAACAAATGACTATAATCTGTATGAGCAAAAAGAATGAATAAATCATTTAAGGTTCAAGCATATGTAGAAACAGGAGCCACAGGTGTTGCAAATATGTGTCTGCATCCAGGGGAGAACATCCTACCTGTACTTTGTGTAGCCTTGGATCTGTGGTTACCAGTGCACGGTTACAGTGCCATTACATTGGAGCCGACGAGCCCCCTTTGTGATGACATAGTGAAGGTGACAGGTTCTCTTTAAGGAGACAGAGGGCTTTTGGACATCTGTTGTTGAAGCTGAACGAGCACAGGCCGTGTGTGATCAGCTTCTTCCACGATCACAGTGGATGGAGACTGTCCGCTCTGGACCCAGAAGGGATCACAGCTGAGCACTTCCAGGTGCAGACTACCCAAGAAAGATCAGCAAATGGACCTTCACTGATCTCCAGCTGCTCTGCATTCTGACACCTGCCAGGGAGGTCCTGGGTCAGCCAGAAGGGACAGATGAGCAAGGACACATAGTAGGGAGAGGATATAGAGGAGCATGTAGAAGTGACCAGGTATTGTTATAGCCGCCCAAGTGTTGCAATACGGGTGTCTGTACAAATAAATGACAGGATGTGGATCTGAGCGTACACGTGTGCAAGTATGGGTGGTCTGCATCCAGGGAACCACATTGGTATCTGTACCAGGTGTTCCCTCAGATCAGCGTTTACCAGTGTACAGTCAGTGCTATCACATGGGAACTGACAAGTTCCCATTGTGATAACATAGCAAAAGGTGACAAATTCTCACCTAAGGCACGTTCCTGTTTTCCTTCATGATGGGTCAACGATGGCACGTTCCTGTTCTCCATGATGGGTCAACGATGGCACGTTCCTTTTCTCCATGATGGGTCAACGATGGCACGTTCCTTTTCTCCATGATGGGTCAACGATGGCACGTTCCTTTTCTCCATGATGGGTCAACGATGGCACGTTCCTGTTCTCCATGATGGGTCAACGATGGCACGTTCCTGTTCTCCATGATGGGTCAACGATGGCACGTTCCTTTTCTCCATGATGGGTCAACGATGGCACGTTCCTTTTCTCCATGATGGGTCAACGATGGCACGTTCCTTTTCTCCATGATGGGTCAACGATGGCACGTTCCTTTTCTCCATGATGGGTCAACGATGGCACGTTCCTTTTCTCCATGATGGGTCAACGATGGCACGTTGCTTTTCTCCATGATGGGTCAACGATGGCACGTTCCTGTCCTCCATGATGGGTCAACGATGGCACGTTCCTGTCCTCCATGATGGGTCAACGATGGCACGTTCCTGTCCTCCATGATGGGTCAACGATGGCACGTTCCTGTCCTCCATGATGGGTCAACGATGGCACGTTCCTGTCCTCCATGATGGGTCAACGATGGCACGTTCCTGTCCTCCATGATGGGTCAACGATGGCACGTTCCTGTCCTCCATGATGGGTCAACGATGGCACGTTCCTGTCCTCCATGATGGGTCAACGATGGCACGTTCCTGTCCTCCATGATGGGTCAACGATGGCACGCTCCTGTCCTCCATGATGGGTCAACGATGGCATGCTCCTGTCCTCCTTTAGGATAGGGCACATGCCATAGGTGATCTATCCTCCTTCATGATAGGTTTCCTTTAAGAACAGCAGACTTGTTCTAGCAAATATAAACATAGCTGGGACATTTTGTCAGAAGGATTTGCATGCATTAAACTAAAATTAGCCCTAGAAGTCACCATGAATGTGGTGATGTTACACGTTCCACCTGTTTGCAGGCACACACGGACTCTCAAAATTATAATAGGGTGATATCGTGCCAGGACACCGGCCAAGTTTTATGGCAGCTACACCTACGTGAATTACTTAGGTCTGTCTACAGAACAATTAATTATGGGAACAACCTTTACTCCACTTTATAATCGGAGTGTCACAACACACAACTATGCAAATCACCTCTTCAAGCTGCTGCAATTTAGGTTCCCAGGCCATGGAACACAAACAAATATTTACAAGGGAGGAATTTGGGACATCACCGGGAACAGGATATACTTCCCCAACGTAATCTTTATTTAGAAGCAACAATAAGGGTGGGGCTGGAGGACCAATAAGAATCATTTTATACCTTTGCAAAATATTTATATGCAAGTGTAATCAGCTTTTGGAATAAGTGTGGTTTTAAAATGCTTTTACACTTTTTTTTTTTTGTTTAATAGACCAGCAAGCAAGATTGCACAATGACTGACTTTTCACAATTTTCATTGCTTCTGCTGTCCCTGGAGAGGTGGGCGTTCCTTCTAAAAGGGGCATTCCTTCTAATCTCTTTATTGGGAATTCCTTCAAATGCCCAATAATGGGATTTGCAGTCACAAGTGGATGTGTGTATGAAAAAACAATATTTTCAGTATGGCTTCAGAGGCGTGAGCTCTCCAGGCTACCCAATATCCATGTGTGCACACAGTAAAACCCCATAGGGGGGTGTAGAAAAGCAAAGTAAAATGGCCAAGTATGTGCCCTTGATCTCCTTCTCTGATGAGGACTGTTTAGTAGGAACACCATGGGCAGAGTCTCGACCTGTGACGTCATTGCGCAGTTGCGCACCGGCAGAAACTGTAGGGGTGCCACCTTTGCTTCTGTATTCTGCGATCTCATCCATTTCTCATGTGAGTGCAACAGCTTAAAATATTGCATTTGCTTTTAACTTGCTGCACTATGAGTTTCTGTCCTCCTCTTTACATCATGTGCCATCTGTGACAGTTATGTGGAACCTTCTTGTGATATTGTTGGGGAGCCATAGCAAGCGAAAGGAAAAAAATATATATAATATAATAAAATATTATATTCCTGGTATGACTTGGTGGTACCTTTATGGTTTCTTTCATGGATATGGATTGGTATTTCTCTGATTGATGTATTGGTATGACTTAGTAGTACCCTTACGGTTTCGTTCTTGGATACGTATTGGTACGACTTAGTTGTACCCTTACGTTTTTTTTTTTGTTTTTTTGTTTTTTTTTATGTATTTTGCTGGGAGTTCAGTTCTAAGCCCAGGGAAACAATTGGAATGAACATATAAAGACAAACATGACAACTATTACAGGAATTCCAATGTCAACAACTTCATGCAGAGATTAAGACAGAATAAGAAAAGGAGATAAAGCTCGAAAGACTAGAGATGCCAAGCGGGGACATTGAAGCCTGAGGTCAAGATGACACAGTATCCCACTAAACGATTCCAGGTCCGCACCACGCAGGACACAAAAACAAGAAACAGAGCACTGTCCGTATTACTGCAAACTTCTGCTGCAAGGCTTTGGGGTTGATTTACTATAACTATAACTGGAGAGTGCAAAAACTGGTGCAGCTGTTCTAATTTCAGATTGTTCAATTAAGTTTTGAAAAAAAAAAAACAAAAACAACAAAAAAATAAATAAATAAATAAATAAACCTGGAAGCCAACTGGTTTCTATGCAGAAATGCACCAGATATTGCACTCTCCAGTTTTCATATAGATCAACCCCCATGTGTCTAATAGTGGCCATACATATAACAATTAGACCCAAAGATTCTTTAAAGAATCAGATAATATGGCTCGGATCTGCAAATTATTAAAACAAACCGGGTCAAAGATCGCTTTTGAAAAATAACTGAAATGATTGTGATTAGTCTGAATGGAAAATCTAATCGTAGGAAAGGTAATAATCTGATATGGTTAAGTGGATGGCGCTTTGAAAGATTCTTATGCTCTCCTTTTTTGGATCATACTGTATAGTAAGTCGATTGGAGATATGATCGTTCCTTGTAATGGCTACGCGAATGCATGCTTACTGCTTGCCAAAGAGCGCTGCCGCCAATGCAGGGGGGTTTTATTGCAGCCACCGACACCAATGCAGGGGGTTATCATTGCGGCCACCGACTCCAATGCAGGGGGTTATCATTGCGGCCACCGACACCAATGCAGGGGGTTATCACTGCGGCCCCCGACACCAATGCAGGGGGTTATTACTGCGGCCACCGACACCAATGCAGGGGGTTATCATTGCGGCCACCGACTCCAATGCAGGGGGTTATCACTGCGGCCACCGACACCAATGCAGGGGGTTATCATTGCGGCCACCGACACCAATGCAGGGGGTTATTACTGCGGCCCCCGACACCAATGCAGGGGGTTATTACTGCGGCCACCGACACCAATGCAGGGGGTTATCATTGCGGCCACCGACACCAATGCAGGGGGTTATCATTGCGGCCACCGACACCAATGCAGGGGGTTATCATTGCGGCCACCGACACCAATGCAGGGGGTTATCATTGCGGCCACCGACACCAATGCAGGGGGTTATCATTGCGGCCACCGACACCAATGCAGGGGGTTATCATTGCGGCCACCGACACCAATGCAGGGGGTTATCATTGCGGCCACCGACACCAATGCAGGGGGTTATCATTGCGGCCACCGACACCAATGCAGGGGGTTATCATTGCGGCCACCGACACCAATGCAGGGGGTTATCATTGCGGCCACCGACTCCAATGCAGGGGGTTATCATTGCGGCCACCGACACCAATGCAGGGGGTTATCATTGCGGCCACCGACACCAATGCAGGGGGTTATCATTGCGGCCACCGACACCAATGCAGGGGGTTATCATTGCGGCCACTGACACCAATGAGGGGCTTATTTTTCTCCCACCTCCTCTTCAGTATGCAGCAGAACCACATTTAAGTGCATTGCATTTTAAATTTATTTTTTAATGGGCTGCCTAATCTGACACAAAGCACCGCAATGCGCTTAAAGTCAGCTATCATATTCAAATTGACCACTCCTATGTGTATACATACAGTGGTGGTTAATTTGAAAATGATAGCTGACTTTAAGCGTGTTGTGCTTTGTGTCAGGAGGGGCAGATGTGATTGAATTCTGTTTGACTTCATTAAACCCATTTTATTTTAAATAAATATTTTCTCGTCTTGAAATTACATTGACTCGTGTGTAATAATCCGGGGAGAGGGGAGGGTGGTTTGCCCCGGGCACTGGATGACCTTGTCCCGGGACCTAATGGTAAGTTACTAATTAGGAAAAGATCAGCCTACAGGCAATACCAGTGACTAGCCGTTTGCCTTTTTTTGGGCCAAGCTTCCACAGTTCAGGTCCTCATTATCATCGTGACTTCAGCATGCATGAAGGGCATTCCATGATTTTGTTGCCTGCAATCATTTTGGGGGCACCAGGGACTTTTCACACACAGGACTCGCTATGCGGCACATGAAAGCTCGGCAGCGGCGTACTTGATCCGAGCTGATCCAAGGACATCTGTGTGAAGAGACAAACCCAGCGTCCCCGCAGCCAGGAAAGCCGCACAAATTGAATTTCTCCCTTTTTAATGCGCTTCATAGGCTACGCTTTTTGTGTCTTTGATCTGCGCTCATCTGGTGGGTCTGGTGAAAGTCACAGTGTTTATTCAGAATTACTCAGATGGTAAAACATTTTAAACTAAGGAAACCTCAAAAGAACTTTGTGTAGTCACCACAAAGTCTAGCCAGAGTGTAACAAACTTTTAAACAGGACCCAAAAATAAAAACTTCCTGGGAGGACAATAAAACCATCAAAAGTGATAATGGAGTTTTTTTAGGCCTCATGCACAAGGGTATACGAGGACGAGCACAACGTAAAATCTGGATTTTTTTTTCTGTGCCTGGGAACCTCATACAGCTACCATAGACATGATGGCTGTACGCAGGTAGACGCCAGCATGCAAATAGCATGCAAGCGCATTCCCTGAACACGCATTCAGGAAATACTTGCATACGCGATTACCAGCATATACTCATGTACAGCCGTGCAAATGGCTATGCACAGCACCTAGATACGTAAATACTGATGCCAAGTCAAACGCGGCTTCATACACTAGTGCAGTGGTCACCAACCTTGCGAACCTCACGGACCACAGGATTCACAATTTTGAACCACCATCATTACTTTTACGCACAATGCTCCGGCTCTCTGCCCCTCTCCTCCCCCTGGATCACACTGCTGCCTTCTACACACAATGCTCTGGCTCTCTGTCCCCCTCCCCTGGATCATACTGCTGCCTTATACACACAATGCTCTGGCCCTATGCTGATCACAAGCACCCTCCAAAAAATAAAAAATACCTCTCTAGCAATACATACCAAACTGAGCATGTGCAGAGTGCCCCCAAGGCTCTGTACTATCAGGGAGACGGATTGGGGACTGTGGAAGGACAGGAGGATCAGAGAAGATAGAATCAAACAGCTTTTTTTTTTTTTTTTTTACACAATGCAGAGGATTATCCCCTTAGGTTCCACAGTGAGCATCACAAGCATGCTTTACTGCTTATATAGCTTTACAGACTGATTTTACTGTTGTGGGTTTAGCAACACTTGAACTTCCCAGTGAATGGCTGGGGGGGGGGGGGGGTCAGGACAAGTCTGATCTTTAGAAGCGAGCAGGCTGGGTTCCCAGCGAAGCCAGAAAACTGACCACGCTGTGCTCTCATTTCTAGTGCGGTTAGTTTTTTTTAATAGGAAAGCAGATGGGATTTGAATACAATGAGAACAGGATACTTTTCCAAACAAGTACTGCAGGCACATATGAGGAATATGACATGTTGGAGGTTACATATTCTTTCATTAGGGAAGAGAGAAGATCCTTTTTAAATGTATTTTTTATTGATTAAATGTCATTTTAAGTAAGAGCAATCAATTCCGGCTGCACACTTACCAGTCTCTTCAAAGAAGTATCCATTCCTGGACATCGCTGCCGGGGGACTCTCTGCAGGGGAGAAACAGAAAACAATGGTCACTTTTCACAACATGGAAACTTTCTGCAGGAATGTCAATAGAAAAAGAATCTCCCATCTAGCAAACAATGCGGAGCATGAACTATGACACATAGGTGTCCACAGGCATCCCACACATACTTTAGAGCTAAAATTGAATCTTGCCTTCTGTAGTCCCCAACCCCACTGTCATCACTATACCAATGAACATTTTAAATAAAACCTCTCCATTTTCATTGGATACCATATAATAAAGGCGATTGCTGGATCTATGTTCTTCTCTATGGCTGGTAAGAGGGGCCAGCAAGGTACTGTCCATAGATTCCTTCAAACATCACAGCACCTGGCCTCAGTGTTCCTCTCAGGGGCCTTCAGCCCTAATGCCATTGGGCTGAATTTTATGTGCAGATCAAACAGTGAGCAGAATCCAACTTCCAGCACCCTTGTTAGTATAAAAGTCAATTTTAAAAAATGTCCCTGAACATATAAAACATCACACGTAAACACATTTCTCATACATGCCTCTCACCAGAAGCTGGAGCCAAAACAGAAAGGGCACAATGCATAACTTGAATGAAGAGCGCTACATTCCACCAGGTCACTAGAGGACCTCACCACAACCACCCCAACCACCGAGCCAAACGTGCACATTGGCTTCCAGAGAAACAAGAAGCCCTTCATGGTGGCATACCTCAGAAATTATCCCTCTAAACATTTCAAGCTGGAGAAGGCCAATACCCTTTTAATACACCTTATTTTATCCAAAAAGTAAAGCCCTGAACATCTCATTGGTCACACTATCAGTTCAGACAGAAAACATATCTACAAAAGAAGAAATAAAAATATATAAATATATATATGCTATACATGTAGCTTAGCCATTCTCACCCAGGGTTCCATGGAATCCTACGATTCCTGCAGAGCAGCATTCCCCAACCTTTTCAACACAGAGGAACCCTTGAAATAACTTTCCGGTCCCAGGGAACCCCTGCTAAAAAATTACTATATGTGCAACTCATGATATATTAGGGAGATTTTCAGGGGGACGATTACTCCTCACACTTGTGGTCACTAGGAAGAATTACCCCTTAGAGATGGCTAAAAAGACCAATGGTGTCAGTGGGAGGGAGAAATTGTTCATTACTCAAGGAACCCCTCGCAACCTCTGGGAGGAACCTTCTTCCATGGAACCCTGGTTGAGAAACCATGCTCCAGAGGTCGCTAGGGGGTTCCTTAGAGTGTACATTCACCTTTACAGAAAATCTGTAAGGTGACCTTACACGGGACTCCCTCCCCATCCCTCCCGGTCCCGCTCTACTAGATTGCTGTGATGCCCTGCTGTCAAACACCGAAAAGCCACTTCACCGGTCCAGGGATTAAAAATCCCAGTGGCTCTCTCCTCGCAGTTCTGACATTATGGGCTAGACGGCATCGGAGTGGTCAGCGCCATCCATGAAACGGTGCTGACCAATTAGAATCCTTGTAATTCGTACTGGCTTAACAATATGAACACGCGATTAAGCAGCAGGAAGTTTCAAATCCCCGGAACGGTGAAGTGGCTTTTCAGTGTAGTGGGTCCGGGTGGGATGAGGAGGTTGTCCAGTGTAAGGTCACCTTACAGAATTTCTTACACTTTAAGCTGTGGCCGATTGGCCTCCTACTTAATGATGTCTGCATACATCCGGGGCCAACGGAGCCAGCTATATAGCACCCATAATATTTTTAGTGGTCAGTAAGAGTAGTATTCTGGACACCACTGTAAGGGGAGTGTTTTCATCCCACTGACCAAAGTAAGCAGCATTTTTCCCCACTGACCCCCAATTAAAGCAGGGCTTCCCCAGGACCTGAAAATTATTTCAAAGGTTTCCTTTGCGGTAAAAAAAAAAAAAGGTTGTAAAAACCTGACCTAGAGGAACCCTTAAAATAACTTTCAGGTCTCAGGGAACCCCTGCCAAGTTATCAGGTGTTATTGGGAAAATGCCCCTACATTAATTGGAAGTGGACAGAATCCCTTACAGTGGTGGTCACAATGCTACCCTTAGAGCCCTTGCACACTGGGGCGGTTTGCAGGCGCTATTGCGTTAATAATAGCGCCTGCAAACCGCCCCGAAAGTGCCGCTGCTTTCATTCCAGTGTGAAAGCCCCGAGGGCTTGCACACTGGAGTGATGCGCTGGCAGGACGGTAAAAAAAGTCCTGCTAGCAGCATCTTCGGAGCGGTGAAGGAGCGGTGTGTATACCGCTCCCTTACCGATCCTGCCCATTGAAATCAATGGAACGGCGCGGCTATACCGCCGGCAAAGCGCCTCTGCAGAGGCGCTTTGCGGTGGTATTTAACCCTTTCTCGGCCGCTAGCGGGGGGTAAAACCCCCCCGCTAGCGGCCGCATACCGACGGTAAAACGCCGCTAATAATAGCAGCGTTTTACCGCCGACGCCGCCCCCCGCCCCAGTGTGCAAGGGCTCTTACCTACAGATAAAAAAGATCATTGGAACCCAACACACTCATTTACTCTACTTCACCAGTATTAACTACTTGTTCGGGAGTCCCTGTACCATAATAAGAGGAAAGCAGTGATAGGCCTTCATGTTGGGCTGTGCGAGACTATATGGACATGTTTTTTGGCGTTTGTTTATATTTTTTATCCTTCATTTTTTTAATACTGCTAGTTGCATCAATGCTGTTTAGAGCTCCAGCTGGAATTACTGCACAGCTGAATTCAATTCAATCTTTCAGAAATAGGTTTTGTAGAGCCCATTCACACAGGGGCAACACGACTTCCAGCGCGACTTTCGGAGGCAACTTGGACACGACTTGTGTATGAATCACAGCACGACTTGGAGCAACTTACAACACAACTTGAAGTCGCCTCCAGGACAGGGAACTTTACAAGTGGCCAATCAGAGCTTATCAGCTGTGTGTGTGAAGGAGGGGGCTGGCTGTTTAGTGGAGTAAATTACTTTCTGTTTCCTTTCTGCTTCCTGTAAAGTTGCCTCAGTATGAACAGTGATCAGACTTGGAGGCAACTTCCATTGAAATCAATGGGTACAAGTTGCCTTCAAGTCGGATTGAAGTAGTACAGGAACCTTTTCTGAAGTCGGAGCGACTGCAGTAGTGTGCATTAAGACAGATCCATTCATTTACATTGATTTTTTCATGTAGCGCGACTTGAGGCGACTAGGGGCGACTTGGGGCGACTTGAAGTCGGATCCAAAGTTGCCCCTGTGTGAATGGGCTCTTAATGTTGTGCTTTTAAGCTAAGGCATATTTGTTCAAGGACTGACTATTATTGGTCTGTACACCTTGTAAATGATATCTCAAGTGTGTGCATTATTGAATCAGCCGCTTTTTTTCTACTTATGTTTTCTTATAAAACTGCAATAAACAGTTTTTTTTTTTAAACAAACAGATCACTGGCATCATGTTGATGGCTCTGCAAAATATAAATGGCGGCGTGTTGCTGGCTCTGCCAAGTGGCACTGAAATAGATCATTGGCATCTTGTCGCTGGCTGTGCCAAGTGGCGCTGAAATAGACCATTGGCATAGTGTCGCTGGCTCTGCCAAGTGGAGCTGAAATAGACCATTGGCATTGTGTCGCTGGCTCTGCCAAGTGGCACTGAAATAGACCATTGGCGTCATGTCACTGGCTTTGCCAAGTGGCATTAGAAAATATCATTGGGGTCATGTCACTGGCCCTACCAAAACAAATTTTTCCCAATCAGGTGGGAGATCAGCCACAGCCCAAGGAACCCGCGATCAACCCTTGGAGAGGAACTGGTCAAAAACGGCTGATCTTGAGTATGTTAGCTAGAACAACAAGTTTCTGTTAGCTCAAATGTGGACTAATTGAAATGTTCTTTAAACACTGGGCAGGAGGGTCCAGTATGCCTTGTACCAACACCCAACAATCAAGGTGGACACAAAAAAAAAATAATAAATGCTGGATGTTGGCTTTTTCTGCCTGAAGCTGTGGTTTTGCTTGCATGGTCTCTACTGAAGAGGCCCTTCCCTGAGGTTCATGCTGCACAAAACCAGACGGCTTTTGCTCCTGGCTTATGACTAATATGTTTAGACTGCTAATAATGTAAGATTTTAAAGGACTTATTAAATGGGTTTTAAGTTAAAAGGTGTTGAGTGCTTATGTAAGAACACACTTTTCTTATTTGGTTTTTATTGTCCCTTATAACCGTGATGGCCATTAGTTGGGGTTGCTCACTTCTAGTGTGCATTGTTTTCTGTAGCTCCCCAGAAAGAGGAAAATGTTCATAGACACGTGGAGAGAAGGGTGTTATTAGGTTTCATAATTGTCTAAAGTGCATCTAAAACGTACCAGATGAAAAATACAGGAGGTGTAAATGTATCTTAATTGGAGGAAGAGGACAAAAGAGATTTGCAGCTGGTAATTTATTGCACTTTTCAGCCATACTAAAAAACAGTCATTATGGTTTGGGCAGGAAAAAAGGACCACTACCACATCAATCTCTCTTGCTCACTACAAATTAAAGGGGCATGATAAATTTCTACTGAGTATCTTTCCCAAAACAAAAGCTTCAAAACGGTGGCCAAAACTCTTGAGAATGACACAAATATAAATTTTTACAAAGTCTGCTGCTTAAGTGTCTTTAGATCTTTTTGTCAGATGTTACTATGGTATACTAAAGTAGAATTACAAGCATTTTATAAGTGTCAAAGACTTTTATTGACAATTACATGAAGTTTATGAGAAGAGTCAATATTTGCAGAGTTGACCTCTGCAATTCGCATGCGGTCAATCAATCAACTTCTGGACCAGTTTGGCAGAATTTGTGGGGTTTTTCTTTTTTGTTCACTCGCCTCTTAAGGATTGACCACAAGTTCTCAATAGAAATCAAGGTCTGGGGAGTTTCCTGGCTATGGACCCAAAACTATGATGTATTGTTCCCCAAGCCACTTGGTTATCACTTTTTCCTTATGGCAAGGTGCTCCATCATGCTGGAAAGGGCATTGTTCATCGCCAAACTGTTCTTGGATGATTGGAAGAAGTTGCTCTCGGAGGATGTTTTTGTACCATTCTTTATCCGTGGATGTGTTCTTTATGTAAAATTGTGAGTGAGCCCACTCCCTTGGTTGAGAAGAAACCCCACGCATGAATTGTCTCAGAATCCTATACTGTTGGCATGACACAGGACTGTTTATAGCACTCACCTTTTCTTCTCCAGACAAGATTTTTTCCAGATGCCAAAAACAATCGGAAAGGTGATTCATCAGAGAAATTGACTTTACCCCAGTCCTTAGCAGTCCAATCCCTGTACCTTTTGCAGAATATCAGTCTGTCCCTGATGTTTTTCCTGGAGAGAAGTGGCTTCTTTGCTGCCCTTCTTGACACCAGGCTATCCTCCAAAATTCTTCGCCTCACTGGGCATGCAGATGCACTCACACCTGCTGCTATTCCTCATCAAGCTCTGCACTGGTGGTGCCCCGACCCTGCAGCTGAAATCAGTTATAGGAGACGGTCCTGGCGCTTTCTGGAGTTTCTTGGGTGCCCTGAAGCCTTCTTCACAAATGCAGTGGAAATGTTTTTTTATGGGATTAAGTTCAATTTCATGCCAAAGAGGGGACTTTGCAATTAATTGCACTTCATCTGCTCACTCTTCATAACCTTCTGGAGTATATGCAAATTGCCATCATAAAAACTGAGGCAGCAGACTTTGTGAAAATTAATATTTGTAATTCTCAAAACTTTTGGCCATGGCTGTACTTTACATCTACTGAAGATACACGGTATGGTCAAGAGTATGTGGACACCACTCCAAAATATTGAGTTCAAGTGTTTCTTGAACTTGCTATAACAAAGACAGACAATTTTGCATTTCCAACTTTTTGATAAGTTTGGGGGGAGGGGCTGTCTCATCAGGACTGTGCCTCCGTGCAAACCCAGCTCCATAAAGACGTTTCCATGAGCATGCGCAATTTTAAAGCTCGACATGATAGATATCTGTTTACTCTGCATCATCTTTTAGATTTTACCAAACTACTAAATATTATATTGGGGGAGTGTTTTTTTCCCCAAAAAAAAAGCTTTTGAAAAAACGCTGCTCGATTACCGTGTGACATAAAAAATTGCAACACCCACCATTTTATTCTCTAGAGCAGGGATATGCAATTAGCGGACCTCCAGCTGTTGCAGAACTACAAATCCCATGAGGCATAGCAAGATTCTGACAGCCACAAGCATGACACCCATAGGCAGAGGCATGATGGGACTTGTAGTTTTGCAACAGCTGGAGGTCCGCTAATTGCATATCCCTGCTCTAGAGCCTCTGCTTTAAAAAACAAAATATGATGTTTGTGGGTTCTATGTAAATTTTCAAGCAAAAAAAAAAAAAAAAAAAGTAGATTTTTACATGTAGGAGAGAAGTTTCAGAATAGGCCTGGGGCTGAAGTAATTAAGATTACCTACTCCTCATTGGTTTTAGTTAAAGCATAAGCAACCTTAGCACTCCAAACTGTGGTGAAACTATAAATCTCATGCCTCTGCCTCTGGGATTTATGCCTGTGGTTGTCAGTCTTGCAACGCCTGATGGGAGTTGTAGGTCCACAACAACTAACGTGTGGAGGTAGCCTACCCCCTGGATTAAGAAACTCTTCGGATCGGATACAAAACTACTCCGCTTGAGACATCAGTGTGCCTAAACACCCGCCAACTTTTCACCCCTCGTGACCTAAAATACTGAAATACTGAAGCCAAGGGAGATTAGTCTGACAGCCAGCTATCTAACAATTTTCAAGAGGAGATTTCTAGCGGTAGGTTTCCTTTAAGAGCCCCCTCACAAACATGCTTTGTATTGGGAAGATGAGGCCAGAGTTTTCAGAAGGAAGTCAAAAGCAAATCTTGTGAGCTGGCAGCATTCCTCCACCAGCAGGCCCTTGTACCGGGATCCAGTTATTAAATTCATATGCTGCGAGGCTTGTAATAAACCCACCAGCACACATTTATTCCTGGATTACCGACCAGAGCCGTGCCCCCCCAAAAAAAACAACAAAACACACATTCCCCGGATGCTTCAGAGCCGGAGACAGATGAAGCGCCGCCAGCGTTTAATTGGGATGAAGCAGGCAACGGATATTTACTCTGTGTGCCGATGAACTAGCAACCTTCATCTCCAGCATTCAGACTAGAACCGTACCGAGTCCGGACTGTTCTAAAGCTGGCCACACACATTAAAGTGAAATGATGGTAAGAGGAATTCTACGAGAAACCATATTAAAATACACGACGCATTTCTGCTTAAAACTGGACTTGGACCACATGTTGAGCCACACCAATACAGAGCCTGCTGTAGAGCAGGGGGGTCTCCAAACTTTCTAAACAAAAAGGGCCAGTTTACGGTCTTTCAGACTTAAGGGGGGGCAGGACTGTGGCCGATGGCAGTGGGAATAAACAATGCCCCATCTTTGGTGTCATTGGGAGGAATTGTGCCTCATCGTTGGTGTCATTGGAATGAATTGTGCCCCATCAGTGGTGTCATTTGGTCATATTGTTGGTGTCATTGGAAGGAATTGTGTCCCATGGGTGCTGTCATTGGGCTCCATTGCTAGTATCATTGGGGGAATTGTGCCTCATTGTTGGTATCATTGGGCCCCATTGTTGGCGTCATTGGGAGGAATTGTGCCTCATTGTTGGTGTCATTGGAAGGAATTGTGCCCCATCGGTGGTGTCATTGGGCCCCATTGTTGGTGTCATTGGGAGGAATTCTGGCTCTTCATTGGTGTCATTGGGGGGAATTGTGTCTTATTGTTGGCATCAGTGGATAAAAAAAAGCGCCCCAAGGTCCGCATATAAAAAAAAAAAAAAAAGTTTGGAGACCACTGCTGTAGAGGATGCAAAGTCAAGGGATGTCCAATTTGAATCAATGACAGCCAACAGTTCAGAGTCAGTTGTACTATTTAGCAAAAGGAAAAAGAAGATGCAACTGCAACTCAAGTGTTTGCAACCCCTGAAATGCATAGGTTCTTTTAGCCTATTGAATATCTTTGTCATTGTTGGATAGTATGGGGAAGGATTAGAACCTCTGTCAATTTTTACCACTCGCTGTGGCTCCACTGGGTAGACTTCTCCACAGTTATCAATGTGTCGCTAGGACAAGAAATGAGGAGAAATCTCCGCCAAGCAGGACACTGACTGCAGTAAAGACACTATTGTTAGAAACAGTGGGGAAGAAACCTCAGTCGGCCTACTATAGCTATCTGTACCCCTAGTTGAGATTTTCCACCACTTCCTGTCTGGTAGAGGCCACTATCCACAAGACCTCAGGACAGCAATTAGCTCTCCTAATGTCCAATGTTGTAAATTGCCTTCTTAAAAGCAGACCTTCAAACCCACTCTGTACCAGCAGCGCTCACCTCCCCTGGTGAGGTAACGTGTGCGCAGATGTACCAAAGGGCTCGGCCAAGCCTCCAAGTCCTGGCAGAGTCGATTGGCACATCTGTGCACAGTGATCTCCCACACATGCGCACAGACTACGTAGGTTTTTGACTTTCCCGATGGCCACCTTTGCATATGAGTGGGAAACATGGCAGGTGCGCAGATGGTCTAGGAAACTTGTGCATGCCCAGATGTGCTGCAGGGATCTGACCAAAAATGCAGCAAAGAAGATTTTGAACACAACAGACCAGTGTTAAGACATACAAAAGATGATAAAGGGATGCATTTTTCTTGCTCTAAAAAGGTGCCGATAATGGCCAACAATAAATTTATTTAAATTCATGAAGAGTTTTGATTAAAAAGTCGAATGTAATTCAATCATATATAAATTTGGTTAAAAATGGTCAGTCATTTTCAGTTTTGGCCAACGCATTCTGAATTTTCTGTTTCGGCACCAAAATTTCCATTCAGCGCACCTCTAGGCAATACAGTCCACAGCAGCCATTCTCAACCTTTTGAATATGCGGGAACCCTTAAAATAGCTTTTTGGTTCTAGGTAGGGCTGCAACTAACGATTATTTTCATAATCGATTAGTTGGCTGATTATTGTTTCGATTAATCGATTAATAACCTTTAAAAAAAAAAAAAAGTGTGGTGTATAATTTAGTTAATATGTAAAGTTTAAAAAAAAAGGCAATTTATTCTTAAATATCTCTATGCAGTGGAAAATATAAACAACCAACTATATGGTTAGGGAGCAAAATATTGAATCCACTCTGAGAATAACAGACAGAAGATATATACTGTATATACACTATTAGAGGAGATATACTGTATACACTATTAGAAGAGATATACTGTTTTTTGGCCAATTTGTTGTTGGGCAGATTAAAAAATACAAATTGCTGCAAAAACGCATTACATGCTTTTCTGCAACTTCTCCATTGAAGTATATTGAACCTAAAAAGCACCGTTTTGCGTTAAAAAAAAAAAAAAAAAATCCTTGACCCTTTCCAAATACGCAGCGGCTGAAAAAAAAAGCATAGATGTGAACGTGTCCCACAGGAAACCATGTTAAATGAACTGTAGTGTGTTTCTACAAAAAGCACATAGATGTGAACCAGGTCTAATGCCACGTACACACGAGCGGACTTTACAGCAGACGGACGGGATTTCGTCGGACAATTCGATTGTGTGTGTGCTCCAGCGGACTTTGTTTGCTCAAACGTTGGACGGACTTAGGATTTGAAACATGTTTTAAATCTATCCGTCGAACACGAGTCCGGTCGAATAGTCCGCTCGTCTGTATGCTAGTTCGACGGACAAAAAGCCATGCTAGGGCAGCTATTGGCTACTGGCTATGAACTTCCTTATTTTAGTCCGGTCGTACGTCATCACGTATGAATTCGACAGACTTTGGTGGATTATGTGTAGGCAAGTCCGTTCATTCAGAAAGTCCGTCGTAAAGTACGTCGAAAAGTCCGCCGGGCAAAGTCTGCCATAAAGTCCGACCGTGTGTACGCGGCATAAGACGTTTATTAACATAATGGGGTTAAAAGAAACTAAAATGAGCCCTTTATAGTACAACGGTGAAAGTAATATTTACAGTAGCGATTTGCTCTTTTTGTACTATAAAGGGCTCATTTTATTTTTTTAACCCCGTTATGATACTGCCCAATTAATCGATTATGAAAATAGTAATCGATTAATTTCATAATCGATTAGTTGTTTCAGCCCTAGTCTTAGGGAACCCCTGCTAATAATGATTATCTACAGTTCATAGTACATTCGTGGTATGGTCACTAAGAAGAATACGCTTTACATTTGTGGTCTTTAGGAGAAAGCCACCCCTTGCAAATCACTAAAGAGATTGAAATCGGTGTAAGTTTATGCACCTGAGGAGCAGATATTGCACACTGTTCAAGGAACCCCTAGCAGACCTCTCGAGAAACCCTAGTTGAGAAAGTCTGGTTTACAGGTTTTTTTTAAGTACATAATCAATAGGATAAGAAAAACACCTCTTTTCCGAGGTTCATATGGCTTCTCATATCTGTTGAGGATTCCAGCAGGAAGATCTCTTCACTATGTCTTCCACCCACCTTTGAGTTTTGGGTGTTCCTACCCACCTTGAATTCCTGCTCATTCTAAATGATCAGTCTTTAAAGAAAGAAATGAAAAGTCCAAAATGGAGAAGAAGACCTCCTCATAATGACTAGTGCCAAATGTGAAAAGATCTCACCACCGGAGACCCTGAGGAAGCTACAAGGTGCTATAACTCTCTCCATCATCTACTGAAGCATGAAGTATTTAAAAGGAAGGATGAGCAGTTAAAGGAACAGTCACTTTTAATTAAGGATAGGCTCAGGTGTGTTCGCATGCTGCAGAGATGCAGAGTCCGCGAAATGTCTCACTGCCCGCGATTAGCGCTGCGCAGTGTAAGCTTCCTGGCGGGCACGGGCATGTGGAGCTGCGAACACGCCTGAGCCCATCCTTAAAAAGTGACTGTCACCTCCTAAAACTTTTTTTTTTCCCCTTTCTTCTCTAAAGCCCACTACAAAACAAAATACTTACCTGACTGGTCAGCTGTGCAGTGGCTCTTGAAAAGACAGGTTGTCCAAAGAATCCTTGACATCCAACACAATTTTGGTAGGGTCAGCTGCCTCGTTATCTACTATGGGTCCACCTGTCTGCCCCAGCATACCTACTGTTTCCCTGCAGATATTTAGTGACAAAGGAGGAGGTGGCGGATGGAACTACAGTTAATGGGCTTCCGATACTACAAAAGAAGTGTGCCAGATGATCTTGAAGAGTCACATGAACCAATGAATCTTTGGCATCCAGCATTTAAATAATGTTAGCTGCCTGGTTCCACACCATGGTTCCAAATGTCATTCCTCCGGTTTCCATGCAGAGCTGTGATAAAGGGAGGGATCTAGATGGAACCAACCAGAAGTGTGCCAGATGCTGTAGACTAGTCATCTCAAGCAAGGAAGCCTTGGCATCCAACATACTGGTAAGGCAATCTGCCTGTGGTCCCACCTGTTGACCAATGCATCTCTATTGTTTCCATAGAGAGCTGTAATGACAGAAGGGAATCTCTGGATAGAATCGCAGTGCCGGACTGGCCTTCTGACTCTACCAGGAGTAGGAGGAAAAAGATTCTCTGGCTTGACGACGAGCTCTGCCAGAGAATGTAGATTTTAGTTTTTAAGATTTTAGGAGGATTAAATGTAACATAAGCACAGTATAAATATCACACGTTTCTCTTCCCCTTTGTTGTTCTCTTTCCTTTCTAAAGCCAAATTAAGTTCCTAATTGTGACAGCGAGGAAACATAACAGAGCATGCTAGCTGCGCCAAAAAAAAAAAAAAAAAATCTGTCAGCTTAACCCCGACACCAAAGCATGCAAAGATCAGGGCTGTATAACAGGAGTTATCTAGTCGGGATATTCTGAGATCACTAATAAGAAGCGAAAAGTAGTAATGTGGTCCAAGTTCCTCGGAACTCTGCGCAGCTCATCCAGAACAATCCCATCTCCCCTGGAATGTTCAGTTTGAAAGCAGACACTGTGACAAATGCCAAAGACATGTATACAAATCAGCTGTACACTTGATAACCAACACTGGGAAACTGTTCCACTGCAAATAAAGATAAAGCCCAAACTCTGGCTAAAACATTTGTGTTTGTTTTGGACAAAGTTTACACTCACAGCATTTGCATTAACATGAACTAAATGTGCGCCACTTGTTATTTTTACCATGCTAGGTTGCATTTTTGTGTGCTGCACTGCAAAGTTTTAATGCAATGTGCTGCTTTGATGCGTTTTTTTTTTTTTTTATTTCACAGCAAAAAAAAAAAAAAATTGTCCTGAGCTTATCAGAAGTTGCAATGTGCTACAATATAAAGCAACATTCCATTTTTTCCCCAGACATTGATGTAAACTGGCTCCATTGAAGATAAGGTTGTTTGTCTTGTGCTGGAACGGTGTTAAGCAACGCCACCCCAAGAGAGACGTCTACCTTGGGAAAGGGATTCTGCGAGGTCTCGAAACATGCCTTTAGCTTTATATCAGGGGTCTCCAAGCTTTCGAAAATAAAGGGCCAGCTTGCTGTCCTTCAGACTTTAGGAGGGGCCAGACTGTGGCCAGTGGGAATAGGAAATGTCCCAGCATCAGCGGGAGTAGACAATGTTTATGCCATGTCTCCAGCATGGTGGACAGTGGAAGTAAACAAAAAAACAAAGTGCCTGTGGTCAGGAGGAAGAAAGTGCCCCATCACTGGTATTTGTGGGAGAAATAATGCCCCATCATTGGTATTAGTGTGAGGAAAAGTGCCCCATCATTGGTATTAGTGGGAGGAATAGTGCCCCACTGACAGTGGGAGGAATAGTGCTTGGTATCCATGTGATAAACAGTGCCCCAAGGGCCAGATAAAGGCAAGCAAAGGGCAGCATCCGGCCCACAGGCTGCAGTTTGGAGACCACTGCCTAATAGGAATAAAAAGGACAAGACTATCGCTATACTAAGGTGTCCTGGTGAAGATTCTTATTACGGGTCCATCTAGTTAAAAAAAAAAAAAAAAAAAAAAAAAAACACACGACAAAAATAAATAGAAAAGTACTTTAAAACCCCTTATAAAAAGGGTGGCCACGGGCAATTTTAATCCCTTGCTGCATAGAGATTTAACCAATTGCTTGCAGTCTTCTAAAATTAGCCAGAGACACACAGAATATCAGCATCTCAATAAGTAATCGTGGGTGTACCAAAATATTGCCATACGTATGGAACAATGGCTACCAAGGGAGTACGCCTTGAGTGGTGAGAGCACGTTCTCCACAGAATTTGCCAGGTGTTCCTTTAGTAGTGAGCAGTGGTGGATTCATTGATCTCCTACCTCATCGTGTCCAGCACCAACACTACTCCACAGAGCCGGCAGCATAGGACCAGTGGAACATCACCTCTGATTTCTTAAGTCACCAGTGGCACCAAAGATTACGATAGCTGTCTGTAAAGGGAACATTTTTCCCAATGACCACTGATTCTTCCAACTGTCCTCCAAACTATGGGGGACTACAATGACCACCAGTGTAACAGGCAGTGAACAGTGGTGGATTGATCTCCTGCCTCATCGTGTCCAGCACAAACACTACTCCACAAAGCCAGCGGCATGGGCCCAGTGGGACACCTCCTCTGATTTTTCAGGCAAGTCACCATTGGCGGCTGGTGCTCCATTTTTTGTGGAGGGGGGAGGTGGCAAACCTCCCCGCCAGGTCCGCACTCACCCCATCCGGTCTTAAGATCCGCCTCCTGTCCCGATTGGGTGGTAGAAGCCAGAAGACAATATCGAATATTGATTTGTGGGTGGGTACGGGGCGCAGTGCCGAGCCCAACCCTTTTGATGCCAATTAGAGCCTCAAGCTCCAATCATGTGCTTAAAAAAAAAAAAAACAAATCTATGAGTCCAGTACCCAGCATGGAGATTAAAGGGGGGGGGGGGCAGCGCCCCTGTACCCCTTATAGACCAGCCGCCACTATCGATTATAATAGCTGTCTGTAAGGGGAACATTCTTCCTAATGCAGTGGTTCTCAACCTTTCTAGTGCCGAGACCCCTTGATAAAATTTCCCAAGTTGTGGGGACCCCCAACAGTAAAAGAATTTTCTAGCGTGGTTTGTCAGCATCCAAGGTAAGACAAGTCATTTGCACCCCTAACCCATGAACATTTAGTGCTCCCTGAGTCCCTTCTACTCGTACAGTATTAAAACCCCTTATGGTACATTTTAGGATGTACCACTCTCTTTGTTCTCCTTTTATCCCTCTCTATCCTAATTTCTTGTTTTTTTCCCCATCCCTCTCTCTAGCCTTCTTTCTTGTTCTCTCTCTTATTCTTTCTCTCCTTTTTCTTTGATCCTCCCCCTCTTTTCCTCTCCCTTCCATGTATTCTCTATTTTAATTCCTTCATCCTTATTCCAGGTAGTGTTAATCACTATGTCTCTGAATTTGTGGTGTCTCGCAGCAGTGACACCTATGCCGAAATCAGGAGATAGGGTCTCCTTTAGCCCCTCCCAGTTCACATTCCTCACCATGAGGAACCTCTAGTCTCTGCCCCCCAGCTATGCCGTGAACTGAATGGGCGGCTAGGAAGAGGCTGAGTGGGCGACTGTGGGCTCCGGCAACAGCCCAGCTAGGCGGCTACAGGTTCCAGGGACAGCCCTGCTGGGCAGCCGCGAAAAGGCTGGGAGAGCGGTGCGGGATTCAGGAACAGCCCAGGATTTCGTGACCCCTGGCAAATCGTCATTCGACCCCCAGGTTGAGAACCACTGTCCTAATGAGACCGCTGATTCTTCTAACTATCCTCCAAACTATAGGGGAACTATACTGACCACCATTGTAACAGGCATTCTTCTTACTGACTACAAGCTGTTTCTAAAATACGTTGAAAAAATGCCCACAAATGTAAAAAGGAAAAAACTCACGAGAATATTTGCAACTTATAAAAGTAAGTGATGTCAATTTCAGCCATTAGGGCCCTTTACACTTGGCCATTTTAAGGCAGCCAAAATCTTACAGTTTGCTGCATGAAAATGCATGTCAAGTAGAAATCCCATTCTTCTCTATTGGGCCCTGTTCATATCTACGTGCTGCAGATTAGTGTAAAAGGGAATCTATATGAACCCACGCACCGCGATGCGGGACCTCGGCGCTGCATGCACACAGAACAAAGTGAATCCAGCCTACCTTTTAAAGGAAAAATTAGATTACCCGGCTTTTGTGAGTAATTGCACCCTGGGTTAATGTACTATGTGATATTTGCGGTCTTCAAAAAGCGCACATGCTCTGCCTCCTTATTCATCTTGTCGATCAAGGCAAGCCGATTCCGGACGCACAAAGGAGGAAGTAACCAACGCAAAAGAGGAATAAGAACCACAAAGCCCTCTGGAATCCCTCCTATTGAGATGGCTCAAGATTCGCACTCTCCCCTCCAGGCCTTTTTGATCAGCAACACTATACAAGATAAATGTTCTGCTAGTTCTCATCCCTCAGAGGATTTATATAGAGACACTTCAAAAGGTTTTCAAGCAGTTATAAAATCTATTCTCCTCCAGTATCATACTTATTCATTTGCAGCCAGTCTTTACTGCAATCAGCCTCAGGCAAGCTTTAGGCCTGCTTTACGCACTATAGCAGTGGTCCCCAAACTGCTAAAGGGCCCCACATGGCCCTTTGCTTGCTCTTACCCGGCCTACAGGGCTGTTGAGGTACTATTCCTCCCACCGACACAAGCAGTGGGGCACTATTCCTCCCACCTACACCAGCAATGGGACACTATGCCTCCCACCGACACAACTAGTGGAGCATTATAGCTTCAACTGAAACTAACAATGGGGCACTATTCTTCCCACAGGCACCAGCAATGGAGCACCATTTCTCCCACTGATACCAGCAATGGGGCACTATTCCTCCCACTGACACCACAGACAATGCAGCACTATTCCTTCTCACACCAATAATGAGGCACTTTTCCACTGACACCAATAATGGAGACTATTCCACTTAATAAAAAAAAAAAAATAATTATGGGGCACTATTCCTCCTCCTATTGACTATAGTAATTTGTTTATTCCCACCAACCCCGAGGCTTTTTTACTTCCACCGACTAGCAATTTCTACTTCCACTGACTACAGCCCAGCGCACTCAAACAGTCCGAAGGACAGTCAACTGGCCCATTGTTTAGAATGTTTGGAGACCCCGACACTAGAGCCATCTTTCTTAACTACAGTTCCTCCATACATTGCTGGGGGTTGCCTGAGCAATAAACAATTTCTGTCTTTCAGTAACCACCAGCATCAAATAACTTTAAAATTTGTCTGTAAGAAGGACATTCACATCAGTAAGAGTGAGTCTGTAGGAGGAGTGTCCTTCTCCCACTGACCACCACCAAGGGTCCTTCTCCCACTGACCACCACCAAGGGTCCTTCTCCCACTGACCACCACCAAGGGTCCTTCTCCCACTGACCACCAATAGATGAGACCATTACACTGACTACCAATGGAAGAAGGCGCCTTTCCACTGACCACCACTGTATGGGGGACTGTAGTTTTCACTGTGCGTCTTTTCTGGCCATTATTATTTTTAAGAGCAGTTAGGAGTAAATAAAAAATTTGCTGTGGGTTTCAAATATGCTAGATACAATATGTAACATTCTTTATTCTTTTATGTATATTTTAGTTACAACTTTCTGACTGTGCTAATGTATTTTAGAATAGAGATGCAATAATCTAGCAGGGTTTCCAAGAGACGTGAAAATTATATCAAGAGTAAAAAAAAAAAAAAAAAAAAAAGTTCAGAAAGGCTGCTCTAAACTGGGACTCCCATTTTCTGAGACAACACTAAAACGCAAACCTATTAAAAACCTGAGAAATTTAATTCAGAGCAAAGAGGAAAAATAAAAATCAATCAGTCAAAAAGTGTTGATATAGGCATCTTAGGTTAAGAAAAAAAAAAAACTTGACTTTACCTGTAAATGTTGGCCTAGACCAGGGGTCTTCAAACTATGGCCTTTCAGTTGTTCAGGAACTACAATTCCCATCATGCCTAGTCATTTACAATGCCTAATGGGACGTGTAGTTCCACAACAGCTGGAGGGCCGTAGTTTGGAGATCCCTGGCCTAGACTTTGCCCTTTCCTACCTACTGAGTATCCCTTCCTATTGGTTTTCTGATGCAATAGACCGCTTAATTGACCAAGACGGAGGCTTAGACCAGGGGGTCTCCAAACTTTTCTAAAGAAAGCGCCAGTTTCTGGTCCTTCAGACTTTATGCGGGCAGGACTGTGCCCAGTGGGAGCAAACAATGCTCAATCTTTGGAATTAGGGGGAGAAATAGTGGGTGTCGGTGGCAGGGATTCTGCCCCACCGTGGGCATTGGTGGCAGGGATTCTGCCCCACCGTGGGCGTCGGTGGCAGGAATTAGGCCTCAAGGGCTAGATAAAAGGCAAGCAAAAAGCCAATTCCAGCCCAGGGCCACAGTTTGAAGACCCCTGGCTTAGACAAAGATGACGGGGGAAGAGAAGAGACCATGGCAACTTTTACAGGAAATGTTAGTAAATTTTGTTGTAAATTCGGCAGCCTATATCGGATCATTTTGACATGTGGTTCTGGCTCAAGGTAGCCTTGACTAATGTAATTCCTCATGCACTCAATAATTGCTTAGGCATGCAATAAACATTATTAGGGTGTCTAAAAGCCACTAAGGTGTGAGATTGTCTGAAAAAAAAATTCTGCCAGTCAATTTTTCGCCGCCTGCCCTGGCCCTCACTCTTTCTAAGCAGGGCTGGCCAAGAAATGTCAGCCAGGGTCATGGAGGGCCTTCAGATGTAAGATCATTGTCTGACACAACCAGAACAATGAGCTGAACATTCAATTCCCTCTGCAGACACCTTTGTTTTCATAGGGAGTGTCAACTCTGCCTCATTTTTGTACAAGATCTAAGGTTGGCCTCATCTGCCGCTCTGCGAGGCACTTGTATTGTGTATGTTTCATCAACCGGCTGCATTGCATTCATTGTTTTTTCAAAGCTTACACCCCATACAAGTTCACCATGTCAAGTGTGTCTATGGATCATTTCTAGAAGAAAAAGAGTAGAGAATTTATAACCTTGCAACAAAGCATATCTATAGGCAAAACCTTTTCTCTGCATTTTGGATCGAGTAGGGAAGGGTTAAAATGTGTTTCTCTCTCCCAAACGCTCCCCCCACACCTGTGATATTTGGGGAAATTTCCCTTCGTTTCCTGACCTGCAGACACAGCAGGAAGCGAAAGAAAATCTCTCCAAGAGTTATACAAGCACCCCACTTTGAAGAAATTGCCCTTTATTATTTTTCTGGTGACAACTCAAAATTGTAGATTTTCCCCTCCCTTTTAGTTCCAGTGGCAACTGGATAGCCACCAGGACACATACAACATTTCCCTAGCAGGGACACAAACAGCAATGAAAACCCAACATATTGTAACCCTGCATTGCTCGAAGAATAAAAAAACGGGGGAAAAAAAAAAAAAGGATGCATGTCCACTAAGGTCTGTTTCACAAGGGCAGAAGACTTGCAAGCCACTGAAAAACAATCCATGTGGTGGATCGCTTCTAAGATCACAATTGACAGCCAATTCACATGTGTTCATAAAGCGACATCACCCCTATGTTTTTGATCCCCCGAGACTAGAACGCGTTTTCTAAAAGCACAAAGATGCCGAATGGAGAACTTTGATGGGCTTGCATGAAAAACACACAATTCAGCCTGTCTTAACCTTTTAAAAACACAGAAGAACCCTTGAAATAAACTTTCTGATCTCAGGGAACCCCTACTAAAAATTACAATATCTACAACTCATGATACATTAGTGTGATGGTCGGTGGGAAGAATGCTCCTTACACCTGTGGACATTGGGAAGAATGACCCCCTTACAGATAGCTAAAAGGATCAATGGCGTCAGTGGAAACTTATCTGAGAGGCAGAAGTTACTCATATGAAAGAACCCTAGTGGATGAACCCTGGTCTAAGTCAACGGGAGTGCACCTAAAACTTGGATAAAATCGTGCTGCACCCAAAATCGCAGAGCACTGGCGTGAACCCGCTCTTGCCAATTAAAGCAAAATTTCTTCCTTTTCTGGGGTCCCCCCCCACCGTTGCTCTTGGCTTCTCCTCTTCTCAATGCGCCACCACTGTAAGGCGCTTATTATGGTGGCACACCTGCGGGCTCAACTCCGATCCATGCTGCCTGTGTCCATAGACACAGACAACGAGGCTTGGCCCCACCCAACAGGATTTGACTGACAGCAGCAGGAGCCAATGGCTCCCACTGCCTCAGCAAAGCCTGTGAGAGCAGGGAGAGCCACACCAGACAGGCACAGTGATGGATCGAGTGAGGACTTGGGTAATTATAGGGGTGGGGGGGGGGGGGGTTGTGGGTTTGGGCGATTTTACTACCTAAACATTTTCTACCATAACATGGTATTAAAGGTTCAGCTTTTTGTATTTTGTCTTAAATAACAAACATGTTATACTTAGCTGCTCTGTGTAATAGTTTTGCACAGAACAGGCCCGATACTCCTCTTCTTGGGTCCCATGCTGGCGCTCCTGGCTCCTCCCCCTTGACCAACCCTACCTGTTATGGGGGCGCTGGTGCATCTCGCTCCCAAGCCCTGCTCTATGCGTCCATTAGACACAGAGCAGCGGTTCGACCCAGCACCCCCTCCTCATTGGCTGTAATTGACGGCAGTGGGAGTCAATGGCTCCTGCTGCTGTCTCAGCCAATGAGGAGAAGGAGTCCCGGGACAGCTTAGGCTCCCATTCACATCGCTGGATTGAGAGGGGGCTCAGGTGTGTATTAGGGGGGCTGCGCATGGAATGTTTTCTACCTTCATGCATAGAATGCACGAAGGTAAAAAAACCTTCAGCCTTTACAATTACTTTAAGACAGTGCGTCCCTCATGGCACATAGGTTGGACTTGTGTCTTTTTTGACCTCACCTACTATGTAACTATAACAGAGAATACATTCAAGTAAAAGAATTTTTTAGTCTTTAAAAATGTAAACGTTAATAAAAAGTTTTGTACCAACCCCTGTAACTGCCACTTTTGCTAGATAAATTGGTGTGCTAAAGCAGTAGTTCTCAACCTCAGTCCTCAAGTACCCCCAACGGTCCACGTTTTCAGGTTTTCCTTTACTTTGCACAGCCGCTTTAAATCAATATCAATGACATGGTATTGATGAGAGACATTTTATCTAAGGGAAGTTCCCAAAACATGGCCGGTTGGGGGTACTTGAGGACTGTGCTAAAGGAAGTGGAAAAAAAATACCAGATCTGCTGGTAGGATTAAGAGTTTATAAAACAATCTTACAGAGGATACAGAAAAACAATAGCCGTGTTGACGATATGGACAGACAGCAATGTATATGTGGTTTTTGGTTTTCCCAAAGTGCCACTTTAATTTCCATATCATCTTTCCCCCGGTACCCAGGTTGATGGGCCCACAGATGGAGATCTGATGATAGATGGCACACAGCCCTGTCCTCAGAAAACAATCACTCTAATTTGGGATTATACAGATGGGACTCGCAGCTGAACTTTGTTTTTCCTCGTAAAAGGAGCTGGAGAGCAGAAGATCCATTACCGGAGACCTTTCAAAAATACGAGGTGATGGTTGTAATAATCGTAAAAGGTCGGCAGGCTATCAAGGCTTCCAAGATTAGCCCAACATCAAACAGTGAATGCATTCCCCCTACAGAGAAATGATATATCGGGAGGTTCTTATAGTTCTGTTCTTCTCTGGCAGCGATCTGATCGCTCGAGGAGAATATATTCTGGACGGTACAGAGCGCAGCGCTAGGTATAAAGTAACCGGGTATTGTGTTTACACAGACGTATCCATCCAGAGATAACAGAGGGTTGTTCTGTCATAAAGCTGCATTGGAGGGCAGTGAAGACATTGGTGGTCTAATGGACACCTGAGGTCTCCATAAGGAGGACCTCTCACCTGCCCATGCTAATCGCAGTCCACCAACCACTCCACCATCACCTACAGAGGCAAATGTGGAGAACGGATTGTGGCCGATATCGTGCGCAGCGCTGGTTATAAAGTAACCGGTTATTGGGTATGGTGTTTACACAGACTTATCCGTCCAGAGATAAGAGAGGGTTGTTATGTCATAAAAACTGACTCACCGCTCCGCTACTAAACTCACTAAAGTCCTATTCTGCCCAGGGAGAGTCTCTGGAGACTTCATGGTTATAGTGCAATAAACGGAACAGATACAGGATGGGACATCTGGTAAGTTGGGGGCTTTCAGAAGGTGTGTAGGTAGGTGTGTGGACATTTCATCTCTGGAAAAGGAGGACGTTATATACGGCAATATATCACTGGTGTCAACTGATGGCAGCTGGCTGTACACGGGTCATAGTGTGTTTGGCAAAGACAGTTCGTGATTTTGAACCACTTGCGAACTGACCCATAGTAGATTTACTGCTACAGGGCGGCCGCTCTATGCAGAATCACATTTTTTTCATTACACATACATACATAATATTTTTATGTAATATATATATATGTATGTATGTATGTATGTATGTATGTATGTATGTATGTATGTATGTATATATATATATATTATATATATATATATATATATATATATATATATATATATATATATATATATATATATATATATATATATATATATATATATATATACATACACATGCTATTTTTAGCGCTGTTTTACCGTTGTTTTAGCGGCGGTATTCGGCCGCTAGCGGTGCGGTTTTAACCCCCGCTGGCAGCCGAAAAAGGGTTAAAACCGCTCGCATAGCGCGGCTATAGCCGCACTGCCTCATTGATTTCGAGGAGACACACTGGACCGAGCTCTGCATATGTAAAACGACACAGAGCTCCATCCTGGCAGCAGGGATGTGCTGGAATTTGTTTCCCTATAAATAAAATCCAGCATATCCCTTAGTGAAAGCACCTCACAGTACACAAAAACACTGGCTTGGCATACATCGAACACTTTAATCACCCTAGAGGTTTAACTCCCTCCCAGCTGGTGTCATTAGTACAGTGACAGTGCATATTTTTTTAGCACTGATCACTGTTTTAGCGTCACTGGCTCCCACAAAGTGTCAGATTGTCCTCCACAATATCGCAGTCCTGCTATAAGTTGCTGGTCATCGCCATTATATATATACACACACACACACATACACACACACACACATAGAAAAACCCTAGTAAAATGTGGACTTTGATGAAAGTGATCATTTTTTGGGAGCTCTAAAAATGGGCTCCCCCCCCCAATCTATTCCCTGATCCCTCATGCAACTAGTATTTTTGGAGACACGGCTGTCGATCAGCTAGCATAGCCAAGGATGAAGCTATTCAAGCACATTTTGTGCTTGAATAGCTGCGTTGGAGGGCAGTGGAGACATTGGTGGTCTAATGGACCCCTGATGTCTCTCTCCTGTCACACATGCTATCACAGACCCCCAAGTGCTCTACCTTTAGCTGCAGAGGCAAATGCCAGGTGAGTGCTGTGGCCACAATGCATTCTTTCATGACCACATCAGGAATAAGTAGGTAAGCGTAGCTTCTGCCAATCACAGCCCATTCAAGTGATCGGGACTGCTCTGCAAGCTCCCTGCAACAGCAGTGCTCAAGGGGTTAAAGCAGGTGTTGAGGCAGTAACAAAACGCCTCCTTGACGTCTGTCAAATGCTCTCTGAAGAACGTTCTGAACACTAAAAAAAGTTATAAAAAAAAAAAAAAAAACACATTGTACTTTACTGCTAACAAGCCCCCTTTGTGATAGCAAGGGCAGGTGACACGTACTCTTTATGGAGACATCAGGATTTTATTAGATCCCCAATGTCTCCCCTGCCCTCCAATGCAGCTATTCAAGCACAAACTGTGCTTGAATAGCAGCAGCCTTGGCTATACTAGCTGAGGAACAAATGGCTGTGACCCAGAAAATTATGTAATAAACACCGCTTTCCAGGGTCAGTCCCAAGAGGGATCGGGGAATGGATAGAGATTGAGGGGGGCCCTCTCTGAGAGTCCCATAAAAGTGATCATTTATCAGAATGCCCTTCGTTGGCTCTTAAAGGCAGTACCCAGCTTACATCTGTAGCAGCAACCGTGAGCTTGATTTAACCACTTGTCTACCATGACATTTATATATGTACCCTGGTAGGCAAGTGGTAAAGTATAACTAAAAAGGCAAAAAAAAAATATTATATTTTTAGTTTTGGATAGCGTGAAAAAGGGTTTAGAACCCCTGTTGGGTTCTAATAGCTGTCTGTGTCCTCATTGGGGAGATTCACCATTTGTCCGGTTTAACATTATCACCGTGAAAGAAAATCCAACATTTTGGGTTGTCACAACAGGAAGGGGGGAACCTTCCAATGGGGACACCAGTTATCCCTGGTGATAACCAGAGATGTCCTCACTTTGGGGGGGATTTCCTCTCACTGTCGATTTTGGCTATGGGGCAGGAAGTCAAGAGGAAGGAAGGAAAAGGGGAGGAAGGAAGGAAGGAAAAGGGGAGGAAGGAAGGAAGGAAAAGGGGAGGAAGGAAGGAAGGAAAAGGGGAGGAAGGAAGGAAGGAAAAGGGGAGGAAGGAAGGAAGGAAAAGGGGAGGAAGGAAGGAAGGAAAAGGGGAGGAAGGAAGGAAGGAAAAGGGGAGGAAGGAAGGAAGGAAAAGGGGAGGAAGGAAGGAAGGAAAAGGGGAGGAAGGAAGGAAGGAAAAGGGGAGGAAGGAAGGAAGGAAAAGGGGAGGAAGGAAGGAAGGAAAAGGGGAGGAAGGAAGGAAGGAAGGAAGGAAGGAAGGAAAAGGGGAGGAAGGAAGGAAGGAAGGAAGGAAGGAAGGAAAAGGGGAGGAAGGAAGGAAGGAAGGAAGGAAAAGGGAAGGAAGGAAGGAAGGAAGGAAGGAAGGAAGGAAGGAAGGAAGGAAGGGGGAAAGAGGAAGGGGGAAAGAGGAAGAGGAAGGAAGGAAAAGGGGAGAAGGAAGGAAGGAAAAGGGAAAGAGGAAGGAAGGAAGGAAGGAAGGAAAAGGGGAGGAGGAAGGAAGGAAGGAAAAGGGGAGGAGGAAGGAAGGAAGGAAGGAAGGAAGGAAGGAAGGAAGGAAGGAAGGAAGGAAGGAAAAGGGGAGGAGGAAGGAAGGAAGGAAAAGGGGGAAGAGGAAGGAAGGAAAGAAAAAGGGGAAGAGGAAGGAAGGAAAGAAAAAGGGGAAGAGGAAGGAAGGAAAGAAAAGGGGGAAGAGGAAGGAAGGAAAGAAAAGGGGGAAGAGGAAGGAAGGAAAGAAAAAGGGGAAGAGGAAGGAAGGAAAGAAAAAGGGGAAGAGGAAGGAAGGAAAGAAAAAGGGGAAGAGGAAGGAAGGAAAGAAAAAGGGGAAGAGGAAGGAAGGAAAGAAAAAGGGGAAGAGGAAGGAAGGAAAGAAAAAGGGGAAGAGGAAGGAAGGAAAGAAAAAGGGGAAGAGGAAGGAAGGAAAGAAAAAGGGGAAAAGGAAGGAAGGAAAGAAAAAGGGGAAGAGGAAGGAAGGAAAAAAGAAAGAAAAAAAGAAAAAAAGAAAAAAAGAAAGAAAGAAAAAAAGAAAGAAAGAAAGAAAGAAAGAAAGAAAGAAAGAAAGAAAGAAAGAAAGAAAGAAAGAAAGAAAGAAAGAAAGAAAGAAAGAAAGAAAGAAAGAAAGAAAGAAAGAAAGAAAGAAAGAAAGAAAGAAAGAAAGAAAGATGCCTACAATCTGGACTGATCCGGGTCTGGTCACTTTCCAGATATAAGTTGTCCTCCTTGCACCGTTCATACTGCTCCGCTGCCTCCAGACCTATCAACTATATCAAAGCTCAGAGCATTACTTGGAGGAAAGTTATTTAAAACACCATTAAGCCGGGAGATTAATTCTCCTCGGAGCTTGATTATAATTACAGAGAGAGAACCGCGCTAGGCAAGTGTAGCGGTAGGACGCAACGGGGAGCCACGCACCTCTCCGGATGAAGATTTAATAATAATTGGGAGCAAAAGACGGAAAAAGTTCAGTGAAAAAAAATAAAATAAATAAAAGATGGATTTCTAATAAGATAAAACAGAACTAGGTTAAAGAGGACCTGTCATTAAAAGTCATACTTTACATGAACTCAAATCTACATTGCAAAATCATCTCAATTTTTAAACATCTAAATAAAATACAATAAAAACACAACAACCACACATACAGGTCTCTGCAATGCAATAAAGCAAAAGATCACATGGTCTAGGATTACCAGAAGCAGGGGTGTTCCTAGATCTACAAAAGATCTGGGGCTAGAGCCCATAGCAGCGTAGTAAAGAAAGTCATACGCTTGGGGGGGGCATACACATGTATATACATTAATATACATGTGTGTGTGTGTGTGTATATCCCCAGAGAGCCCCCCACTTACATTAGGGTCCCCAGAGAGCCTCCCCCTTTACATCAGGGTCCCCAGAGAGCCACCACCTTGCATCAGGGTTCCCCGAGAGCCCCCCACTTACATCAGGGTCCCCAGAGAGCCTCCCTGCCCCTTGGGGACCCCTGCAGAGACTCGGGGCTCCCTGCAGAGACTCGGGGCTATAGCCCCAAAAGCCACCCTCTAGCGACGCCACTGACCAGAAGCATTGAAGGTGTTTCCAGGCAGTAGAGGCTCTAAGGATTTTTTTTTCCTGGTCAACCCAAAGTGAGAGACAAGAGGATCAGCAAAGCACAACCACTGAGCAGCACTTCTAGATAATAGGCGGAGCTTGCATACCTAATGAACAAATATGGAGACACCCAAAATGCTAAACCGAAAAGAATGCAAACCAATACGTTTCTTTACATGAACACCAACTTCATCCATGTACATAAAACCCTTTTTAAAATACAGTCCCCCCCCTCTTAGGGCACAGTAAAAAAATAATCAAGCAGTATTTCTATCAAATAAAGTAACTTAAAGTGGCTGTAAATCTCAGACATGAAATATGAACAAAGCATATCCCTCTATAGTGTGTACTTGTCTCATTCCGGAGCACCAAGTGTCATTTCTGACTGCTGACTCCTTCCTCTGCTACCGTGATGGATCACTTCAGACAAGTTTTCATGACACCAAGAAAAAAAAAAAAAAAAAGTGACAGGGGGAGGGCCCCTTCAGCTTATTGACAGCCTCAGCTCTGTTCCCGTTTGCTGTGTGAAGGGGGTGTGTCTCTTTCCTCCAAAACAGATGAGCAGAATAATTCAGCATATTGCACAGATGTAGAGAAGAGAATACTGCAGATAAACAGGTACAACTTATGTAGGAGAATTTTCTTCATCTCTGTGCATCACCCGGGGATAGTCGCTTCACTGGGTACATGGAAGGGGTTTACAACCACTTTAAAGGCTGAGCTCCAGGCCAACTGCTAAACACACACACAGATGAAAACAGATATATGAGAGAGTTTACCTGCCAAAAAGGATTTGTATGTGTCCATCCAGACCTGAGATTTACACAGCTCTGCCCCACAGCACAGCCCTGTCTGGCCAGGTAGGAAACCCAATTTCGTTTTTATCTGTCTCTTCCCCAGTACTGTTACTGAACAGTAAAGGAAGAGCACGAGATTGATGAGCTCATCTCTCTGTCACTTGGCTCTCTCCTCCCATCAGCAGGTTTCCTGTTAGCACATGAACGAATGGGTTTCTTGTGCTGTTTCTCCCTCTCCCAGTCTGAGCTCTGCTGTGCACGGACTGTGATAGGTTGATATCAGGTCAATGCAATGTCAGTCGCTCACATTGATTGGGGGGGGCGGCAATTTACATATATAAAAACGCATTCTTTAACTCAACACATGAAGTAAGCGCACATGCGTTGCAATACACCATGCATTGTGGCAAAAATTGACACGATCGATTTTTTGGGGTGTTTGAAGGCCATTGATTTCCATAGGGTGCCTTAATGCAACACAAACATGAATGGGCCCTTGGGGATGTATTAAAAATTATGGAACTTCAAAATTTGTGTATTTTATAGCCACCTCAGTTCATCTTTAACATAAACCCAGGATATATTTTTAGAAGATCACACAAAAGTAGAGGCCTGACATATTAAAATTGACTCCAGTTATAAAATGCTGGCTCTTATGGACTTCCCCTCCCGCATACAAGTCGAGATATTACAATGTAATCAGAGTAGACTATATAAAATCTGGTTGTAGCATCTGGCTCGTTTAGAAACATTACTAAAAGGATTTGTATTTTGCTGTTTGCTCCCATAGAAGAAGGTTATCTGCCAGGCTTCGGAGATGCCAGGCCATAAAGTATTGATAACATGAAGAGATAGAAAGGCTTTTATATGAAGGAATACTCTTTGGTGATTCTTTTGGGTGACTCAGCTCTCATTAAAAATTCAGCATTGGAAAATATCACAATTACTAGTATTTGCCAAAAAAAATCTTTTAAAAGAAGCACTCAAAGCCAGGAGGAGCGCCAATCTCCGAGGTCCAAAGCCAGGAGGAGCGCCAATCTCCGAGGTCCAAAGCCAGGAGGAGCGCCAATCTCCGAGGTCCAAAGCCAGGAGGAGCGCCAATCTCCGAGGTCCAAAGCCAGGAGGAGCGCCAATCCCCGAGGTCCAAAGCCAGGAGGAGCGCCAATCCCCGAGGTCCAAAGCCAGGAGGAGCGCCAATCCCCGAGGTCCAAAGCCAGGAGGAGCGCCAATCCCCGAGGTCCAAAGCCAGGAGGAGCGCCAATCCCCGAGGTCCAAAGCCAGGAGGAGCGCCAATCCCCGAGGTCCAAAGCCAGGAGGAGCGCCTCTATCTGAAAAGCCACAGCATGAATTCCAATGGCAGAGCACCTCCAGTCTCCATATATAACCTTTAAAACAATATTCCTTCACATTCTGAAACATGGAAGGCTGCAAGTTAATAGATCATTGAAGTCAGCTACCCAGAGTAACCTCTGTATGTGCCTGGTCTGCTTTAAAAGGTGGAATTCCAGACAAAGCATTTTGACTTAGCTTTGGATGGAGTGGAGAACCTTGGTCAGCCTTTTATTGCTATGCGTGTTCCTACTGTGAACTTCTGTCCCAGTGATGGTAGATAGGAGAAGAGGTCTACTGAGGAAGAGTTAGAACCACTTTTCAGAAACTTCATAAATTAATTTTACATTGGGCCCAGTCCAGGTGATCAGCTGTAGGCGAATTTTGGAGTGCCAAGTCACTAGGTGGATTCAGTTTTTCAGCATCAAGGTCCTACTGCAACAGTTCCTCTCTTCTGTCCACCTTGGACATGTTCCTATTGAGACCTACCAACCCTTTGGGGGTTTCCTACTCCTCTTCCTGCGTTCTACATAATATATAAAACCCAACGTGTAGAGTGAGATATCCTTTGTGAAGCGAGTGGCCGGTGTACAGACCTAGAAATCCATTCCCAGGTCTACATGAAAGGGTAAGGTGCTTCAACTCTGCACGTAATATACCACATTGGGTTGCTGATCACTTTACCTCTTTAAAATTATAAATATAATAATGGATGAATGGATGGATGGAATTCTCCTGTGGGCTGGAGATAAGCATTTGATTTCTTCAAATCAGTTATTTCAGAGCGATGCCGTTCTTCCTGCATCCCGCACACAGGCCCTTTGCTACAGACAATGTCTCCCTCAAGTGTTAACAGGCACGGTGAAGTGAACAGCTCCTGTTATCCGGTACTATAGGGCTGCACATTGTAGCGGCACGCTCCCTCTCCTAACGTGACCCAAGCAATGGTGTGAGTATATGCATTCTGTACACTAACCTGGCATGACCACAGAGCTGCTGAACCCAGCCTGACAATGAGCCTTTCCGGAATCATCACAGGTACGCCTAATCCGGAGCCATCAGCTTCTAGACAAGCCGTGCATTATACATACATGATAGTCATGTATTATTCACAGGAACAACAAATTGTACCGGAAAAGAGAAGCATGCTGAAGGAGTCAAGGCATCTCCAATTCATCACCCCGTGCCTATATACTTTACAATCAGATGGTGTAAATCTGACCCCGGTCCTACCTTTCAGTCTCACACAGTTGTACCAGCTCCTCTCCTGGACTGAAATAACTTACTCCGATTTCCCTGCACACTGTGAGCTTCTCACAAGAAGTTTAACAAAGAGCAGAAATACCAGATTCACACGGGACTGCCCTCTACAGGTCATATGGGCTTCTCATACCAGCGATGATCCAAGAAGCCGGTGGTGAAAAAAAATACACAGGACTGTAATTTGCTAGTTGCCTGGCTGTTAGAGCAATCCAAAGGCTTGGACACCTAACAGGTATGCAAATCAGGGGTTCCGACTTCACTAGCCATATGCTTGTTCCAGCAGAGGCAACTCGGAGGCCACAGCTAGGCAATTAACATTTTGGAAGAAAGTCACTGATGGATTGCAATAAAACTCAATCATGAAGAGAACTTTGCTCATTGGCTTGATAATGTTGTGTCTTCTGTGTAGGAGGTCAATGGGAATACTTGGGTCCAATGCAGAATTTTTAGGGGTAAAAAGGGTCCTCGTTTTGAGACCAATTCACGCCTATCATTGGGCCAAAGACATTGTCCTTACTAATGATTGGACGGCTGCAATACTTTCCTTTGGAGAACAAATTACCTATATATTGGATAATGAACAATCACTTCCCTTCAAATCACACTTGCGTTGAGTTCGGTGAAAGACAATTCTGGTTGACCTCTCCATACACTTCAGCCATTTACCAGATTTCAACTCATCAACTGTTTATCAAAAAATAAATAAATTCTCAATCTCCCCCAATTGGTCCGTGCCCAGCTCAACCCCCAACTGTCCCGTGCCCAGCTCAACCCCCCCACCAACTGTCCCGTGCCCAGCTCAACCACCCCCCCACCAACTGTCCCGTGCCCAGCTCAACCACCCCCCCACCAACTGTCCCGTGCCCAGCTCAACCACCCCCCCACCAACTGTCCCGTGCCCAGCTCAACCACCCCCCCACCAACTGTCACGTGCCCAGCTCAAACACCCCCCCACCAACTGTCCCGTGCCCAGCTCAACCACCCCCCCACCAACTGTCCCGTGCCCAGCTCAACCACCCCCCCACCAACTGTCCCGTGCCCAGCTCAACCCCCCCACCAACTGTCCCGTGCCCAGCTCAACCCCCCCACCAACTGTCCCGTGCCCAGCTCAACCCCCCCACCAACTGTCCCGTGCCCAGCTCAACCCCCCCACCAACTGTCCCGTGCCCAGCTCAACCCCCCAACCAACTGTCCCGTGCCCAGCTCCACCCCTGCCAACTGTCCCGTGCCCAGCTCCACCCCTGCCAACTCTCCCGTGCCCAGCTCATAAACCATTTATCCCATTCCAGTGATCTGTTCAGATCCTGTCAAGATAAAATATGGGAGATGCTACTGTAAACCCCAGAGCGGTCATCCTCATGTTTTGCTATACAAGTCACTGAAAAGCAACACCAGTTCAATCCCCGCACACTTATTTGACCAACTAGGATGACAACCACACAGCTCTCAAATTAAGAAATTAAATTTTACATTAAATTTTACCAGAGCAGTAGCTTAGTGATTAGCATGTCTGCCTTGCAGCACCGGAGGCCCTCGTCTAAAATACCAACCAGGACAATATGTGGATGGAGTTTGCATGCTCTCCCTGTGTTTGCATGCGTTACCTCCAGGTACTTTGATTTCCTCCCACGCTCCCAAGACATGCTGGAAGGTTAATTGGGGAACATTTGGGGAGGGGTTGAGGAAAGACCCGGCTACCTATTGCGTAATAAATTCACCAAGGAAAAAGGATCACAAGCATATCAGTCAAATCAGATACGACTGTATAGATCTATACATAATTATACCAAGTGAGGTCCCCTTCAGGAAACCCAGGAGCAATTTAGAATTTGCAGATTGAAAACATTCTCGCAATACAACAGGGTAGCTACAGTATGTTTTGGTGGACTACAACTCTCAGCACCACCAAACTATCACACTGGGGGGGGGGGGGGGGGACTTGTAATACCACCAGACAGTCGAGAGAATGAAGTTTGCCATGCCAAGCTGGCTGAGAAGACAGTGTGCTCTCCAGTCTGCAAAAACAGCCAGCAGCACCAACAATATTAATAATCCTGCCACAATTGGAATAATACATGAAGCCGTCCCCTGCTGACAGCAATGAGGAGCACACGCTAAGCGCAACACATGACGCGCCTTCATGAGAACAGAAAATTATTATTGCCTATTGCACACAGCCCCCAATCATTAGACCCCATAGGGATACTGCGCACAGCCCCCAATCAGACCCCATAGGGATACTGCGCACAGCCCCCAATCATTAGACCCCATAGGGATACTGCGCACAGCCCCCAATCATTAGACCCCATAGGGATACTGCGCACAGCCCCCAATCATTAGACCCCATAGGGATACTGCGCACAGCCCTCAATCATTAGACCCCATAAGGATACTGCGCACAGCCCCAATCATTGGATCCCATGAGGATACTGCACACAGCCCCAATCATTGGACCCCATGAGGATACTGGACACAGCCCCAATCATTGGATCCCATGAGGATACTGCACACAGCCCCAATCATTGGACCCCATGAGGACACTGCACACAGCCCCAATCATTGGACCCCATGAGGACACTGCACACAGCCCCAATCATTGGACCCCCATTGATATTACACACAGCCTCAATCATTGGACCTCCATTGATATTACACACAGCCCCAATCATTGGACCTCCAGTGATATTACACACAGCCCCAATCATTGGACCTCCATTGATATTACACACAGCCCCAATCATTGGACCTCCATTGATATTACACACAGCCCCAATCATTGGACCCCCATTGATATTACACACAGCCTCAATCATTGGACCCCCATTGATATTACACACAGCCTCAATCATTGGACCTCCATTGATATTACACACAGCCCCAATCATTGGACCTCCATTGATATTACACACAGCCCCAATCAACCATTGGAACCACAGTACAGATACTGCACACAGCCCCAATGATTGGACCCACATAGCTATTGCACACAGCCCCGGTCATTGGACCCCCATACCAAATACGGCACACAGCCCTAATTGCTGTACCCCTATGCTGATACTGAACACAGCCCCATTCACTGGACCCATTTACCGACACCACACATAGCCCCTGTCCTTGGGGTCCCCCGACCCCCCCAATTCACATACTGCCCACAGCCCCAATCTTTGGACGTCCATACTGGTACTGCCCACTCCCCAATCATTGGACCCCCCTATACTGTTACTGCACACAGCATTATCAATCAATGACAGCTGGTAATAGACACTAAACTCCAACTAAAAAAAAAAAAAAAAAAAAAAACACAACATTTGTGCCAAGTTGGGTGCCCAGAATGATGACTTGGCTCCAGGCTGCACTAATGCATTCACCCCAGAGACCCATCCTCTGACCTGCCATCTCAGTTCTGCTGGTCCAAAACAACCCAACCCCTGCAGCTATAGCTACTCAGGAACCTACAAAACAGAAAGCAACTTCGGATTTATCATCACAAATAAAAGGTGCTACCACAATTAATCGCCTGACCCAAAACATACTGCCACCCACCCCCCCCCCCTCCTAAAAAATTATCACCAATAACAGATGGCTTACCTGCCTGGCCGGCAGAGCCAGGAGAGAGGCGAGGACCCAGGAGGAGAAGGATGATCTTAGGAGTCTTTAATGCTAACGGCCACCAACAAGTAAACTTGATGCATGGAGATCGGTGGAAATTAAGGGGCCACAGAGGTGCACTGGGGGGAGTATTGCTAGGAGAGGCAATGCTTTCATCTCCAGCACTCTATTGGCGTGCAACAAAACAAGGTGGAGCTACAGACCGGGAACCCCTGGAATAAAGCGCTTCAGCCACCAGCCAGGAGCAGTGACCAGGAAACAGGAGAGGAGGAGGAGGAGGATGATGAGGGGGAAAAATGCAATAGAAAATAAAAAAATACACAGAGAGCCGAGGAGTCAGGAGTGACATTCCAGCAGCCGCTCGCTCGCTGTCGCTGCTCGTGCAGAGAGGACTGAGCTGAGTAATGGAAGAGACGCAGCACACAGGGTGCCAAGTCTTGTGCCCACGGAGGATGACTGAGGAATGGGATGGCAAACGATGGGGAGCAAAACCAGCAACTCTACACAGGTACCCGAGCTGACGAGGGCAGCGGGGGGGGGGGGGGTTGGGGGGGCCATACGAAGCCCGCTCAGTCTAATGAATAGAGGACCGATGTAACGCGGCAACTCTTCCTCGGGTAGGTAAGAGCACGCTCAATGCAAATCTGCTTATTTGCTTCTGTAAACTATTAACCCTTTCAGTGCAAAATCTCCTTCACACCACACAGTTTATGTGCACTACAAAAAGCGCAGGATCGCAGCGCTCCAAGGGCCCGTTCACATGTGCGGTGCTCTCCAAACCTCGCGAACCGTAAGCGGGCGCGCACTCGTGCAAGGTTCAAGGGGTTAAAGCAGGTGGTGAGGAGGCGACACAACACTTTGTGCTTTTTGACAGGCGCTGAGGAAGCATCACCACCTGCTTTAACCCCCTTGGAACCTTGCACTAACGTGCGCTTTGCTCTGGTGGGGCGTTTGCAAAATTGCCCCCATTTATTGAATGGGTCGCCCCTGGCGGCCACTACGCACGCTGAAGGCGACAGGGGGTATAATTCTTGCTGCTGTGAAGCTTAGCTTTGCAGCTTGTGTACACCCCCAGCTGCTGCCTCTGCATCTAAAAAAAAAAAAAGGGTGTGAAGGGTGTGGGGGGGGGTCAGGTCTGGGTTAAAGCATGGTTCAACCGCTGGGTTTTATTGCCCCGTCCAACCTCATGTGTGAGCAAGCCCTAAAAAGAGCACAAAGATTAGTTACGATTAGGGCCCTTTGCGCACGATAATCCCGTTTGAGCATCTACTTTTTACAGACTTTTTTTTGTATGCATTCTCGCACGCGAAAACGTATTCTCGCGTTTTTGTTTTGCGCAGTATGTAAATGGCCATTTGCGTGCATGAGGCATAAAATTAGTGACCAAAAATGCAGATTTTTCTTCTTTTTTTTTTTTTTTCACTGAACAATGCACGCCGCTTGTTTACGCGCCTGTGTGCATAGGCACATTACACGATTTGGGCTATATTTTAGCTCAGTAAAAAAATAAATAAATAAAAGCTGTAGTGTGCAAGAGGCCATATAATCTACGAAGTTCTTCAAAATCAGTGTGATGCATTAGAAAGTGGTGCATTGCCTTTCTACAAAATCCTGCATATTTTTATATTTTTTATATATTTTTTTGTGCATTTGGGCAACAATGCTATATCATAGTCAATGCTACTGAAAAACGCACAAAAAAGAAAAAAAAAATGCAACATGCTTTTTAAATTAGCGCGTCTCAAGCCACATGTCCAAAAAAAAAAAAAAAAAATGAAGACCAGAAAAGGACAAAAATTATGGGAAAAAAAAAAAAAAAAAAAAAAAAAACCTCATCTTCTATTGTAAAAACAATGCAATGCATAAAAAATAACTAAAAGATAAAGAAAACCCTACACTAAAAATACATTCTGTTTTAAGGGAAATGTGCATTTTCTAACCCAATAGTGTGAATGAACCATTTAACGCCAGGTTCATCTACAACCGTGTCCGCTTTTGTCCGTTTCCTCATTTTTATTTTTTTTACATCGTATGTTGGCGCGCTTTTTTTTTTTTTTTATTGTTCTATTGGGGATCGCAGTGTGAGAATTCACAGAAAAAATGCACATGCTTCTCCTTTCAAGCCACACTGCAGAGATCTGCACAGCCTTACTGAACAACAATCGCTTCCTATGAAACGTGCGATGTTTTGGTTGTGGACCCATCCAGTTTCTAAATTTTGCCTTACAAAAAGCGCAAAGGATAAGAATGAAGCCTTATAAATAGAAGCTGCTACAAATTGTATCAACTGTCTGAATTCTTAAAGTGGAACTCCAGCCAAAAGAGTAAGTTCCACTGGTTTTCCTCCTCCCCCCCCTCCACTAACAATAGGCACTTTTTGTTGGGGGGGGGGGGCGTTTTTACGGCTCGGGCATGTGTAATAGGAAGCCCTTAGACCTCTTTTACACTGGGGCCCGTGGCAGCGCTAAAGAGCGGTGTTTAAGCAGCACTTTTAACCCCAAAGAAGGGGGTTAAAAACTCCCGTGTTGTGGCGCTTCCAAAGCGCGTTTCATTCCTTCATTCATTCCAATGAGCAGGGCGTTTTGGGAGCGCTAGATGCTGCTTGCAGGACTTTTCGGAACGTCCCACAAGCGCACCACCCCAGTATGAAAAGTCCCACTTGAATGAATGGGAGGCGGGTTTTTGAGGCGCTTAGCAGAGGCTATTTCCCGGGTTAAAACGCCTGAAAACCGCCCCAGTGTGAAAGGGGTCTTAGTTAAGATGCCGGCCATTGCAGAACTGGCTCGGGTGAGGACAGAGCTGGATCCCTGGGACAAGTAAGTGTCCTTTGAAAAGTCAGCAGCTACAAGATTTTTATTAAAATTTTTTTTTTGGGGGGGGGGGGGGGGGGGGGGGTAGACTGGAGCTCCTCTTTAAAACTGATCCCCTGGATTCAATTATGCCCATTTAAAAAAGATCCAGGCAGCAGTTTTAAAGAGGAGCTCCAGTCTACCCCCCCCCCCCCCCCCCAAAAAAAAAATTTTAATAAAAAGTGCGATCGTTATATTGTTCAATCAGCTGGTTGTTTACAAAAGATGAAACTAAGGCTCAGTTCCACCAACGCGGTTTTTTTTTTCATGCTTTTTGCAGAAACGCAGGACATTCATTATTTAACATAGGTTCCTATGGGACACGTTCACATCAAATCATTTTTGTGCCTCTGTATTTTTTGAAAAGGGTCAGTGACTTTTTTTTTTTTTTTACGCAAAACGCTGCTTTTTTGTTTCAATAGAGAAGTGGCAGAAAAGCATGTAGTGCATTTTTAGCGCTTTTTTGATGCGTTCGCATTATTTAATCTGCCCAAAAACGAATTGGCCAAATAAAAAAGAAAAAAAAAAAGGAAGGAGAATCAAGAAACACGTGTCCCGAAAATGCGGAAAGCACAGCAAAAAGAGCTGCTGAAATGCTTAAAAGCAACATGCATAGATGTGAATCGAGCCCTAGGCTGCATTCACACCTAGGAGATCTTGAATCACAGGCAGAATCGCCGCAATACTGCCTGCGATTTCAAAACGCTCTGGAAAAATGACAAATTGCAGAACGCGCATTTCAGATTCCATTCATTTAAATTGCACCTAAAAAAAAAAAAAAATAAACAAATTAAAAAAAAACAAAAAAAAAAAAAAAAAACGCAGAGTGCGGTTCTGCTGCGATTGTCGTGCAATAAATCGCGACAGACCGCATCGCGTGCACTTTTTTTGGGTGACAAGCTCCACGCGATGCGGTTGGCCGAGATTGATTGGACAATCACGGCAGAACCGTACCACGTTTTTAAGTAGCGTTAAAATGAATGGCATCTGAAATGTGTCTTCCACGATGTTATTTTACCAGAGCGCTTTGAAATCGTGGGCAGAATCGTGGTGACTCAGTGCCCCCCCCCCCCCCCCCCCCGCACAAAGCAAGGTCCATAAAGACATGGATGAGTGAGTTTGGGATGGAGGAACATGACTGGCCTGCACAGAGTCCTGATCTCAACCCGATAGAACACCTTTGGGATGAATAAGAGCTACGATTAAGCACTGTTTGAAGTGTGAAACGTGTCAGCTCTTCTGTCCGTTCTGCTGTGGCATGTTTTTGTGATTTTTTTACTCAAGAAAAAGCGAAAATACGTTTTTTTTTTTTTTTTTGAGTGCGGCTGTCCAGGACTCTTTCAATACTTCAGCGCAGACTATGAGCCAGGCCTTCTCATCCACATCAGTGCCTGACCTCACAAATGAGCTTCTGGAAGAATGGTCAAACATTCCCATAGACACACTCCTAAACCTTGTGGACGGCCTTCCCAGAGGAGTTGAAGCTGTTATAGCTGCAAAGGGTGGGCCAACAGAACCGCATGGCCAAAACGCACATTTAAAAAAAAAAAAAATCTCACTAAGCTCATCACCCTCCCCCCCCCCCCCAAAAAAAAGAAAGAGAAGGGCACAAAGCTTCTTTTGGGCAACAAACGCACATAGGGGGAAGCGCCCCCCCCCCCCATTTTGGATAGAGTAAGGAAGGGTTATAAACCCCTATCAGATTTTTTTTTTTTTTTGCGCCATCTGTGTCCTATTGTGGAGATTTCCCTTCACTTCCTGTCCCATAGCCAAACAGGAAGTGAGGGGAGATCCCTCAAATTAAAGGGAATTCCTTGGGTACCCCCCAGGTCACCAGAACTAGCGTACCCATTAGAAGACTTCCCCTTTATTACCTTTTCTGGGGACAGCCCAAAATTTGGGATTTTCTTTTACTTTCAATGATAATGGGAAACTGGACAAATAAGCAGAGTGAATCCCCCTATAGAAAGACACAGATAGCAATAAAAACTGACAGGAGTTCTAATCCATCTCCACTATCCAAAACTAAAGAAAAAAAAAAAAAAAAAAAGAAGTTTTGCCTTTAGTTATACTTTAAGTTTGGGTTTACTTCTACTATAAAAAGAGGAACTTCCCCTCCGGCTATGGGAAAACTAAAAGTCAGCAACTACAAGTACTGAACCTGCTGACTAAGGCTCGACTCACACTAATACGTTTTTTGATGCATTTTGCAGAAAAGCAGGGAAATTTTTTTAATGGGTTCCTATGGAACATGTTCACATCAATGCATTTTTGTGCCTCTGCGTTTTTGGAAAGGGTCAGGGACTCCCCCCCCCCCCCCCCATGTAAAATGCAGCGTTTTGCATGAATTCAATGGACCCGAATCCAAAACGCAAGTACCACGTTTTTTGCCACTTTTTTTTTTTTTTTTAATACACTGTATATAGCTGTTTGCTAAGCAACCACAGTGTAAACAAAATTTAAATAAAATGCAAAATGCGGCAAAAACACATGTTCAAAAACGCGGCCTGCAAAAAGCACTGCAGAAACGTTCAAAACCGGGGGTGTTTAGATGGACTAGCAGATTTCCGGTTAAACGGATTGCTGTGGTAGGCTCTGATTGGCTCCGACAGTGATCAGTCACTATGAAGCCTACTCTTGTGGGGTTTTTTTTTTGTGAGTGAAGAGGGAAAAATAAAAAAATACAAATGCAGCTGCTTTTTTCCCCCCTTTGCAAAAATAAATAAATAAACAAAAAAAAAAACAAAAAAAAAAAAAAGAAGGAAGGAAGTAGTGTGTAAAAATAAATAAATAAATAAAAAATACCTGGATTAAAGGTTTGATCTAAGTCAGTGCCAGGGTTGGGATCAAGGTCAGTATAAATTTTTTTTTTTTTTTTTTTTTTTTTTTTAGCATCAGTGTTTTAGGCTACTTTTACACTGGAGGCACTTTACAGGCGCTATAACGTTAAAAATGGCGCCCGCAAAGCACCATGAAAGAGCCTCTCCTCTCACTCCAATGTGAAAGCCCGAGGGCGCCATGAAAGAGCCTCTCCTCTCACTCCAATGTGAAAGCCCGAGGGCTTTCACACTGGAGCGGTGAGCTGGCATGATAGTTTAAAAAAAAAAAAAAAAAAAAAAAAAGTTCTGCAAGCAGCATCTTTGCAGCACTGTAGGAGCAGTGTATACACCGCTCCTAAAGCGCCCCTGCCCATTGAAGACAATGGGCAGTGCCGCCGTACCGCCGGCAAAGCACCACTGCGCTTTGTTAGCGGTTTTAACCCTTTTTTAGAAAAACCTCTGCAAAAACAACGGTAAAGCGCCGCTAAAAATAGTGGCACTTAACCGCTGATGCCCCCAACGCCCCAGTGTAAAATTAGCCTTAGGTAGGACAAAAAAAATAAACAAAATAAATAAATAAAAAGCCAGAACACTTGCTTCTGGTCTGTACTACGGGTACAAACAAAAAGTACCATACCCATATGTGGTATCACTGCGATTGTCAGGTGAAGGACAATTTATTTTGGGTTGTTCCTTGGTGGTAGGTTATGGCAGCAACAAGAAATATACAGCTACATTTATAAAAAAAAAAAAAAAAAAAATTGTATTTACTATTTTGGGCCAGTTTTCCTTTACGGCACAAAGTAAATGTGAGGATATATGTACAATTTTACTAACACGTGTCAAAGTTGCAAAATTGTCCTTAGGCATTTTGATTTGTTCTACCCATATGCATGAAGGGGTTAAGATTTGGTAAGCTGCAATATAATAAAAGGTTTGCTTTTAGGTTTCATACGGCTCTAATTGGGATTGTTGACAAGATTGTAAGAGTTGGCAAAAAAAAACAGAAAAAAAAAACCACTACCCATCATGTGAAAGCACAGAAAACCCACAGCCCCCGGGTGCAGTTGTACAAGGCGCGATATAGATATACATTGTGCAGATGTCTCCTTTAATGAAATCAGCGCTTCCAGTAATGTATGGGCATCTGCACAATGTAATTAACCCTTCGCCACAGCGGGTCCCTACGAGGCTCGTTCTGTGGACGCAACAAGGAGAGGTGGTAATTGTACAAGAGGTCAGCTCTGTTTAAAAGGGAAAGCTTTCACAAGATATGGGGGTGGATTTAAGTAAATCTGAAACACACGCACACAATCTGGTGCAGGTCTGCATAGAAACCAATCAGCTTCCAGGTTTTATTGTCAAAGCTGTAATTGAACAAAGCTATTTAGAAGCCGATTGGCTACCATGCACAGCGGCACCAGATTCTGAACTCTCCAGTTTTTGTGATTTAAAAAAGGGAACCGCCAAGGTTGATCTCTCCTTCTGAAAACCGCGCTGGCCGTCATACTGATCCAACAGCTTCACTGCTTTTCCAGCAGAAAAAAAAAGCATGCATGTCAGTGATGCCTACGGCACAGTCTTGTAATGATGTGCTTAAAGATTTTTTTTTTTTTTTCATCTGAATGCATTTTGTGTTTATGATGTGTTTTGGATATATTACATCACTGACTTCCAGCATGCAATTGTGTATACTGGACACGGGAGCAAAAAAAAATGCATCAAAATCGCAACGCGGCACACAGGATGTCAAGGAAATACTTTTTATGCGCTTTTTATCACACTGGAAAAGAAACAAGCCTTTAGGCCTGGTTCACACCTATGCAGGTTGCATATTCCAGGTGCATTTTGCAATACATGTTTTTAATCTATTGAAGTCTATGGAACCAAAAAAAAAAAAAATAAAAAAGTCCCTGGCAATTTTCATAAAACGCACAGATGTGAACATGACCCATAGGAAACCATGTTAAATGGACAAAATGAAAAAACGCACAAAAAAAAAAAAATTATGCATAGGTGTGAACCAGGCCCAAAACTTTGATGCATTACAATTCAAATCCCAATCACAACACTATCTGCCTGGAGTTTGAGTGGTGGGGCAGGTAGGTACATATAGGGGATGGATTTACTAAAGGCAAATAGACGGTGCACTAAGTACAGTTGCTCCAGAGCTTAGTAAATGTGGGTATTCTTTAATAAATAAAGCTTCCCCTATCACATGCAAGGAGAAAAAAAAAACAAAAAAAAAAAACAAACACACATTGGATGATGGAAGTCAGCAGGCTTTGTTGTATCATGGTTACGTGATCATTTAAGTTATTTTAGGGTTTTTATTCAATATGTGCAAAGAGAGATCACACAAATACTTATAAAAAAAGTGTAACATTTATTAAGATAAAGACAGATAAAAAAATAGGACAAGAAAATCTAACTAAAGATGATGTTTCCACCATGCCCCCCCCAATTAAGTGGCATGGCACAGGTGACCACAGATGCATGCATGATTGCAAGCTCTGAAGACGAGACCATTATTACAAGCTGTGTGTGTGTGTGTGTGTGTGTGTGTGTTATTTAGGGGGAATGTCCAACCAATCCCCCTCTGGAGCAGAATGACCTCACATTCAGCTTGTAATACTTGTCTCGTCTTCAGAGCTTGCAATCATGCATGCATCTGTGGTCACCTGTGCCATGCCACCTAATGGGAGGGACCCATGGTGGAAACAACATCTTTACTTATAAGTGTAACATTTTATTTATTTTCTTGTCCTATTTTCTTTTATCTCTATTTGTCATCATCTTTAATAAAATGTTACACTTATAAGTAAAGTAAAGATGTTGTTTCCACCATGGGTCCCCCCATTAGGTGGCATGGCACAGGTGACCACAGATGCATGCACGATTGCAAGCTCTGAAGACGAGACAAGTATTACAAGCTGAAAGTGAGGTCATTCTGCTCCAGAGGGGGATTGGTTGGACATTTCCCTAAACAACACACACAGCTTGTAATAATGGTCTTGTCTTAAGAGCTTGCAATCATGCATGCATCTGTGGTCACCTGTGCCATGCCACATAATGGGGAGGACCCATGGTGGAAACATCTTTAGTCCAGAGGGGGATTGGTTGGATGTTTTCCTAAAAACACACAGAGCTTGTAATAATGGTCTCGTCTTCAGAGCTTGCAATCATGCATGCGTCTGGGGTCACCTGGGCCACAGAAATACACAAGGGGAGAGGCGCCTCTGGGTGTAGATATAGAACAGGTTTATTAAACACTTAAAAAGTGGCAACTCACACTCAAAAATAAAAAATAAAGTATTATGATTATTAATAATAATAATTATTATTATTAATCTGTGCCATGCCACTTAATGGGGGGGACCCATGGCGATCTTTAGTTAGGTATTCTTGTCCTAATTTCTTTATCTGTCATCATCTTTAATAAATGTTGTATTTATATACTCCAAAGACATGCTGGTAGTTTAAATGGCTTCTGTCTAAATTGTCCCTAGTATATGAATGTGAGTTAGGGACCTTAGATTGTAAGCTCCTCCTTGAGGGTAGGGACCAAAGTTAATGTACAATGTATATGTAAAGCGCTGCGTAAATTGATGGCGCTATACAAGTACCTTAAATAATAATAATTTTTATTTGTGTGATCCGTTTGGCACATATCAAATAAAAACCCTAAAAGAACAAACCATCACGTGACCGTGATAGCAAATGAGTGGAAGCCTGTTGTAAGCTCTGGAGCAGTTGCACCTGCAAAGCACACAGTCTATTTTCTGTTTAGTAAATCCACCCCATAGCCCATCAGAAAACTTTTTTTTTTTTTTTTTTTTTTGTACAGGCGGCGACAGAGTTGCTTTAAGAACATCTACTGAAGAAGAGACGGCAAATGATACTTTCACTTCACAACAAAACATCCTGATCCCCTCCGCGCACACACAGCGGCTTCCTGTTCAGGCTGATGAATACGGCAACCATCCGCCGCTTTGAATTCAGAACTCATCAGCGGAGCGTACATGATCCTCCTGTAATGCAAGCAATGGCCTACATCCACCGCAGCACACATACCTAGAGATCAGCTTTATCAGAACAATCCTATCAAAGTGTGTGAAGGTTTTACAGTCGGGTTTCTGCACATCACGTCATTTAAATATTTGCTCATTACGTATGCAGGCTTCGCTTCCTGCTGCACAGTGCCTGTGGTTTACCAGGAATGTTGGGGCTTGTCAACATTCTGTTAGATAAATAAGGGATGGAGATCGGCCTGATATCAATGTGTGTTTGCAATAACCGTTTTTCTATATAAATTATTCAAGGCAAAGTGACGCTTTGGGGTTGATTTACTAAATCTGGAGAGTGCAAAATCTGGTGCAGCTGTGCATAGAAATCAATGACCAAAAAAAAAAAAAACCTGGAAGCCGATTGGTTTCTATGCAGAGCTGCACCAGATTTTGCAGGCTCCAGTTTCAGTAAATCAACCCCTTTGTGTCATGTTCCCCACTTGCCGACCCATCAATACTCCACCACTTCCTCCATCACAGCCACCACCAAAAAAAAAAAAAATTCAGTTTTGGAGTGTCAACCTCTCCACCATGTGTCAGTGCCCACCCCGGTCTCAGTCACATGCTCCCCCATACCCAAAAATCGCTGGGTACTTTAAACAAGCTGCAGCAGAGTAAAGCAAGAGAAAATTGAGCCATGTACGGCTGAATAGGGAATTGATATGCTCACCGATCTGCCAAGCACACGGTATAGCCTAGAAGACCTTAAACCCTGGTGAACTCAGCAGTGAGATCTTGACCTTGGTCGGACCTTCAGGATGCCCCTTTGCCATTCCATAAGGCAGTGCAGGCCTTTCTCTATTGGTCTGTGGAATGACTGGCTTGAAGCACAAACCAGGGTCTTCAAGCAGATTGAATGTACTTTTTTGGCTGTGAACAAATATTTAGTCCTTTTGAAGAGCTCTGGAACCCAGGCGTCTTCAACTGGTAGACACTGGCTTGAGCTCTTAAAGCAGACTGCATGCAAAAGGAGAGGGTTGTGCCAACTGATATGTGACCGGTGTTTCCCTCTTCTTGTGCCAAGCATACAGTATAGCCTGGAAAGCCTTAAACCCTGGAGAAATCAGATCTCGACTTTGGATGGACCTCTGGTATGCCTCTTTGCCATTCCATAATCCAGCGCAGGCCCTTCTCTATTGGTCTGTGGAAGGACTGGCTTGAAGCACAAACCAAGGACTAATACTAGTGTCATCAAGCAGACTGCATGAACATTTCTGCCTGTGAACAAATATTTAGTCCTTAAAAGAGCTTAGGCCTCTTTACCCGGTAGGCATAGGCTTGAGCTCTTAAAGCAGACTTTATGCAAAAGGAGAGGGTTGTGGCCATTGATCTATGACTGGTGTGTCCCTCTCCTTGTGCCAAGCATACAGTATAGCTTAGAAGGCCTTAAACCCTGGAGAAAACCGCAATCAGGTCTCCACCTTGATGAGACCTCTGGTACGCCTCTTTGCCATTTCACAATGCACACAAAGGCTCTTCTATATATTGGTCTAAAAGAAGGCCTGAATTGAAGCTCAAGCACAGGCCTAAGGCTAGGATTGTCAAGCAGATTGCATGTACTTTTTTGCCTTTGAACAAAGTTAATCCTTATAAAGACCTCTGGAACTCAGGTGTCTTCACCCGGCAGGCATTGTCCTGAGAAGTTAACGTAAATTTCATGCAAAAAGGAGAAGGTTGTAGCCACTGATAGATGAGCGGTGTGTCCCTCTCCTTGTGCCAAGCATAAGGTATAGCCTGGAAGAACCTTAAACCTTGGCAAAATCCACAACCATACCTCCACCTCGGGACACCTCTTTGCCATTTCACAATGTAGTGTAGGTGCTTCTCTACTAGTCTGTAAAGGGGCTGACTTGAAGCTCAAGCAAAGGCCTAACACTAGGGTCTTTGCGCAGATTGCATTTACTTTTTTGGCTGTGAACAAATATTTGGTCCTACCAAAGAGTTCTGGAACCCAGATGTTTTTATCCAGCAGGCCTTGGCTTCAGCTCTTTGAACAGACTGTAGGTACCTTTCTGACAGTGAGCAAATATTTAGTCTTGTCAAAGAGCTCCGGAACGCAGATGTCTTCATCCGGTAGGCCTTGACTTGAGATCTTTGAGCAGACTGCAGGTACCTTTCGCCTATGAGCAAATATTAATTCCTGTTAAAAGAGCTCCAGAACCCAGGTTGCCTTCATTCAGCAACTCTTGGCTTGAGGTCTAAGAGCAGATTGCATGTAGAAGAAGAGGGTTGTGGCCATTGATCTGTGACCGATGTGTGCCTGTCCTTGTGCCAAGCATACGATGTAGCCTGGCAGGCTTCAAACCCTGACGAGTCAGACCTCGACCTTGCTCGGACCTCTAGGATGCCTCTCTCTGCCATTTTGAAATGCAGTGCAGGAACTTCTCTATTAGTCTGTGGAGGGGGTAAGATGAAGCTCAAGGCAAGGCCTGCTGAATGAAGAGGCCCGGGCTCCAGAGCTGCTTGAAAGGACCAAACTTTTCCTTAGAGCAAAATGTTCTAAGATGCAAACTTTCATAAGACATGTGTTTCTGCTTGACATTTACTTGAGACTTTAATGCAGTGTTTGCTCTTCTGCAGCACATTGGTTGAGCCCAGCGCTGGAGGAAAGGCTGTGTGTGCACATCCTGGGTGTAGAGATTTACTGCTCGCTCTAGCGTGACTGTGTGCACACCTCCCTGTCACTTCTTCATTCTCTTCCCCTCACACAGCGGAAAGCAGACCATCACTACACACGGTGACTGCCAGCAAGAGGACTTGTCTCCGAAGTATATAATACACCCTGCAGATGACCCAGAAATCTCTGCCTGCGGATATTGAAAAATCGCCTTTCTAGGTACTCCAGACAATTACAGCAACAGCCAGCACTGGGGTTAAAGTATATGTGAACCCTTACCTTGTAAAACAACCTATTCAGTTTAAAATAGAAATGGAAAGCAAAACATTTGCGTATCGTATAGATATAAAAAAAAAAAAAAAAAAAAAAAAAGAAGTAGTATTTATAAGTGATCATATAACCTGTTCTCAGCTGCATAAAGGGCTTAGAGAGGTGGGGGTGGACAAACAGCAGTACACTAATCTTCCCAGTGAATGGCTGTGCAGGGGGTGGGGGGGGGGGGTGTCAGCACAAGTCTGATCAGGCAGGCTGAGCTCCCAGTAAAGCCAGACAACTGATCACACCGAGATAGATATGCTCTCATTCCCAGCGTGGCCCATTTGAAATAGGAAAGCTTGGGAACTGGCCAGATCACCAGGTATTTCACACAAAGGAAGCATTGCAAAGAGAACAGGATACTTTTTAAAACACAAGTATATGGCATAACAGACACATGAAGAATATGAAATGTTGGGATAACAATTCTTTCATTTCAAAGGGCCCCTGAGTGTGCTAATCTATGAATATTTCCATTCAGGGCAAAGTGGCAGGTTCTCCTGACTTGTCACCCTACCAGACGCCCCCCAACCCATCCATTGACACTTTAACTGTACTATTTGAGAGCCTAAGCCCAGTACTGGGCAATGTTAGAACGTACATAGCATTGATGACCTTCTCCATTGCCTGGAAGGAAAGATTGGGCCGGCCAATTCTCTCTCATACTCAGATAGGTTAGGCATTCCTAAAGGCCCCATCAGATGGAGCAAGCAATAGGGGAGCACAGAGAAGGCAAGTATTAACGGGTAGGGAGGGGAGATGGAAGAGCGTACTATTAAGAGAACCTATCATTTTGTCCCAAGTGACATATTCACTAAGCTACCAAACTGGAGCAGCCCGTTCACACCATAAAGTGGAGGTCCAGGTCCCCCCCCCCCCAGAAAAATGTTAAGTCAGCAGCTACAAATACTGTAGAGCTGCTGACTTTTAATATAAGGACATTTACCTTATGCAGGGATCAAGCAATGTCCTCACCCAAGCCAATTCTTCAATCGGCTTCGGGTGCAGGCGCCGGCATCTCAAGTAAGGTAAACAGGAAGTGATGCCTTGTGGCTTCACAGCCGATTTCCTACTGAACATGCGTGAGCCACGCTGAATGGTCTCGTAGTCTTCTGGCACCTCTGATTTGTCTCAGAAAGCAATTGCCGAACTTCCAGCTCAGATCACCGAGGCACATCTGAGCAGAATTGGGAGTGGGTACCTGCCAAATGGCAAAGAGCGCTGATCGGGAGTCTGTCGGCTTCTGGTTTTCCAGCATGCTCGTCCCGCAGAAGCCGGCCAAAACACAGACCGACATACACATGGGCAAATGTCGGACGATTTTATTGAACCGGCCGATGTCTCCCGATATTCGGGCCCGTGTGTACCAGGCTTTATTGGGCATTTAACCTTTAGGCCCCCCCCCCACACCAAAAACACAACATCTCAGAGGGGGAGATCGCTGTACTAACTTCGGATGGTTAGTACAGCAGCTCCGACCGGAAGCTGTCCCAGCAGGTTGAACGAAAAATAAATAAATAAAACCTTGTAGTGTTTACCAGGCTTTAGTCTAGGGCAGGGATATGCAATTAGCGGACCTCCAGCTGTTGCAAAACTACAAGTCCCCTCATGCCTCTGTCTCTGGGTGTCATGCTTGTGGCTGTCAGAGTCTTGCTATGCCTCATGGGAGTTGTAGTTCTGCAACATCTAGGAGGTCCACTAATTGCATATTCCTGGTCTAGGGGGTAGAGGATAAAGTGTAATACTTAACTCGTTCTAGCAGGCTTCCCCCTATCTGTGCAACCTGTTGCCCGAAGCCACTTGGCTAGGTGCTCCAGCCTGTGGTCACATGCTGAGATCATCAAGTACAATGCAGGACAAATAGTCTTCCATTGTATGGGAGGATGAAATGGAGCAGACATGCCAGAGGAGAGCGCCAGAGACAAATTATGTATGTATTACACCTTATTACTCTACAGCTAGACTTAAGCATTTAACCCTTGCAGTGCATGGGGGGGTGAGCAATGGAGGGGGAATAGAATAGAACAAGGGTAGATTTTTTTTTTTTAATCACCCCAGAGTTCAGCTTTAAATTTAAATTACAATAGCAGAATATCTAGCGATTTAATGGAAGATGGATCAGGACTGCAATCTGAGAATGTATCTGAGCTCTATATCTCCAGCCTCATCTCACTGTCAGACTCCGAGCATCCGAGAGTGTGGAAGACTGAGAGGCGCAGTGTGTTCCTCGTCTAGCAGAGTCAGCCAGGAACCATAAATTAATATTCTACTAAGCCTGGCAGCTTGACAGATGGCGGTAACGGGATCCCTTACATCACCGATTGTGTTCGAGAAAGATGACAAGTCATGTTTTCTACAGTCAGCATTCTGCACGGCCGCAGACCTCCCCTTCTCCCTGAGACTATATAAAGAAGAACTCTGCTCAGCACTATTTGTGTCTATACCAGCCTCTCCCAACCTGTTTAACAAGAAGATACCATTGAAATAGTTTTCTGGGCTCAGGAAACCCTACATACATACATACATGTGTAATGTATGTATGTGAGAAATATCTAGATCTCTATCTCACAGTACATTAATGAGAGTCGGTGGGAAGAACGTGCCTTCCGAAGGTGGCCAGTGGGAAGAATGCCCCTCACATTGGTATCAGTGAGAAGAATGTTCCTTACATGGGTGGTCAGTGAGAATAATGTTCATTAGAATGGTGGTCAGTGGGAAGAATGCTTCTTAAATTTGTGGTCAGAAGAGGATGCACCCCCTTACAGATAGCTAAAAAGATCATGAGTGCCAGTGGTTACTCATCTGGGCAGCGGTGTCCCGTCCATAAGGGGCGCAGCCCACCTAATCTCCATACGGGGCGCTGGACACATTGAGTTCTGCTGGGTTTTTTTTTTTTGGTGAAGCATATGATTAGAGCCAGAGGCGTTAATTGGCTTCAAAAAGGCTGGGCTCAGGGTGCAGAGCACTGCGCTCTGAGCCCACCCACGTGTGACAATAGCGAATCAACATGGGAAGAAAAGCCGACCAGGACTGGCCGGGGAGGAAAAGCCGACCAGGACTGGCCGGGGAGGAAAAGCCGACCAGGACTGGCCGGGGAGGAAAAGCCGACCAGGACTGGCCGGGGAGGAAAAGCCGACCAGGACTGGCCGGGGAGGAAAAGCCGACCAGGACTGGCCGGGGAGGAAAAGCCGACCAGGACTGGCCGGGGAGGAAAAGCCGACCAGGACTGGCCGGGGAGGAAAAGCCGACCAGGACTGGCCGGAGAGGAAAAGCCGACCAGGACTGGCCGGGGAGGAAAAGCCGACCAGGACTGGCCGGGGAGGAAAAGCCGACCAGGACTGGCCGGGGAGGAAAAGCCGACCAGGACTGGCCGGGGAGGAAAAGCCGACCAGGACTGGCCGGGGAGGAAAAGCCGACCAGGACTGGCCGGGGAGGAAAAGCCGACCAGGACTGGCCGGGGAGGAAAAGCCGACCAGGACTGGCCGGGGAGGAAAAGCCGACCAGGACTGGCCGGGGAGGAAAAGCCGACCAGGACTGGCCGGGGAGGAAAAGCCAACCAGGACTGGCCGGGGAGGAAAAGCCAACCAGGACTGGCCGGGGAGGAAAAGCCAACCAGGACTGGCCGGGGAGGAAAAGCCAACCAGGACTGGCCGGGGAGGAAAAGCCAACCAGGACTGGCCGGGGAGGAAAAGCCAACCAGGACTGGCCGGGGAGGAAAAGCCAACCAGGACTGGCCGGGGAGGAAAAGCCAACCAGGACTGGCCGGGGAGGAAAAGCCAACCAGGACTGGCCGGGGAGGAAAAGCCAACCAGGACTGGCCGGGGAGGAAAAGCCAACCAGGACTGGCCGGGGAGGAAAAGCCAACCAGGACTGGCCGGGGAGGAAAAGCCAACCAGGACTGGCCGGGGAGGAAAAGCCAACCAGGACTGGCCGGGGAGGAGAAGCTGCCCACAACCTGGATGGGGTAAGGGCGGGGGTTTGTTTGCTGCCCCCTCCCTCAAAAAAAGGAGCACCAGCTGCCACTGCATCTGAGAAGGCATACGTTTCTCATGGTTAAGGAACCCCTAACAATCTTTGGAGGAACCCCATGTTTTCCTGGTTGACAAAAACTGGTCTAAACTAACCACAATACAACCCCGATGCTGTTAAAAAAAAAAAAAAATCCCTTTTTATGCAAAGAAAAATTCTAGAAGAGAAGTTTGTGTCTAGGCTGGAGTTCCTTTAGAATGTAGCCAACTCAGCACTGCTGGTATTTCAATTTCAACTCAAGCCAATTTCTTTTTCTTTTAACTTTTGAAACAGTTAAAGCTGATCTCCTGGATAAGTAACTATTGTCTAAATCCATTCACTTGTTCCTTGAATCTTGGTGTGCTTTGTGCATTTCTCCCAGATCTGTGCAGTAATCCAGTGTTAGACTTTCCTTCTGTGCAGGAGCTTCCTGTAATACAGATCAGTCACTGTTGATCTCTCTCCCTGTGTAGTGCGACTGGTCTCATCTCCGCCCCTTCCTGTAGTTTTCTGGAGGCAGCCTGTAGTAGGTGGAGTCTGCTGGTCCCTCCCGCAGCTCTGTTCAGGCTACACACAGTGCAGTGATGTCACTGATACTTTACAAGGCAATATCTGGGCTTGTAAAAGACATCTGGTGCACGCAGAGTTAATTTATATGCTTTGCGGCCAATATATTTACATGAAAAAGTTTGTGCCCAGCGTTCAACTTCAACACCAAGCATCTTTGTTTCATGAGAAACATGTTCGTTCTTTAGTATTTCCAGCTCTCAGTCAGGCAAAAAGTATCATCTGCACCAATCCTGAAGTTCAGTTTTTGTGTGCGTTTTAATTTTTCTTCTTTTATTCCCTCTCTCTCTCCATTAGATTCCAATCACTTCCTGTGCGTCTAATAAAATAACATCATGGTCTATTGAGCAGGAAAGAATTTGACTGTTTCTTATTGCCAACTAGGAACTTTCTTCAAATTCCTGTGTGTTCACCGGGACAGGAAGTAACATAATTTTTCCATATGGGGGCACAAACACTAAATGGCTCTCCCTCTTCCTTGCTCTAACCTAAATAAAAAAACTAAAAGGTTTTGGTAACCTTAAATGAAAGTCACAAAAATAAAAATAGAGCAATAAATAAAAATGACAGCATTCTAAACTTGTTGGTTGCAAGCCATAAACACGGGGCGGGGAGAAGCAGAGGGTCAGAGGTGGGGACAGGAGTTTGTAACACATATGAAAGCACGGCCCAGGACAGTGTAGTAAAAGAGCCTACACAGAGCGAAGGAACTGAGACCTCTTTATTAATGCAACCACCAGCATGAATGGGGGCCCTGTGCGCCAATAGACAAACTTGGCTGGGAATATCGGGACACAAAAGTAATGTTACATACCGCGTGTGACCAAGCCGTGGCCGTGGAATGAAGAGTGTAGACCGGGCCAACAGCCGACGAAGAATGACAAGTGCCTTCACCATCTCCAGGGACCTTCTACAAAACCGGTGACCATCCTTTCAGCACAGAAGTTGGTCACCAGTAAATAAAGACTTCTCATCTCATCCTGAACGTTTCCGCCCACACTTAAATGACCTGTTTAAGCATGCAGGCTGGTATGAATGACGCCTACGAGAACTAGCATGTCAGTGAATATTGTGCTGTAGTCTTGGTGCGTTTTCAATTACTGCGCACATAGTTGTTCAATAGCTTTTATTATAACTTGCCATTACCAGTACAACTAGGAGTGTAAACATTGATTAACTGATACATACACAAAACGTGTTCAATTCCAAGTCCAATTCCTGCACCTTCACCCCTCAGATCAGCCTCAGCTTCCTGCAGCCTTCAGATCAGCCTCAGCTTCCTGCAGCCTTCAGATCAGCCTCAGCTTCCTGCAGCCTTCAGAGCAGCCTCAGCTTCCTGCAGCCTTCAGAGCAGCCTCAGCTTCCTGCAGCCTTCAGAGCAGCCTCAGCTTCCTGCAGCCTTCAGAGCAGCCTCAGCTTCCTGCAGCCTTCAGAGCAGCCTCAGCTTCCTGCAGCCTTCAGAGCAGCCTCAGCTTCCTGCAGCCTTCGGATCCCACCCAACTCCCTGCAGCCTTCGGATCCCACCCAACTCCCTGCAGCCTTCGGATCCCACCCAACTCCCTGCAGCCTTCGGATCCCACCCAACTCCCTGCAGCCTTCGGATCCCACCCAACTCCCTGCAGCCTTCGGATCCCACCCAACTCCCTGCAGCCTTCGGATCCCACCCAACTCCCTGCAGCCTTCGGATCCCACCCAACTCCCTGCAGCCTTCGGATCCCACCCAACTCCCTGCAGCCTTCGGATCCCACCCAACTCCCTGCAGCCTTCGGATCCCACCCAACTCCCTGCAGCCTTCGGATCCCACCCAACTCCCTGCAGCCTTCGGATCCCACCCAACTCCCTGCAGCCTTCGGATCCCACCCAACTCCTGCAGCCTTCGGATCCCACCCAACTCCTGCAGCCTTCGGATCCCACCCAACTCCTGCAGCCTTCGGATCCCACCCAACTCCTGCAGCCTTCGGATCCCACCCAACTCCTGCAGCCTTCGGATCCCACCCAACTCCTGCAGCCTTCGGATCCCACCCAACTCCTGCAGCCTTCAGATCCCACCCAACTCTTGCAGCCTTCAGATCCCACCCAACTCTTGCAGCCTTCAGATCCCACCCAACTCCTGCAGCCTTCAGTCCCTTTGCAGCACATTTAGAGGTCGGATCACCGCAGTTCCTGCACCTTCACCTCTCAAATCACCCCAATTCTGGCACCTTCACACCTCAGATCACCCCCAATTTATTTACCTTTACACATCAGATAATCACAATTCCTGCCCTTTCACATGTGGGATCAGCCTCAACCACGAACGTCACCTGAATTGGGAACTCCTCTGGGTACCTATGTTTCATAACGTTTAGGAATCATGCAGAATGTTTTAGCAACTACCTTTGAGGTGGACAAGCTCCAATTTTTAACCACCCACTGTGCTGAAACAAAATTCTGGGGAGATCATACAGGTTGGTCACAGACGCAACCCCAGCCTGGAGACTGTACCCCGGAGGCCTTGCTGGAGGACCACCACCGCCACATCACTCCACTGCTCTATCCTCCTGTTAGCAAGCTTCCAGTATTAGAAAGAATAACACATTTAGACTGATTCTTTTCTTCATATTTCCATCCAGTGCTCTAGAACAGAGGATGGTGGAGATAAAAAAAAAAAAAAAAAAGGGAAGACAGGAGCCCTTGAATGTCTAATGGATATTTTCTGGCTACGTCTATGTGGCAGCAGGCAAGCAGAGCTCAGAGAAGACCCTCTCCCATAAATATGTAATCCCCATCTGTCACTGCCGAGCATGGTTGCCATGACAACCAGGTGAGGACCAGACACCAACACTCCAGGTACATGAACAGAGGCCCTCGGCGCCATCCCTGGTGACTCCGGGGATTCCAGAGACTGCAATAAACAGGAGCAGGTACAGCAGAGAGATTTCACTCACCGTCCACGGACCTAAATATATCACACATGCACAAAACATCTGTATCTGAGATCACACATTCAAAAAGTTTTTTTTTTTTTTTTTTAATGTTGCATTTTAAAATTTGTTTTTTTTTTTTGCTTTTTATAAAGTTCTCTCGCATTTTTTTTGGATTTGTGTTAACATTTTTGTCTCATCGGATACAGCTTTAGAAGTCCATGGGGCAGACAGGGGAGTGAGACTTGCGGCTCTAGTCGTAAGTGAACATCGGAGGGCGCTGCTGTTCAGTTTGAGGCATGTTTGTATCAGAGGGAGAGGGGGGGGGGGGGGGGGGGGTTGTGGCAAGTTCAATCAGGGGCTAATAAAGGACAAACGTACTTTGTCTAAGGCTCCATTCACACAAACTATGTAGAGGATTCTTTACTGCAAGAGTGGCAAGGATGTGGAATTCCCTTCCACAGACAGTGGTCTCAGGGGGTTGCGCTTTAAATGTTTTTATATAAAAAAAAAAAAAAAAAAAAAAATCACACGATACAAGAGGATCAGTTAAAATAACTCCATGTTAAAGAGGTTGTAAACCTCAGACATGAAAGATGAACAAAGCATATCCCTCTATAGTGTGTACATGGCTTAATTAAACGCACTGTCATTTCTGTCTGCTGCTTCTTTCCTCTGCTATCATGAGTCATGTCTGACACCAAGAGAAAAATGGTGACAGGGGAGGGATCTCCAGCAGACTGACAACCTCAGCGCTCTTCCTGTGCGCTGTGTAAATTGGGGTATGTCCCTGCCCTCCAATCAGCTCTCAGAGCTCCCCTCACTGAGCTCTACAGAATGTCACTTCAGCTCTCCGCCCCTTTTTTTCTGAACGCTCAGACGAGCTTATAAATTCTGGACTTTGAATGGATGAGAAGACTTTTGATAAACAGGTACAACTTATGAGGGAGGATTTGTTTCATCTCTGTGTATCACCTGAGGTCAGTCACTTCACTGGGTATATGTAAGGACAACCACTTTAATGAACACATGAACCCCCACCTCCAGGTCAATTGTTCTGTGGGCCAAAACTTGTAAAAAGTGTTTTAGGGAACCAAGCTATGATTTAGAGAAGTATTCCGATGGCGAGCCAGCCACCCACATGTACAAGCTGATCCTCTATGAGGAAATAATGTAGAAGATATGCTGGTCTCGGGTCATCGGTGTCACAGAATGGGAGATGTACTGATAAAGTGGAGTCAGCAGACACTTTGCTCCTTCCTTAGTAAGGCAAAGGGCTATGGGGAAAGGAGTAGCAATGGATAAGCAGCATGAGAGGGAGGTTGCACAGTGCAAAATCACGAGGCTTCAGTTCCTCTTAGTAGTGGTAGATTATACAAAACTCCGCAGTTGAGCCTCCTCATTTCAGCATCAGGTTTCTGTGCCAGTCTACGCCCAACGGCTTCTGCTGGAACAATCGGAGCCCCAATGCTACCACAATGGGCTAGCGCAATTGTTGCTTGCCCTTTAAGTTACTAATCTAGCTGCAGAATCTCTAGAGATGGTCTTTTGAGAATCCTTGCATAGTTCTTTGGGCAGTGATGGCAAACCTTGGCACCCCAGATGTTTTGGAGCTACATTTCCCATGATGCTCATGCACTCTTCAGTGTGGTTGAGCATCATGGGAAATGTAGTTCCAAAACATCTGGGGTGCCAAGGTTTGCCATCACTGCTACAGTATATACTATAGCACACCCCTATACTCTTGTTTTCCTATGTTTCCAGTATTCCAGAGCCCCTCCAGTTTCCTGCTTTTGAGTTCAAGACTTGACCCCAGAGCTCCTCCAGACTCCTGCTCTTGTGTGCCTGTGACCCCCAGAGTTCCACCAGACTCTCCCTCCAGTGTTCTTGTGACCTCCAGACTCTCCCCCCAGTGTTCCCTTGACCCCCAGAGCTCCTCCAGATGCTCCCTACAGTGTTCCTGTGACCCCACAGCTCCTCCAGACGCTCCCCCCAGTGTTCCTGTGACCCCACAGCTCCTCCAGATGCTCCCCCCAGTGTTCCTGTGACCCCACAGCTCCTCCAGACGCTCCCCCCAGTGTTCCTGTGACCCCACAGCTCCTCCAGACGCTCCCCCCAGTGTTCCTGTGACCCCACAGCTCCTCCAGACGCTCCCCCCAGTGTTCCTGTGACCCCACAGCTCCTCCAGACGCTCCCCCCAGTGTTCCTGTGACCCCACAGCTCCTCCAGGCTCTCCCCCCAGTGTTCCTGTGACCCCACAGCTCCTCCAGGCTCTCCCCCCAGTGTTCTTGTGACCCCACAGCTCCTCCAGGCTCTCCCCACAGTGTTCCTGTGACCCCACAGCTCCTCCAGACGCTCCCCCCAGTGTTCCTGTGACCCCACAGCTCCTCCAGACTCTTCCCCCCAGTGTTCCTGTGACCTCACAGCTCCTCCAGACTCTCCCCCCAGTGTTCCTGTGACCCCGCAGCTCCTCCCTCCAGTGTTCCTGTGACCCCACAGCTCCTCCAGACTTTCCCTCCAGTGTTCTTGTGACCCCCACAGCTGCTCCAGACTACTGCTTTGGTTCCCGTGACCCCAGAGCTCCTCCACACACTCCATCCTAGGTTCCAGTGACCCCATAAATATATATTTATATCTATAACATCTTATACTCGTTTTAGTTTGCTAATGTCATTTTGAACGTCAGACTTTCGCTCTGCTTCCATTAAACGAATACACAGCGATCCAGCCAAGAAGGTCTCATTTTCCCCCCCCCACACACATATCCTAATATAAAAAAGGTGACAACACTCTTCCCGTCTCCCAATAGCTCTCCCGTGGTGTGGTCACCCCCTCACACAGGATTCCGATGGAGTCAAGCGGCAGTTTAAGCACATTACACGGGCAAGGTCCTCTTGTCACCATTAGGAGACCCGCCCTGAGAAATGCCATGCAGCCATCACAGGCTACAAAAGCCTGCAGGAGGAGATCAGCAGTGACCATTGATATATAGATATTTAGTGAAAACAAGTATTTGAAAAAAAAAAACGGCATCTGATCACGATACAAATACTTTAATATGCCATCAGGAAATGTAGGTGATCCCAGAAGACTCCACCAAGAACAGAAATATCACCTTTGGTTAGGCTGACCCTGATAAAAACCCTGAAGATCCTTATTAACCCCGAACATCTTTATTTCGTTGGATGCTTATTTGTTATGGAAAACACAAAACAATCGTACCAATCCAGTCTAACACACCCAACAAAAACCGGGAAACCTTCAGATTCCACAGCGGGGTCAGATAAGAGATAAAGAGCATTTCTGGTTTATAAAAAAAAAAAAAAAAAAAAAAAAAAGACAAGCAGCTTTCATCAGAATCTCGTATCACTTGTAGAACTGCAGCCCGGGGCGACTGAATATTATCTAAGTTAAAGGAGTAAAGAGACGCTGCGAGATGCCATCAGCTGTTCAGAGAGAGCGCGACAGGTTAATCCAGTTAGTCCATTAAAGAGCATGCTCCGATTCCTGCCATCAACACACAGTGTGCATTCCGAAGAGTCAAGTATGCTTAGTGCATGTCTGCTGGGAGATGACTGTACGCAACTACATCAGGGCAGGGAAACGGCAGCTGTACGATATTCTGAATATATATATATATATATATTTTTTTTTTTTTTGTATATACAGTGGGGAAAATGTTTTGATCCTCTGCAGTTTTTGTAAGTTTGCCCACTTACAAAGAAATGAAGGGTCTAGAATTTTCATCATGGGTGCATTTTAAATGATAGAGACAGAATATCAACCAAAAAACCAGAACTTGATACAAATGTTATAGATTGAGTTGCAGTTCAGTGATTAAAATAAATATTTGATCCCCAATCAACCAACAATAATTCTGTCTCCCACAGACTGGCTGCAGTATGTGCTCATGTGGTACACAGATTAGTCCTATCAATGTAAAAAGAAGGTGGGCCCAATGACAACTCATTATGTGGTAGGAAGAAACGAGAAGAAAGAAGAAACGAGAAGAAACAAGAAAAAAAAGAAAAAAACGAGAAACAAGAAGAAAGGAGAAACCTGTCCACAGAATCTTTCTTCCATTCAAACCTCACAATCATGGGCAAGACCAAAGAGCTGTCAAAGGATGTCAGGGACAAGATTTTAGACCTGCACAAGGCTGGAATGGGCTACAAGACCATCAAGCAAGAAGCTTGCTGAGAAGGAGATAACTGTTGGAACGATTATTCTCAAATGGAAGAAATACAAAATAACCATCAATCACTGGGCTGGAGCTCCATGCAAGATTTTGCCTCATGGGATATAGATGGTCATGAGAAAATGAGGGATCAGCACAGAACTACACAGGAGGAGCTTGTGAATGATCTCAAGGCTCTTGGGACCACAGTCACCAAACAAACCATTGGCAACAAAATACGCCGCCATGGATTGAAATTCTGCAGCACCCGCAAGGTCTCGCTCCTCAAGAAGACCCATTTACAGGCCTGTCTGACGTTTGCTAATGAACATCTAAATGATTCAGAGAAGGATTGGGAGAAAGTGCTGTGGTCAGAGGAGACCAAAATTGAGCTCTTTGGCATTAACTCAACTCACCATATTTGGAGAAAGAAAATGCTGGACGATGACCCCAAGAACACAATCCCTACAGTCAAACACGGAGGTGGAAACATGGGGCTGTTTTTTTGCTAAAAAGGTACAGGCTGACTTTGCAGCATTGAGGGGCCAATGGATGGGGCCATGTATTGTAAAATCTTCGACAAGAACCTTCTTCCCTCAGCCAGAACACTGAAGATGGGTCGTAGATGGGTCTTCCAACATGATGATAATGACCCAAAACATACCGCCAAGGCAACAAAGGAGTGACTGAAGAAGCACATTAAGGTCATGGAGTGGCCTAGCCAGTCTCCAGACCTTATTCCTATAGAAAATTTATGGAAGGAGCTGAAACTTTGAGTTGCCAAGCGACAGCCAAGAAAACCCTAAGGATTTAGAGAAGATCTGTAAAGAAGAGTGGACCAAAATCCCTCCTGAGATGTGTGTAAAACCTGGTCACCAACAACAAGAAACGTCTTACCTCTATGCTTGCCAACAAGGACTTCTCCACTAAGTACCAAGTCATGTGTTGCTTGAGGATCAAATACTTATTTTATTCACTGAACTGCAACTCAATTTATACAACATTTGTATCGTGTTTTTTTTTTTCTGGATTTTTGGTTGATATTCTGTCTCTAACATTTAAAATATACCTATGATAAAAATGATAGATCCTTCATTTCTTTGTAAGGAGGGCGAAACTTCTTAAATCTGCAGGGGATCAAATACTTGTTTTTATATTACACACACACACACACACACTAAAATGTGTCCCCACTCTTGAAATAGATCGAAAGCTCACATGAGCAGGGCCCTACTAACCCTATTGTATTATAACTGTACAAACTCCCCTTATAATCGTACAATATCTGTATAGTGCAAAAAGGTTGACGTTCTATAGAGCCTGAATAAGAATAAAATATATACATTTTTTTAAATTAAAATATTGCTAAACAAAAATAAAAAAAAAAAAAATTTAAAGATGTATTTCTATACACTTTTTTAAAAGCAAAAATAAATAAATAAATAAATGGGGGCAAATAAGGATTCCCACAACTACTTTAGCTCCCCCCTTTCACACTAAACGGCAGTACCAGATGCTATCCTGCCACATAGAAAAGAAAATAATTTCTACTTAAAACGCAGCAAGATGCATGATAAAATAAAACAGACAAGGGTCCTATTACATTTCTGCATCATGAATGGCAATGCATGCATATAACAACATGCATTCCAGTGCCATTCATTATGAATTCTGCTCTAAATCAACACACCGGTTTGTTTGTCTTTTCCCCTATTGCAACACACTACCAAACAAGTTTCTTAGACATCTTCGTTGGCGAGGACGGATGATGAAACTTCTGCATGCTGGGAATGTACACAGAGTTACACGTGTGCAGCTTAGGGTGCAATGGAAAGAAGCCGAATAAAAACACACACAGGGACGTTTGTTGTGCAGCAGAACAGACAGCATTTCTACTCTGCAACTAACAGCCTTCCTGCTTGTCATTTTTTTTTACCTTTAGTTCTGCTGTAAACAGAACAGAAAGGGAGAAAATAAAGGAGAAGTGAGCAACAATTGCTGGTGAAGCAACAATCCGAGTTTGCAAAATGCAGCTGGACACCCAATACAAAGTATGCAAAGTCTCACCCCGCCCGACCATCATCATCATCATCATCATCATCACCTCCAACACAAAAAACTTCAAAGCCCTAAAGGGTAGAGAGGTTTTCCCAGAAGTGGAGGAACAAGGTGGCTCAGAAAGTCTAACAAGTGACCGGCGACTTCAAACCTACAAGACCAGATCACTAATGGAGGTCAAGCGTTTACATTTGCAACTCAAATATATAGGTTTATGGCCTGGACCAAAAAAAAAAAAGTTAATGCAGCCCTAGGCATACAGGAGCACACTTTTCTACAGATCCCTCCCTCTGAACAGAGCGAGAGAGAGGGGAAAAAAAATAAAAATAAATAAAAAATAAAAAAAGCAGAACTCCACCAACTTCAAGCAGTTTTTTTTTGGGGGGGGTACCACAAATAACGCCATCAGTCTCCTAGTGGAAACAACAGGCCATCAATGACAATTCTCTCATTTTAATGAGAAGCCTTAGGGTTCCTGTACACTAGGCAGAAAAAAAATTAAAATGCCAGAACTGCTGACCGCAGTATAACGCACACAACGAAAAATGCAGCATAAAACATGATCCTATGGAGCATATTTTACGTGGTTATGCACATTTTCCCTCAAAACGTAAAACCCACGTGAAGTTCCTGAATGCCGCGCTCAGGCGTATCAATTTTATTCTGCCCGAAAGCTCCTCAAAAAATAAAAAAATAATAATAACACACGCACTTGTGTTGGGGTTTTTTTAGCCTGTAAACGTTCATCTACAGACATGCCCCTAAACACCTAAAATGTGCATGAATACATAGGCTAACATAGAATTGCTTCTACCGGCTGAAAGGGGGGGGGAGCCAAATGCCTGTATAAGAAGAATTTTTTATGCACAGTGTGTATTAGGTCTTAAAGTCATAATCCACCTTTTACAAAAAAATATAATAAATGCACCAACATTGATAAAATAATGAGTGTGCATACAATAAAATGTCTGCATTAGAGCCTGCAGAGCATTGTGAATGAGATGTAAACAATTTGTAGGCAGCGGCGGTGTAGCGGAATGACCTCAGCCATAGGTCATTCTGAGTAAAGGTGGAGGTCATTCTGCACATGCTCCAATGCCTTCTACATCACTCCTTCAGGCCACCGATGTAAACATCGGCAATGCGTAGGTAGCAGCGGCGGCAGTGCAGAATGCGGTCAGCCATATGTCAATCTAAGTAAATATAGGATGTCATTCTGTACCTGCGCCAATGCCTACTACATCACTTGTTCGGGGCACCGATGTAAACATCAGCAATGTGTCTGCGGTGGTGGTGCAGAATGACCTCGGCCATGTGTAATTTAAGTAAACGCGTAGGTCATTCTGCACCTGCGCCGATGCCTTCTACATCACTTGTTCAGGGCGCCGATGTAAACACTGGCAATGTGCAGGCAGCAGCGGCGCAGAATGACCTCGGTTTGTGCAGACAGTGGCAGTGCAGGTGCACGATGGTATGTGCATGAGCACATGTATGTCCATGAGTTGAGATGAAGCCAGCAGGATCCTACGCAAATCTATACATTCGTGTGCATGAAGCCTAATGGGTGAAGGAAGAACAAAGAGGAGAGCCCCAGAAAACGTAGTAATGACGGTTCCCATTCCTACCGCTAAAGGATCCTTTAAAGCTGAAATTTCAGGAATTCAGCTTTAAAAGAGGTTATAAGCCTCAGACATGAAATATGAACAAAAGCATATCCCTCAATAGTGTGTACTTGTCTCACTTCAGAGCACTAAGTGTCATTTCTGCCTGCTGCTTCCTTCCTCTGCTATCAGCATGAATCACTTGTGTTCTTTACTTCCAATTAGCTGTCAGATCTCTCCTCTTGAGCGCTGCCAACTGTAATTTCAATCCCCACCCCCTTTATTTTTTTTCTGAACTCTCAGACAAGCTTTATAATTCGGCACTTTAAAAAACAGATGTAGAGAAGAAAGTACTGTAGATAAAACAGGTACAACTTATGTAGGAGGATCCCTTCTTTCCCTTATGGTTTTTAATGGGTGCGTTTCCTCAAGGCACCTGCTGCTCTCTTTATTCCACAGCTGATGCAGCACTATAAGTCCCAGCATCTTGCAGGCTGTCCAGGCATGCTTTCACAATTAGGTGATCTGTTGCAGTGCATTACCATGTATACGGTTTTACAAGTCCGTTACGTCTGTGGTAAGCCGCACACTACTCTAAAGACTTTGCACCCATGGCAGGTCAAATCTATAGGATTGTGTGTGTGTGGGCATTGTATGAAAGTCTCCGGTTGGTTGCCATGGGTAGCTACACATCCCATGTTAAATATTTCTGAATTTAAGACAGAATTATTTGGCAGCAGAAAGACCGGAGCTCCATTTATTTCCACAGTCATTACTTAAACAATAGAGATGTTTTTCTCTAGCATTCCTCTTACCTCCGTGTGCATTCCTGGAACCCGGAGTCATGACAGCGCACTAAAATGGGCATTAACAGCACAGCATCTGTCACAAGCGACAGGAGGGCGGCCTTATGGGCCCATTCACTCTATTGTGATACCATCAACGCACATTACGCTGGGCATTATCGTGCATTGCATTAAGGCCTCCTTTCACAAGGCTGTTTACTTGCGTGCCCGGCGTTTTGTTGGCATGGGGATGCACCGGTGTAGCAGGCATCCCAGTGCTGGCAGTCCCACAGATGTCTATTGGGACATGCAGCTGCACAGACATAGCCGCTGTGTCCTAATATGACATCTGCCTGGGTACAATTCCCTCCAAGTCAGTCTGGGTGCTTTCGGGGGCCGTGCACCGGCACCCACATGGATGACGCAGCGGCTGTGACCGTGCAGCTGTGTGCCCAATAGACATCCGTGTGACTGCCAGCACGGGGGATGTGCGCAACTCCTGTGCCGGCAAAACACAGCCCTGCATGGGGCACGCAAGTAAAATCGGTGGTGTGAATGAGGCCTAAAGGCAGTCAATTCTAACACAAAAAAAAAAGTGCATGCAGCAATTTTGGCAGTTTATATGCATGCGTTGCAACACACATGGATGGAGAATGGCGCCACATTGCAGCAATGCACCGTGTACTGTGCATGTTACTGAAGCCCAACTGTGTAAAGGGGGGTCCAAAAGGGGTTCCTAGAGGAGATGCCATTTCTCCTCAACAGAACACTTTCTGGCAATCTGCAAACACTGAGACTGAGCCGACCCCGTTGTGGTGCATTTAAAAAAAAAAAAAAAAAAAGCAGAACCAAGGCCCGGTTCACACAAAAGTGCGGTTTTGAAATTGCGCTACTTCAGCAACAAAATTCTTTAGATGTGAATGGGGGCTTAAACAAAAATTAATGTATGATCAGAATAAAAACAAAAAAAACAGGAAGAAGAATTTAACACAATCAGAATAAAAAAAACAAAAACAAAAAAAAAAAAAAAAAAAAAACCCAAAAAAAAAACCACACCACACACAGGAAGAAGAATTTGACACAATGCACTGCAAAGTCAAACTTTGATGGCCATAGCTTGTACACATCTACGAGACCCAACCTACCTCCAATCTCCACATGCTAATGACCTACACAGTGCAGCATGACGCTATTATTTAAATATTGAATTCAGCTCAAGCAAAATAAAATGAACAAAGCGCTAATATAAGACTTCACCCAAATCATAAAAGTTAACCCTTTGATGGTCCATCGCTCTCCGTACAGCTAAAACACCAAGGAATAAGTGCTCCAGCAAGTCAATGGTTGGCCATTAAACAGAATGAAGTGGTAGCTAGGGTGGATGAAATGGAGCATGAGGCTGTACATTCTGCAAAATTTACATTTTTGGTAAACTCATTTAATGAATCCAAGCTCTGCAAGCTGAGAATAACATGCACTGCATTGATGCATTCACACAATTTCACAGTAACCACGAGATAAAACAAAGTTCAGGAATATTCCTTTATTCCCATTGTTTTGCAAATCTATGTACACCACAAACTGTATGACTGAATCGGTTCTGATATAGCTGTTTTACTAACCTGACAGTTTATTATTCTACAATAGGAAACCTTCATTTTGTTTGCAAATATTAAAGATTCTAACTACCAGCAAGTGAGTCCTTACATTTAAAGAGCACCTGTCATTTCAGATCCATCATGGCAGCGCCTGTTAGCGGGCATCCACCCACCTGCTGCCGCCACGCCCCTCACCTTGTTGTGTCACCTCCACATCACCAGCCGTCCCATTAAAGTGAATGGGATTGTCGATGAGTCAACAGCGGGTCAAAGGAGGAGCGCTGCAGGACAGAGATGCTTTTTAAAAAAAACTATGATTTAAATCAAGCTTTTTGACTAGTGATTTAAATCAAATCCACCCTGGTGGTAGCATCATCAGCACGCCAAATTCATGCAAAACACAGGAACATTTTTTGCTGCAAGCTTGCCTAGATGCTTTGGAGCCCTGAAGGACTCCTTCATGTAGGACAGTAAGGGCAACAATACAAGAAGATACAAGGAATTAAATAGTCGACCAATCACAACCCCACACACACACCTTAAAACACACCCACACGGAATGTAAAAAAAACAAAAAACAAAAACAATGAAGGCAACCCTGTAGGCGATAAATGTCCCAGCGTTCTGCACAACTTCGGTGTGCTGGTGGTGCAACTGTCTTATTCAGCCCTTTAAACCACCCAACTGACAATATATTCAGAAGTTTTTGAGATCAATCAACAGCAATCCAATATATCTGACACCCCATTATTATCCCACGTGTGCACCTACCAGATGACAACTTGGCAAGGAGCTTCTCCCAGGATGACCTCAACCAGTAGAAGGCTGGATTCTGTGTGCAGCAATGGGCGCTTGGTACACTGCCAAGATGCTCCGGCTTTTCTTGTCTATCTAGTAAGGTGTCTCCAGTTTGGAGCCTGACCTGCTCTAGGCTTCATTCCAAATAGGCAGCTTCAACTAGTTCTTAAACACCCTCAGTTATTTCAAACTCCCAACCAGATCAGAGCAGTATACTCCAGAGGCACCAAAAATACACCCTGAAAACATTCCGTATACAATCGAGACTGATGAAGGCTTCATCTTCGCTTTTAAGCAGGTCATACGCCAGTAAAAAATTTAGTTGGCAGTTTGCATTATTAGAACATTTGCTCACTTTCCAAATGGTCAGTGGGTACATATCGACATTCGTTTTCGATGGTCATATAATTAGAAGGAGCAGAATGGAAAATTTCTCTCGAACAAACAAATTTCTAAACGTGAATAGATTTTATTTGATAAATTCCATTCATTCCAAATTCAAAATGTTAAAAGCAAAACGCAATACTGAAGTCCTTTCTAAAATGACAACCGCGAAGTCGAAGGTTTGTAATAAGATATACTGGAAGAATAAGCTTTCATCTGGCCCGAGACACTATTCTTCTCACTGATATGACAATATTCTTCCAACTGGCACCAATAATGGGGCTCCATTTCTCCAACTGACACCATTATTAGGACAACTATTCCTCCCAATGATATCCACGATGGGACACTATTCCTTCCCTAATTCCAAATTTGGTGATGATGTCCACTGAGGTCGGGAAAATTTCCATTGCCCACAGTTCAGCCCCCCCCCCCTAAAATCTAAACAAACATACTGGCCCTTTGTTTAGAAAGTTTGGAGACCTCTGCTGTAGAGGGTTACGCCACTTGCATCAGAGGGCTGGGTAAGGCGGTGGTGGACATCCCAATGCCAACAGTGAAGGGACCTGCTCTGGACAACAGATGGTTCAATCCCTGGGAGCAGAATGTACTGCAGCCGTTCGTCCTCATGGCCACACACTCTATGTACAAAGAGGCGATAACGCATTTCGAGGGTGTTCCCTCTTTGACAAAGAGGGGACACCCTTGAAACTCATTACCTTTATGCAAGTTGGCTATTTATTTAGTTTTTTAACAATTAAATCATACTAGCTTTTAATGGGATCCCACGCTCCTGTGTTTATGCCTTCTTGCCAGACTGAATCAGCCCGGATCTGTTTGGAGGTAGCTGCAGGAACCACCAATTGATGATATAGATCCTTTCCTGCCATCTGATGGATTGTGTTCTTACATCTGTCCATAGGAATTGTTGACCGACTGTTCGCATAATTGGTTGTTTTTTCCATAAGAAGATATACTAGTATATGGCCAGATTAAGACTTTTTTCGGTATGTTTTTAGTTGCGATTTGTCTGAGAGCTTCTTTGAGGCAGGACTGCACGTTCTTTGGCCCCATAGACTTTCATTATGGGTGCACCTGAAAGACACTGGGTTTTTTTTTTTTTCACATTTACATGAAAGTCTATGGGGCCAAAAAATTATTAAATTTTTCAGAAAAGTAAAAAATCATGTACTTTTCCCAAGGCACAAGTGTTGATCTACTACTAAGCTCCAACCAAACAATTTGAGAGAAAAATATGAAGAACCAGCTTTTGACTGGCAAGGGAAGGCTCATATGGAGGAGGCAATACGCACTGCAAAGCCAACAAGCAAAAGTTTTCCCAACTCTCATTCTCCCTTCCCACCATTTACCAAGTGGGCAAACTTTTTAGAGCTATAAAAACAGAGGTCTCAGATGAGTACATGTTCAAGTCACACACCCAAAAGGTACCCATCAGGATATAACTATGGAAGCTGCTGTCTCCAACTAGTTTTTGAAAATGTCTGCTCCTGGGGTGGTGATCCTCATCCTTGCTTCCCTACTCAAAGACCCTAACCCAGAACTGCGTTCAAAGTCAAAGGAGCTACTGCAAGTCGGACGTGATCACTGTTTCCATATTCATTGATCTCCAGAAATTTGAAATAGTAAAAATGCAAAGGCTAAAAATATCCCACCCAAGACAGCCTCCTGCCGAAAGGGAACCTACAAAATGACTGTACTTACCCCCAGGGATGCTGAGCTGTCAATGCCAACCCCCCCCCTGCTCCTTCTCTGTGCAGCCCCTCCAGAATAGACCAGAGAAATGCTTATTGGCCAGGCCCTGCACATTGAGTATCTCTAATCTATCCTGCAAGCTAAGCAGAAAGAAAAAAGGGAGAAGAGCAGGGATTTCATATCCCAGACCGTTGGATCGGCTGTATGGGAACTGAAGTGCAGCATCCCCAGAAGCAAGTATAGTGTGGACCGGGTGATGGACGACAGTGTTCGTACACTTTTTTTCTGTAAAAAGGTAAACACTTTAGGGCAGGGGTCTTCCAAACGAAGGGCTAGCTTACGGTCCTTCAGATCTTAGAGGGCCTGGACCGTAGCCAGCTGGAGTAGAAAATGTCCCAGCATCAACGGGAGTAAACAACAATGCCGCATCTTTGGTGTCAGTGAGACGAACTGTGCCCCAACACTGGTGCCCTGGGGAGGAACCGCGCCCCAACACTGGTGCCCTGGGGAGGAACCGCGCCCCAACACTGGTGCCCTGGGGAGGAACCGCGCCCCAACACTGGTGCCCTGGGGAGGAACCGCGCCCCAACACTGGTGCCCTGGGGAGGAACCGCGCCCCAACACTGGTGCCCTGGGGAGGAACCGCGCCCCAACACTGGTGCCCTGGGGAGGAACCGCGCCCCAACACTGGTGCCCTGGGGAGGAACCCCGCCCCAACACTGGTGTCAATGGATGAAATAGTGCCCAAGGGCTGCGTAAAAGCAAGCAAAGGGCCGCATCCGACTCCAAGGCCGCAGTTTGGGGACCACAGTTTTAAGGCAATGCACACTAAAACGTGCACGTTGCTACTATAGATGGCAACATTCTTGTGCATGCTAGGGTGCCATTCACTTTAAAAGCACTCCAACACACTGCATAGTAAAGTGCACCTCACTGTATGTTGCGGTGTGCTATGTTGCTAAAAATAGGGCCATTTGTAATTTATCCGTTGTGGTGCATTGGCATTTCATTCATAATGAACGACTCTGCTGGGATGCCAACAGTCCTACAGCGCCAAGCGCATCTCGACTGACAATTACCCTTCTCCATCCGACAAGTCCATCTCTGTGGGTCAGTAGGTTAATCTGCTCTCACTAAAGCGACAAACTTTCATTGTTCTGCATGGCTGTCCAGCACGGCGTCCAATCCCTCTGCTTGTCAGCTGTGTTTTTTTTTTTTTTTTTTCTCTCTATTCCCATCCACTCCCTCCTCCTTGCTCGAGCCTCGCACACGACAAACATGTTTACGTTCCCAACTTCTGGCAGGTTTTCTTCTTAGAAGTCAGCGTTTGAAACAGGATATAACACTTTCCCCGCTCTCCGGCCAAAAAAACGAAAATATTTTATCTGTCATCTGAAGACATTAAATGGAAGATTTTCAGCAATGGTGGAACAAAGAGGGGAAACGGTGCTCTACCTTCGAAGTGCCACTAAATGCAATAGAAGCTGGCTTTAATTATCGGCTATGAAGCCAAAACAGACCTACTTTAGTGCGTTTGATGAGCTTTGCCAGCTCTGGGTTTTTCTTATGCTCTATTTTTTGGCATCCAGCACATGACTTTATAAGAGATCAACAAAGGGTCTGAGAAGACCTCAAATGCATTCCGGGAGGATTCACACATTTGTGAATAAATTAAACGCGTTTTAAATGCAGAGTACTGAGCTGTATACGCGCATTTAATTTTAAATGGGACTCCAACACACCTATACTATAATGTAGTGGTCTCCAAACAGTAGCCCAATGGCCAGATGTGGCCCTTTGCTTGCCTTTATCTGACCCTTGGGGCACCATTCCTCACATTGACACCAACAATGGGGCTCATTCACTCCCCCCAATATCAAAAGATGGGACATTGCTTACTACCACTAACGCCGGGACAATGTCTACTTCCACTGGCCACATCCTGACCCCCCTTAAAACCAGGGGACAGCAAAGTGGCCCTTTGTATGAAAAGTATGAAGACTCATGATATAGTATAACACAACATACAAAGCTTTGTGCAAAGTGGTGCACTGCCAATAAGAAAAATGCACCTGCATTATTTTGTGCGTTTTGGTATGTTGCAGGCCCATATAAGACCTCATGAGTACTGGGCATTTAGCCCCGATTCATGAGATCCCTGCAATTAGGCGCGGGGGGGCCGCTGTAGCGCTCAGCACGTAGGCGCGGGGGGGCCGCTGTAGCGCTCAGCACGTAGGCGCGGGGGGGGCCGCTGTAGCGCTCAGCACGTAGGCGCGGGGGGGGCCGCTGTAGCGCTCAGCACGTAGGCGCGGGGGGGCCGCTGTAGCGCTCAGCACGTAGGCGCGGGGGGGCCGCTGTAGCGCTCAGCACGTAGGCGCGGGGGGGCCGCTGTAGCGCTCAGCACGTAGGCGCGGGGGGGGCCGCTGTAGCGCTCAGCACGTAGGCGCGGGGGGGGCCGCTGTAGCGCTCAGCACGTAGGCGCGGGGGGGGCCGCTGTAGCGCTCAGCACGTAGGCGCGGGGGGGGCCGCTGTAGCGCTCAGCACGTAGGCGCGGGGGGGCCGCTGTAGCGCTCAGCACGTAGGCGCGGGGGGGGGCGCTGTAGCGCTCAGCACGTAGGCGCGGGGGGGGCGCTGTAGCGCTCAGCACGTAGGCGCGGGGGGGGGCGCTGTAGCGCTCAGCACGTAGGCGCGGGGGGGGGCGCTGTAGAGCTCAGCACGTAGGCGCAGGGGGGGCGCTGTAGAGCTCAGCACGTAGGCGCAGGGGGGCGCTGTAGAGCTCAGCACGTAGGCGAAGGGGGGGGCGCTGCAGAGCTCAGCACGTAGGCGCTGCAGAGCTCAGCACGTAGGCGCTGCAGAGCTCAGCACGTAGGCGCTGCAGAGCTCAGCACGTAGGCGCTGCAGAGCTCAGCACGTAGGCGCTGTAGAGATCAACACGTAAGCACAGGGGGGCACTGTAGAGCTCAGCACGTAGGCGATGTAGAGATCAGCACGTAGGCGCAGGGGGGCGCTGTAGAGCTCAGCGCGGCACATTTGTGCCTCATCAGTGCCCATATGTGCAGCCTATCAGTGCCGCCTCATTAGCGCCCATCAGTGAAGGAGAAAAGTTACTTATTTACAAAATATACTGACATAAACTAAGAAAAACTTTATTTTTTCCTAAAAAAAAAAAAATAATAATCCAGCAGTGATTAAATACCACCAAAAGAAAGCTCTATTTGTGTGAAGAAAATAACAATTTCGCATGGTTACAGTGTAGCATGACCGCGCAATTGTCAAGGTATGGCAGCGCTGAAACCGGAAGCCGATTGATTTCTATGCAGAGCTGCACCAAATTTTGCACTCTAGTTTTAGTAACTCAACCCCAATGGGTGGCTTTATTATAAAACGGGCCTTTAAAAGCTGCTGTCATGATAACTTACTGATCTCTTATACCAGCTTCCAGTGTCGAGCGTGCCTTATCAACTGGTGACTGCTCACGTCTAAATACACAAGCAAAGAAAAAGCCCTATAGGGTGAGCAAATCTTGAGTAAGCGTACACCAACGTCATAACTGAAGGATTACTGTTGAGTTTTGGGTTTTTTTGCACCATCTGGGGACTGATTCTCTTTATAGGAGCAATTCCAGCAGACATAGCTAAGCAGCTCCACAGCAAACAAATCAGAAAATCCAATTAGTATACCCGTTTGCCTGGAGCAGTCAGATCTCTCGCTTGTGCAGCATCCGAAAAGCAGCTCCAGGGTGGGAGCGCAGCAACTGTCAAGGAGCAGAGAGTGTCCGACAATTTGGAATACCTCCCTGAGCGATAGTGAGGACTTCCAACCACCAGGACTCACGGTCAGCTCCTTGGGGTTTAGAACAGCCAATAGTCACAATCAATTATGCTACACACCAATCACTAGCAAAGCTTGATAACAGAAGAAGTGTTGCTTGTAATTGGGACAATATAAACCGCATTCAGATTTCTTAAAACATCCGAAAAACACAATTCTAGAGACCTCAGCACAGCTGTCTGAAGGAGGAAAAAGTTTGGAATGTTCATGTCTAGAAACGCACATTTTCAGATCAAGAAAGTTCTAAGATGAACATCTGCAGAAAAACATCTCTTTAGTGTTAAAGCATTTTTACTTCCTGCTATTTTTTTTTCTTTTAGTAACATTTTTAGTGGCCGGGTTGAACGCAAAGCTGTAATTTGCTGGAGGGTCTCTTCAATCCACCAGTATCACATAAAGACCTTTCTTTCCCTCCCCAACAGGTTCTTTTTAATGGTGGCCCCACCAGCAACACATATGGACCCTCCTTTCCTTTGCAAACTGGTTCTCTTCAATAGTGACTTTAACAGCAGCATATTCTGACCTTCCTTAGCCTCCCCAATAGGTTCTTTTCAATGGTGGCCCCACCAGCAGCACTTAGTGACCTTCCCTTCCCTCCCCAACAGGTTTGCTTGAATGGTGGCACCAGCAGGAGCACACACTGACCTTCCAGTCTTTCCCCAACAGGTTCCCTTCAATGTTGACCCCACCAGCAGCACTTCGTGACTTTTGTTTCTCTACCCAACAGGTTCACTTTAATGATGGCCCCACCAGCATCACAAACTGACATTCCTTTCCCTCCCCAACTAGTCATTTTCAGTGCTGGCCCCACCAGGAGCACTTAGCGACCTTCCTTTCCCTCCCCAACAGGTTAACTTTAATGGCGGCCTCACCAGTAGCGCATACTGACCTACCTTTCCCTCTCCAACTGGATTCCTTTTCAATGATGGCCCCAACAGCATCACAAACTGACATTCCTTTCCCTCCCCAATTAATAGAGTGATGATGTTGAGCTGTTAAAGAACAATATAATCAGAACACAAGTGAAAATAATTAAATAAATAAATATATATATATATATATATATATATATATATATATATATATATATATATATATATATATATATATATATATATATATATATATATATATATATATATATATATATATATTAATGACTAATGTATGATCAAAAGCAGGAAAACAAATTATATTGGTAATAGTAATCAAACTAATGCAAAATAGCCACACTCGTGCCCAATAGGGAAATTAATATGTAACACAGTATAGTCCAAAAAAAAGACACAATAGTGTCAAATATGGTGACAAAAGGTGAGTGATCTTCCAAATACTGTAGGTGACTGGTTGTCTAATCCTTTATAGTGGTTCCTGAACCCTCCATGCTTATCTTACAGCAGCGAGGTGAGCTGCTAAAAGCATTTGGATACAAAGATCCTATTCACCATATTTGACACTATTGTGTCCTTATTTTGAGTAGACTGTGTTACATATTTATTTCACTGTTGCACATTCCCTATTGGGCACGAGTGTGGCGGCTATTTTGCATTCGTTTGATTACTATTACCAATATAAATTTGTTTTCCTGTTTTTGATCATACGTTACTGGATGTATATATAGTTTATTTACATATTTCACTTGTGTTCTGATATATTGTTATTTAACAGCGCAACATCACTCTATTACTATTGCACCTTTTTTAGTCACGGATTCACTAATCTGTGTTTGCAGCAGTTAAGTTACACTATTTAAAGTGATAGTGCGAGACAATCACACTTTTACACCACCAGGAGCCGTTAGTGACCTTCCTTTCCCTACCCAACTGGATCTCTTCAATGGTAGCTTCACCAGCATCTTAAAAAGACCTTCCTTTCCCTCCCCAACAGGTTATCTTCAATGGCGGCACCACCAGCAGCACATATTGACCTTCATTTCCCTCCCCAAATGGTTCACTTTAATGGTGGTGCTATCATTAGCACATACTGACCTTCCAGTCCCCCATCAGCTCTTCAATGGTGGCACCACCACAGCACATATTGACCTGCCTTTCCCTCCCCAACACATTCTTTTTAAGGGCGGCCCCGCCAACCACATATATTGACCCTCCTTTCCTTCCCAAACAGGTTCACTTCAATGGTGGCACCACCATTAGCACATACTGACCTTCCAGTCCTTTCCCAACAGGTTCTCTTTAACAGTGACCCAACCAATAGCACATACTGACCTTCCCTTCTCTCTCTGTTACTCCATCCAGCCACAGAGAGAGTGATAAAAATACTTGATACTCAAAAGGTATGGGCTAGAATGTGATGCAATCCTTCGGTCCCAGTGCTGATGTTTGTCGATTGGCCTCTCTGGTACCCCGTTCTGGTAGCAGGAAGAGCACTCAGCACTGTGTTAGCTCCAAGTCATGACTTAGAGTTTAACCAAGGATTCGCTTCATTGCAAGTGAGTAAAGAGAAGTTGAAGGGGCCCATATTAGAGTTAACCTGTTCCTGTTTCCAGCATAAGCAAGTTATAGGTTCACTTGAAGAGCATTAAACATTCGTACACAGGGCTCCTTTCCTTCACCCCATAATGGGAGCGAGAAAAGAGGAGTATGTGCAGTTCCAGAGGCTGGCAACACCAAGTACAGGCTCACATTCAGGGTAACAATGACCGTCCCATTACGGAAATGTAATTCTGGTCCCTGTAGCCATCTGTTCACCAAGATCTGGTCCCATGGCATTTGCATTTTTGCAGACAATAAAAGGTCTTTTGTACAAAAGACTCTTCCCGAGCTCCATCTTCGGCTAGCCTAAGACAACCCAACTCCCTCACCACAGACAGATTAAGTGAGATCTTCCCGTTCTTCTCCAGTTAACATAAAGGACAACCTGGTCTACGACAGTATTTTCCATGAGATGCCATGAAAGACCTGACCTATGCCAAATATCGGTGGGATCACTGAAGCCACAACTTCAAACGCCGTCTTGCACCATGCTCCCTCAAATCTGCATTTTGCAGAGTAGGCTTTACAAAGACAAACTCCATGCCACTGAGGACTTCTGTTAATCCCTACTCTATCCTGTGATACTCTCACTAGCAAGGAACCGCATCATAAAAAGGTGCCCACCAGAACCTGGCTCTTTCAAAGACACAACAGGCTACCAACCAATAGCAGAGCTCATAATTAATATAAATACACTCTCTAGAATGATACGCTCGCTGGAGCTTGAATGCTTAATGTGCCCGTCACTGAGATTCTTGGCAAACACAACCATCAGCTCTATATCTAGTTTACAAGCACCAGAGGAATTCAGGATCAAGTCAGTCCAACCTAAAAGTCAGGAGGAACTTCCTGAAAAAGCTCAAACCTCTGGCTGTAATTAATTACACTGACCATGGGGGGGGGGGGGGGTATATAGGGGGCCCATTCTGCTCCTTATTAACTACAGTCTGATAGAACTCCAACAATAATAAAAAAGAAGGTCCACAGAGTTATACGTATGCTGTAAGGTGATCTATGTGCAGGAACACCAGTAAACCGTTATTGTTACCTGCAGGCTTAGAGAAAGAACCGGTTCATCCTGGTCCTCAACTGACCTCCTCATACCCATCCACATGGGATGTTCTAAACCTTTAAAAGCCACTGCAAGTGATCAATTCATTTCAATCAATGAATTAAAAGAATACTACTATGTATGTATACCCCTCTGTTTATACCCAATTCCAGAACACACACACACTGTACACATAGCTATACTGGTAATATGGATGTGTACAGTATACCACCTTCTGGGTACATCCTATTCCAGTACCCCTCCTGCATATAGCTATACTGGTATTACTGTATATGCACGAATAACCCCCCCCCACGGTTATATCTCTTCCCAACATTATGGTACACTCCTCTGCATTTACTATAAATGATGTCCCCTTCCTATATAGTTACACCATTCCAGAAGACCTCCAGCACATCCCCAGTGCCCCGCACCTCTCCACATCCCCAGTGCCCCGCACCTCTCCAGATCCCCAGTGCCCCGCACCTCTCCAGATCCCCAGTGCCCAATACCTTTCCAGATCCTCAGTGCCCCGTACCATTCCAGATCCCCAGTGCCCCGCACCTTTCCAGATCCCCAGTGCCCCGCACCTCTCCACATCCCCAGTGCTCAGTACCCTTCCAGATCCCCAGTGCTCAGTACCCTTCCAGATCCCCAGTGCTCAGTACCCTTCCAGATCCCCAGTGCTCAGTACCCTTCCAGATCCCCAGTGCTCAGTACCCTTCCAGATCCCCAGTGCTCAGTACCCTTCCAGATCCCCAGTGCCCCGTACCATTCCAGATCCCCTGTGCCCCGTACCATTCCAGATCCCCTGTGCCCCGTACCATTCCAGATCCCCAGTGCCCCGTACCATTCCAGATCCCCAGTGCCTCGTACTGTCCCTATTGCCATGTACTGTCCCCATCTCCAGTGCCCCGTACCAGTCATCTCACCAATGCCATCACCACCTAGCACCGGTCAGGTAATACACTTGTACTGTGTGTGAGATCGGCTTGGCACTCCCCCATAAACACTCAGGTCTCCATATCACAGACATGTTCTGGTTACATCACTCCCACAGTCCCCTGCACTGACCTGTACCCCCAGCCCCCCATTCTCTGGCTGTACATGGTCGTGGGGGGGGGGGGGGGTGTAATAATACACAGAACACACAACCGGAGAACCATCTACATACAGCAACCACCTGGACATACATGGAGGTACGACTCCTGTGAGCAACCACCAACACCCAGCTCCATCCTGTGTATATGATATAGTATGGAGTGTAGGGAGTGCAGTGAGCAGAGTGTAGAGAGTGCAGTGAGCAGAGTGTAGGGAGTGCAGTGAGCAGAGTGTAGAGAGTGCAGTGAGCAGAGTGTAGAGAGTGCAGTGAGCAGAGTGTAGAGAGTGCAGTGAGCAGAGTGTAGAGAGTGCAGTGAGCAGAGTGTAGAGAGTGCAGTGAGCAGAGTGTAGAGAGTGCAGTGAGCAGAGTGTAGAGAGTGCAGAGTGTAGGGAGTGCAGTGAGCAGAGTGTAGAGAGTGCAGTGAGCAGAGTGTAGGGAGTGCAGTGAGCAGAGTGTAGGGAGTGCAGTGAGCAGAGTGTAGGGAGTGCAGTGAGCAGAGTGTAGGGAGTGCAGTGAGCAGAGTGTAGGGAGTGCAGTGAGCAGAGTGTAGGGAGTGCAGTGAGCAGAGTGTAGGGAGTGCAGTGAGCAGAGTGTAGGGAGTGCAGTGAGCAGAGTGTAGGGAGTGCAGTGAGCAGAGTGTAGGGAGTGCAGTGAGCAGTATATAGTGCAGAGTGTATGTAATGCAGTGTATAGTATATAGTGGAGTGCAGAGTATACAGTGTATAGTATATAGTGCAGAGTATACAGTGTATAGTATATAGTGGAGTGCAGAGTATACAGTGTATAGTATATAGTGGAGTGCAGAGTATACGGTGTATAGTATATAGTGCAGAGTATACAGTGTATAGTATATAGTGGAGTGCAGAGTATACAGTGTATAGTATATAGTGCAGAGTATACAGTGTATAGTATATAGTGCAGAGTATACAGTGTATAGTATATAGTGGAGTGCAGAGTATACAGTGTATAGTATATAGTGCAGAGTATACAGTGTATAGTATATAGTGCAGAGTATACAGTGTATAGTATATAGTGGAGTGCAGAGTATACAGTGTATAGTATATAGTGCAGAGTATGTAATGTAGGGCCGGGTGATGATGTAAGAAGAAGTAGAGAAGTGGTGTCGGGGATGTGCGGTGAGGGGTCCGGATGTAGGATGGGAGGGGGGGGAGAACATACCGCATGGTTGAAGGTGGAAGACTCTCCGGGCCGCCATCTCTGTTCTTTCTGTCACCCCATCACCACAACACAGTACAGCACAGCACTCCTCTCCTTCCTCTCTCTCTTCTCTTCTCTCGGATGAGTTGAAGTTTCTTTTCTGGGGAGGATCAGCAGAGTGAGCGGCGCCTGGACTGGGAGGAGGAGGACACACCCCCCGCCCCGCCCACCGACTCCGTCCTCCTCCACAGAGAGAGACCCGGAACATGGGGGAGATGTACAGTACAGGGGGCACCACCGGGGGGAGACACAGAGGGGACACTGCACCCCACTGAGGGGACACTGCATCCCACAGAGGAGACACTGCATCCCACTGAGGAGACACTGCACCCCACAGAGGAGACACTGCACCCCACAGAGGAGACACTGCACCCCACAGAGGAGACACTGCACCCCACAGAGGAGACACTGCATCCCACAGAGGAGACACTGCACCCCACAGAGGAGACACTGCACCTCACAGAGGAGACACTACACCCTACAGAGGAGACACAGAGGAGACACTGCATCCCACTGAGGAGACACTACACCCCACACAGGAGACACAGAGGAGACACTGCACCCCACAGAGGAGACACTACACCTCACAGGGGAGAGGAGACACTGCACCCCACAGAGGAGACACTGCACCTCACAGGGGAGAGGAGACACTGCACCCCACAGAGGAGACACTGCACCTCACAGGGGAGAGGAGACACTGCACCCCACAGAGGAGACACTGCACCTCACAGGGGAGAGGAGACACTGCACCCCACAGAGGAGACACTGCACCTCACAGGGGAGAGGAGACACTGCACCCCACAGAGGAGACACTGCACCTCACAGGGGAGAGGAGACACTGCACCCCACAGAGGAGACACTGCACCTCACAGGGGAGAGGAGACACTGCACCCCACAGAGGAGACACTGCACCCCACAGAGGAGACACTGCACCCCACAGAGGAGACACTACACCCCACAGAGGAGAGGAGACACTGCACCCCACAGAGGAGACACTGCACCCCACAGAGGAGAGGAGACACTGCACCCCACAGAGGAGACACTACACCCCACAGAGGAGACACTGCACCCCACACAGGAGACACTGCACCCCACAGAGGAGACACTGCACCCCACAGAGGAGACACTGCACCCCACAGAGGAGACACTACACCCCACAGAGGAGAGGAGACACTGCACCCCACAGAGGAGACACTGCACCCCACAGAGGAGACACTACACCCCACAGAGGAGACACTGCACCCCACACAGGAGACACTGCACCCCACAGAGGAGACACTGCACCCCACAGAGGAGACACTGCACCCCACAGAGGAGAGGAGACACTGCACCCCACAGAGGAGACACTGCACCCCACAGAGGAGAGGAGACACTGCACCCCACAGAGGAGACACTGCACCCCACAGAGGAGACACAGAGGAGACACTGCACCCCACAGAGGAGAGGAGACACTGCACCCCACAGAGGAGACACTACACCCCACAGAGAAGACACTACACCCCACAGAGGAGACACTGCACCCCACACAGGAGACACTGCACCCCACACAGGAGACACTGCACCCCACAGAGGAGACACTGCACCCCACAGAGGAGACACTGCACCCCACACAGGAGACACTACACCTCACAGAGGAGACACTGCACCCCACAGAGGAGACACTGCACCCCACAGAGGAGACACTGCACCCCACAGAGGAGACACTGCACCCCACAGAGGAGACACTACACCTCACAGAGGAGACACTGCACCCCACACAGGAGACACTACACCTCACAGAGGAGACACTGCACCCCACAGAGGAGACACTACACCTCACAGAGGAGACACTACACCCCACACAGGAGACACTGCACCCCACATGGGAGACACTGCACCCCACAGAGGAGTCACTGCACCCCACAGAGGAGACACTGCACCCCACATGGGAGACACTACACCCCACAGAGGAGAGGAGACACTGCACCCCACACAGGAGACACTGCACCTCACAGAGGAGACACTGCACCCCACAGAGGAGAGGAGACACTGCACCCCACACAGGAGACACTGCACCCCACACAGGAGACACTGCACCCCACACAGGAGACACTGCACCCCACACAGGAGACACTGCACCCCACAGAGGAGAGGAGACACTGCACCCCACAGAGGAGAGGAGACACTGCACCCCACACAGGAGACACTGCACCCCACAGAGGAGACACTACACCCCACAGAGGAGACACTACACCCCACAGAGGAGACACTACACCTCACAGAGGAGACACTACACCTCACAGAGGAGACACTGCACCCCACACAGGAGACACTGCACCCCACACAGGAGACACTGCACCCCACAGAGGAGACACTGCACCCCACAGAGGAGACACTGCACCCCACAGAGGAGACACTGCACCCCACAGAGGAGGCACTGCACCCCACAGAGGAGACACTACACCCCACAGAGGAGACACTGCACCCCACAGAGGAGACACTACACCCCACAGAGGAGACACTACACCTCACAGAGGAGACACTGCACCCCACAGAGGAGTCACTGCACCCCACAGAGGAGACACTACACCTCACAGAGGAGACACTGCACCCCACAGAGGAGACACTGCACCCCACAGAGGAGACACTGCACCCCACAGAGGAGACACTGCACCCCACAGAGGAGACACTACACCCCACAGAGGAGTCACTGCACCCCACAGAGGAGTCACTGCACCTCACAGAGGAGACACTACACCTCACAGAGGAGACACTGCACCCCACACAGGAGACACTGCACCCCACAGAGGAGACACTGCACCCCACAGAGGAGACACTACACCCCACAGAGGAGACACTACACCCCACAGAGGAGACACTGCACCTCACAGAGGAGACACTACACCCCACAGAGGAGACACTGCACCCCACAGAGGAGACACTACACCCCACAGAGGAGACACTACACCTCACAGAGGAGACACTACACCCCACAGAGGAGACACTACACCTCACAGAGGAGACACTACACCTCACAGAGGAGACACTACACCCCACACAGGAGACACTGCACCCCACACGGGAGACACTGCACCCCACAGAGGAGACACTACACCCCACAGAGGAGACACTACACCTCACAGAGGAGACACTACACCTCACAGAGGAGACACTACACCCCACACAGGAGACACTGCACCCCACACGGGAGACACTGCACCCCACACGGGAGACACTGCACCCCACAGAGGAGTCACTGCACCCCACAGAGGAGACACTGCACCCCACAGAGGAGACACTGCACCCCACATGGGAGACACTACACCCCACAGAGGAGAGGAGACACTGCACCCCACAGAGGAGAGGAGACACTGCACCCCACAGAGGAGACACTGCACCTCACAGAGGAGAGGAGACACTGCACCCCACAGAGGAGACACTGCACCCCACAGAGGAGAGGAGACACTGTACCCCACAGAGGAGTCACTGCACCCCACACAGGAGACACAGAGGAGACACTGCACCCCACAGAGGAGACACTACACCCCACAGAGGAGACACTACACCTCACAGAGGAGACACTGCACCCCACAGAGGAGACACTACACCCCACAGAGGAGACACTACACCCCACAGAGGAGACACTACACCCCACAGAGGAGACACTACACCCCACAGAGGAGACACTGCACCCCACAGAGGAGAGGAGACACTGAACCCCAGAGAGGAGAGGAGACACTGCACCCCACAGAGGAGACACTACACCTCACAGAGGAGACACTACACCCCACAGAGGAGACACTACACCTCACAGAGGAGACACTGCACCCCACAGAGGAGACACTACACCCCACAGAGGAGACACTGCACCCCACAGAGGAGACACTGCACCCCACAGAAGAGACACTACACCTCACAGAGGAGACACTGCACCCCACAGAGGAGACACTGCACCCCACAGAGGAGACACTGCACCCCACAGAGGAGACACTACACCCCACAGAGGAGACACTGCACCCCACAGAGGAGAGGAGACACTGCACCCCACAGAGGAGACACTGCACCCCACAGAGGAGACAGTACACCCCACAGAGGAGACACTGCACCCCACAGAGGAGACACTACACCTCACAGAGGAGACACTGCACCCCACAGAGGAGACACTACACCCCACAGAGGAGACACTGCACCCCACAGAGGAGAGGAGACACTGCACCCCACAGAGGAGACACTGCACCCCACAGAAGAGACACTACACCTCACAGAGGAGACACTGCACCCCACAGAGGAGACACTACACCTCACAGAGGAGACACTGCACCCCACAGAGGAGACACTACACCCCACAGAGGAGACACTGCACCCCACAGAGGAGAGGAGACACTGCACCCCACAGAGGAGACACTGCACCCCACAGAGGAGACACTACACCCCACAGAGGAGACACTGCACCCCACAGAGGAGACACTGCACCCCACAGAGGAGACACTGCACCCCACAGAGGAGACACTACACCCCACAGAGGAGACACTACACCTCACAGAGGAGACACTACACCCCACAGAGGAGAGGAGACACTGCACCCCACAGAGGAGTCACTGCACCCCACAGAGGAGACACTGCACCCCACATGGGAGACACTACACCCCACAGAGGAGAGGAGACACTGCACCCCACAGAGGAGAGGAGACACTACACCCCAAAGAGGAGACACTGCACCCCACAGAGGAGACACTGCACCCCACAGAGGAGACACTGCACCTCACAGAGGAGACACTGCACCCCACAGAGGAGACACTGCACCCCACAGAGGAGACACTACACCCCACAGAGGAGACACTGCACCCCACAGAGGAGTCACTTCACCCCACAGAAGGGACACTGCACCCAACAGAGGAGAGGAGACACTGCACCCCACAGAGGAGAGGAGACACTGCACCCCACAGAGAAGAGAGGACACTGCACCCCACAGAGGAGAGAGGACACTGCACCCCACAGAGGAGAGAGGACACTGCACCCCACAGAGGAGAGGGGACACTGCACCCCACCAGGGAGAGGAGTCTCTGCATCCTGAGGAGGGGATGGACATAGAGGAGAGGAGACACTGCACCCCACAGAGGAGAGGAGACACTGCACCCCACAGAGGAGACACTGCACCCCACCAGGAAGAGGAGACTCTGCATCCTAAGGAGAGGATGGACACAGAGGAGAGGAGACAGAAAAGCATGGAAGAGTTTAGAAGACATTGTACTGTGTACATTGAGGGTGGAGCATTGAAGAGTTTGGGGCATATTGTACCCTGTAGATTGAGGATGGAGCTTGAAAGAGGTTGGGGCACATTTATCCATGAACAGTAAGGGTGGAGCATGAAAGAGGTAGGAGCACATTGTATGGTGTAGATTGAAGGTGGAGCATGGAAAAGTTTGGGGCACATTGTACCGGGTAGATTGAGCGCGGAGCATTGAAGAGGTTGGGGCACATAGTACCATAAAGTTTGAGGGTGGAGCATGGAAGAGGTTGGGGCATATTGTACAGTGCAGATTAAGGGTGAAGATTGGAAGAGGTTGGGGCACACTGTACCGTGTAGATTGAGGATGGAGCGTAGAAGAGGTTGGGGCATATTGTACTGCGTAAACTTAGAGTGGAAGGTGGAGCATGGAAGAGTTTGGGGCACATAGTACCATGAAGATTGAGGGTGGAGCATGGAAGAGGTTGTGGCATATTGTACCGTGAAGATTGAGGATGGCGCATGGAAGAGATTAGGGCACATTGTACTGTAACGATTGAGGGTTGAGCATGGAAGAGATTAGGGCACATTGTACTGTAACGATTGAGGGTTGAGCATGGAAGAGATTAGGGCACATTGTACTGTAACGATTGAGGGTTGAGCATGGAAGAGATTGGAGCACATTTTACTGTGAAAATTGAGGGTGGTGCATGGAAGAGGTTGGGGCACATTGTACTGTGAAGATTGAGGGTGGCGCATGGAAGAGGTTGGGGCACATTGTACTGTGAAGATTGAGTGTGGTGCATGGAAGAGGTTGGGGCACATTGTACTGTGAAGATTGAGGGTGGTGCATGGAAGAGATTGGCGCACATTGTACTGTAAGGATTGGGGGTGGCACATGGAAGAGGTTGGCGCACATTGTACTGTAAGGATTGGGGATTGAACATGGAAGACATTGGAGCACATTTTACTGTGAAGATTGAGGGTGGCGCATGGAAGAGGTTGGGGCACATTGTACTGTGAAGATTGAGGGTGGTGCATGGAAGAGGTTGGGGCACATTGTACTGTGAAGATTGAGAGTGGCGCATGGAAGAGGTTGGCGCACATTGTACTGTAAGGATTGGGGGTGGTGCACGGAAGAGGTTGGGGCAGAATGAAGGTAATATTTGAGTATGTAAGGTTTGAATGTTGCCAGAAGGTGTCCATAAAAGGATTATATGCTTCCAATTATATGCAATCTGGTTGTTTTTCTATTTAGAGGGATAATCATCCTTTTCATTGGTTGTCACCTATTACCATGTAGGCAGGTTTTCAGGCAAGTCCAAAAAATCTTTCTTGCTCTCCATGAAGAACGTTAGAGGATAAAAAAAGGTTTGCTACTAGACCTGGTAATGGAGCATCTTCTTCAAGAACGATGAGCAGACCACCCTTAGACCAAAAGGGAGAGATCTGCCAATCCTTGCTTTCAGATGGAACCGGCACAATCTTCCTGCGTGAGTGCTTTCTCTGTAGGAGACTACTGAGATTCTAAAGACTTTAGATGACCTGCATATGAAAGATCACTCTACAGATGTGTGTATCAGGCATCCCTCCTGCCAGTTTATTGGGGGGGGGGGGGCATTAACAATTGCCTGTGAGAACCCAAACTGACTATTTGAATCGCCAAGAAATGCCCAACAAGAGATGTCTGCCATGGTGGGGGAGTCCCATCAGGCCTCAATGTATGTGGTCACCTTTAGGACGGGTGTCCCAAACCAGGGTTCCTCCAGAGGTTTCTAGGGGTTCCCTGGGCAATGAGCAATTTCTGCCTCTCAGATAAGTTCCCACCGACAACGTTTATCATTTTAGCTATCTGTAAAGGGGTAATTCATCCCAATGACCACAAGTGTGTAAGGAGCATTCTACCTACTGGAAATTGTTAAGGAAAATGATTTTGGTGCTCTTCCTACAGAAAATGTACAGTAGCCTGTCAGTCCATGAATGCAGGCAGGAGATAGGATCTATTGATAGTAACGAATGTTTGACACTGTGTGTCACTGCTAGAGAAATGTATCTCTTTTATAATGAACACAAATCCACTGAGGTGTGGGCTTTATGTCAAAAGCAAAGCAAAGAAAACACACATGAATTCAACAGTACGCTATAACCCGGAGGCTGTGGGCAACTACTAATTAGATTAGACAGACTACTGGCTGCCTCCTTGATCAGGCTGGGGAGCCAGTGGCTGCAAACAGAAAAGGGGAGGAGAGAGGGGGGCACCAAACAGACCATAGTATAGTCATTTCGTTCGTAAAAGAAGTGATACTAAACACATACAGTGGCGGTGCCTCCATAAGGGCGCACGGGCGCCACCCCCTCTCTCCAGCCACCTCCTCTTTCAACAATAGATAGATTTATGCATTGCATGAATCTATCTATGGCCGCCGCTGCCACCCCCTATTCAGGTGCCTGGCCCCTTTTTGGGGCGCCTGAATTACAGCAGCGTTTTTTTGGTTTTTTTAAGCACCTGATTAGAGCCATATGCACTAATAGGCATGAAAAAAGGTGACATTCGAGCTCCATGCTGGGTGCTCGCAGGTCACTCAGCTGTGTTGTGCTTTCCTAACACTAAACCGGTAACAGATCCGGTGCTCGGATCTGTTACCCATCACCTGATTGGCTGAAACGACAGGCGCTGTGAGTGGACTCCTATCAGGCGTCCAGTCATAGCAGAGGACAGGAGAAGACATTGAGGAGCTGTCTCACTGCCACCGAGACAGGGTAAGTACAGGCGATGGGCGGTGGGCACAATGGCAGCATTTGATATGGCACAGTGGCTGCGTTTGATGGGGCACAGTGGGAGCATTTGATGGGGCACAGTGAGGCTGCATTTGATGGGCACAGTGGCTGCATATGATGTCACAGTGGCTGCATTCGATGCTGCACAGTGGCTGCATTCGATGCTGCACAGTGGCTGCATTCGATGCTGCACAGTGGCTGCATTCGATGCTGCACAGTAGCTGCATTCGATTGGGCACAGTAGCTGTATTTGATGGGGCACAGTAGCTGTATTTGATGAGGCACAGTGGCAGTATTTGATGGCACAGTGGGAGCATTTGATATGGCACAGTGGCCGCTTTTGATGGAGTGGCTGCGTTTGATGGTCAAGTGGCGGCAATTAATGGTCACAGTCTCTGGGTTTGATGACAAAGTGGCTGTGTTTGATGGCACAGTGGCAGCATTTGATGGCACAGTGACTGCGTTTGATGGCACAATGGCGGCAATTGATGGACACAGTGGCTGCGTTTGACACAGTGGCGGCAATTGATGGGCACAGTAGCGGCAATTGATGGGCACAGTCACTGCGTTTGATGACAAAGTGGCTGTGTTTGATGGCACAGTGGCTGCCTTTGATGGCACAGTGGGAGCATTTGATGGGCACATTGAGGCTGCTTTTGATGGGTACAGTGGCTGCATATGATGTCATAGTGGCTGCATTTGATGCTGCACAGTGGCTGCATAAGATGGGCAAAGTGGCTACATAAGATGGGCACAGTAGCTGTATTTGATGAGGCACAGTAGCAGCATTTGATATGGCACAGTGGCTGCATTTGATGGCACAGTCGCTGCATTTGATGGCTCAGTGGCAGCATTTGATGGCTCAGTGGCAGCATTTGATGGCACAGTGGCTGCGTTTGATGGGCACAGTGGCTGTTTGATAGGCACAGTGGCAGCATTTGATGGCACAGTGGCTGCGTTTGAAGGCACAGTGGCTGCGTTTGATGGCACAGCGGCGGCAATTGATGGGCACAGTGGCTGTAATTGATGGGGTTTTTTTTCAGTTTGTTTGCGCCCCCCCCCCAAAAAAATTTTGAGCACCAGCCGCCACTGACCCTGTATAATTTATATTGTCCCTTCTATTTCTATATGTGGATGATGGCACTGTAATTTTTTATAATTTAAAAAAAAACATCTAAGTACCTTTTTGCTAATCGATATCCAGCTGTCACATGACCCAGCTCTCTCCCAGCCTGTCTGCAGGGAAACATAAGCAGGAGGAACTTCTAGTCCTCTGCTGCTGGTCACATGTTAAAAAAAAAACCTTTGGAATACTGAGTAAATAATTAATATCAATAAACATTTAAATTGCCATACAAATATGTATTTGAAATCAAATCTTTATTTTTTTTTGGCAATAAAACGGTGCCATTTCTGCCAATCACAGGACGTGTTACGCCGCTCCAGCGTGTGTCTTAGAATAAGTGTGAGGTGAAGCCTCCATCAATCTACATTTAATATCCCGCCCCCATTGTGGTTAGCTGGTTAGTGGGCAAGGAGGAGGAGGGAGGGTGTGCGCTGTCATTTACCACTGTGTATACACCCACATGTGTGACTCTATAGTCACATGGGCTGCTCAGATGTGATGGGGAGGAAATGCTCAGCATAGAAACTCACTGAGCATGTGCACAGCTGCCAACACTGCTCTGCAAAATCCCTAGCTGAATTGAGGACATGAACAGAAGGGGGAGATAGAGAGCAGCAGGATCAACCACGTTTTTTGCAGATTACAGAAAAAAAATCTTATAGTGACTGAGTGAGTGTGAACAGCATGTAATACAGTGTCAAACTCCATTTCATCACGGGCCATATCAGCATTATGGTTGCCTTCAAAAGGCCAGTTGTAACTGTAGGACTACATTTCCAGAGCACCCCAACCCCCCCTTACATGCTACTGCAAATCTGAGAAGAAGAAAGTGCAGGGTCTGGAGGAGGACCAGAGGAGGGCTGGAGTCTGCTGCACGCTGAGATTAGGGGAGGTGGAGACGAGGGGGTGCTTCGGCTGCACAAAGAGGCGCCAGATCTGTAGGACGGGTTCTGCCCTCCCCTCTGCTGCTGCCAAGGGGTCAAGACCAGCCTCTCCGTGGCTGCAGGAAGAAGCGCAGGATCTGGCGGAGGAGGTCTGTCCTCCTCTTTGCTGAGACAAGGTGGGGGTGAAATGAGGGGGGTGCTGCAGTTTTAGGAGAGATGCAAGGGCCAAAAGAAATTGCCTGGGGAGCCAGATTCGGCCCCCGGGCCTTGTGTTTGACACATGTGTAATACGCCATTTATTGGCCATAAGTGCTAGTTACTTTTACTTTTAAAGCGGAGCTCCACCCAAAAGGGCAAGCGCCGCTTGTCCGACTCCTCCCCCCCTCCGCTGCCACATTTGGTCTCTCTCTCTCTCTCTCTCTCTCTCTCGCAGGTAGCACGCATGGCAGGTCAGGTAAGTATTCTTTTCTTTAAAGAACCATCCACAACTTATCATCAACTTCATTTCAAAATATCACCCAAACTGTCTCTCCCAAGGTCCCTCAACTCCTCCTCCAATGCTCACCTCCAGAACTTCTCCAGAGCCTCTCCCATCCTCTGGAACTCCTTAACCCGACTTGTCCAATTATCTCCTACTTTGGCGATCCCTAACATTTCATCTCTTCTAGGAAGCCTATCCCAGCTCTACCCAACAACTGACCTTGTACTTTCTCCATCAGCTCCTCCCTCTCAATTACTACTTTTTGTATCACCTGCCCCTCACTTGTAGATCGTAAGCTCTGACGACCCTCTTAATTTCTTGTCTTGTAACTGTAGTGTCTCCCCTATACTTGGTACCCTAGGCAAGACTGGTGCAAGGATTTTTGACACCCTAGGCGAAACCTCATTTTGCCCCCCCCCCCGCCCCATTGGCTCCACCCCCTTTGCCCTGCCCATGTATACCCCACCTTTTTAATGCAGTGCAAGCCACCAGCGCCCATCAAATGCAGCCTCACCAGCGCCCATCAATGCAGCTTACCAGTGGCCATCCATGAAGGTTTGCTTGCTTCCATTAATTCGGGAGTCGGGACACGGACACAGTCCTCCGCCGCCGCTGTGCCTCTGACACTATGTGCAAACGGAGCGGCAGCTGACTGCTGGTGCTGAGACTCAGTTGCTTGCTGTAAAGAGAAGAGATTAGGAACACCAGTGGCCGGGCGCCCTAGGCAGCAGTGCATAGACACTGGAGAGTGATCGAATGGGAAGTGCTCTGTGCTGAGCAGCTTCCTGTTCATTTACAAACTGAAGCATAGTAAACACTAAGTAAAACACTTTACTATGCTTTGGTTTATGAATGAACACAGTGAGTAATTGTGTTCATTTGGAAAAAGAAGGGGCCGGTAAATGACATATTGACTAGCCCCTTCCCCTGCTCTCCATCCTGAAACATCCTTGCAGCAGCTGGGGGGAGAGGAGGGAAGCCAGCAGCACTGTGGGGGGGGGGGGGGGCGCAACACAGGGGGAAGCCCAGGCACTAAGGCAAATTGGCACAGCATAGAGTAATTAGGGTGTGCCCAGGCAGGCTTATAAGGTAGTACAGCCAGCCCTCCTTTACTGGGCCCAGGCACCATCAGTTCAAAAGGGGGGGCCCGGCCACCTGCTGAGCAGAAAGGCTGGCTGTACTGTCTTATTGCAGTCATTGATCCTCTTCTGCCTCCCCCTGCAGTGCTGTCAGCTACTCCTCTTCTTAATCCCTCTGGCTGCACTGCAGGGGGATTGGTCCTAGCACATGTACCCCTTCCATCTGCTGTCCAGGGCTCCCTGTGTGCCCCTTTCCCCCCACAGCACTTCTCTCCTCTCCTCTCCCACCGGAAGCTGCTGCCGGCACACAGGGGGATGTTTCAGAATAGAGAGCGGGGGAAGGGGCCGGTAAATATGTGATTTACTGGTCCCTTCCATTCCTGAAAGAACACAGTGAGCGATCATACCAGTCACTCCTGTGTCCATTTATCACTGAAGCACAGTAGACTGTGTTCACTGTGCTTCAGTTTGTGAATGAGCAGGAAGCCTCAGAGCATTTCCTATTTTTTTTTTTTTTTTTTTTTAAATCAAATCCTTTTTATTATTTTATATGAAAACAGCATTGACACGATACAGACAAAACCACAAAAATAGCATTTCCTATTTATTCATCTGTATAGTTGAGGCTGCAGAGAAAGGGACTGATAAATCTTATGTCCTCAATCGCTTTCGTCCGGGGGAACCCTGTATGGGGCGATTTCTAACAGTAGCCCTGTGCCCAGGCACACCCGGCACACCCCCTGCCTATGCTTGGTAAACTGCTACACAAGCAGGTACTACAGGGAGATCTTCCTAAAAAAAAAAAAAAATGGTGGCTTTTAATGGCTAGTAGAGGTTGGGCATCTCCCTGATCGTTCTTCTACATGAAAAATGAAGGATCAGAGGACCTCATGACCATTCCACGGTCAGTGAAGGGGACATTGCGGGACCAAATTGATATATAATATAATGCGGTGGCAGCTGCAGGGTAAGGGGATCCCGTTCATTAACGCAGCAGAGCTGGTATAGATGGAAAAGATAGCAGCAGCTGCTCAACATCTTAAACAGCAGATATGTCAGCGATCGTTGACCGCCTCTCCTTCTATTCCGACACCTTCTATCACATCATACTCGCCACGGCTAAATGGCCCATTTAATAGACTTGGCCGGTGATAAACCTGCAGTTTCAGACTCTTATCTGCCTTCCAGTTCCCAGGCTTATCAGGTTGGGGCGATAATTGTAGCACTTTGTCAATACTCGCGCTCTGTTATGCCAACAAAGTCGAGTTATAATGGCTCTAGGGTTCACTTGTGTTTAGTAAACAGCCGGAGTCATCTGCGCCGTTTGGTTTCCATTGCTCCACGCTCTTACACCATTCATACAAATAGATCAGACCGGAATATTCAGGGGGGGAGTTAACATTTTTAACAGACACAGTAAAATCTTCATTTTTTTTTTTTTTGCAATAAATTACTTTAATCACTTCAGCTCCGGAAGGTTTTACCCCCTTCCTGACCAGGCCATTTTTTTTGCGTTACTTTAACTGACAATTGCATGGTCGTGCGCCGCTGTACACAAATAAAATGTATGTCCCCTTTTCCCCACAAATAGAGCTTTCTTTTGGTGGTATTTGATCACCTCTGCGTTTTTTTGTTTTATTTTTTGCGCTATAAACGATCATTTTGAAAAAAAATAAATAAACAATATTTTTTACTTTATGCTATAAAACATATCCAATAAAAAAAAAATAATTTCTTCATTAATTTAGGCCAATATGTATTCTGCTACATCTTTACAGTAAAAAGAAAATCCCAATAAGCGTATATTGATTGGTTTGCGCAAAACCAACCACCCAAAATGGATCCTGTACAGTATATGATGCATATGTGATACAACATGAGCTTTTATTTAGATTTTTGATGTGTTTGAACAGAAAGTGCTACCTGTAAAAAAACAAAATAAGGTCATTGCGGATGATTGACCTCAAGCACATCACACATTTGCGGATTATGTATTTATTTGCATTTACAATGTGCTCCCATATGGTGCATTTGTGATGCATATGATAGGCTTTTATATTGGGCTTTTGATGTGTTTGAACAGCAGTTGTTGCCTATTAAAAAAAAAAAAAATATGGTCGCTGAATGACATCAAACACTTCACACATTTTCAGTATACTTTATGTATCTCCTGCATTTTCTTTGCATTCACAATACGCTCTCATTGACCACAATTCAACAAGAAAACAAATGGGATGCCACGAAGTAGGACAAGGCTGCATCCTGAATATTTATCAATATAAAGTAAATCCCGGCCTTCGCTACTCTGATTGGTTATTTATTTATTTATTACACTGACCACCAATGCAATGAACGTTCTGACAACTGATTTGAGGAACATTCTTCCCACTGACCACTAATGTAGGGGACATTCTTCCCACTGACCACCAATGTAAGGAACATTTTTCCCATTGACCACTTATGTAGGGGACACTCTTCCCACTGACCACTAATGTAAGGGACATTCTTCTCACTGACCACTAATGTAGGGGACATTCTTCCCCCTGACCACCAATGTAAGAGACATTTTTCCCACTGACTACTAATGTAAGGAGTATTTTATCCACTGAAGTGAAAACCAATGTAAGGAGCATTCTTCCCATTGGTCATTGATGTAAGGATCATTTTTCCCACTGACCACCAATGTAATGGACATTCTGACCACTGATGTGAGGAGCATTCTTCCCACTGACCACTAATGTAGGGGACATTCTTCCCACTGACCACCAATGTAAGAGACATTTTTCCCACTGACTACAAATGTCAGGGACATGCTTCCCACTGACTACTAATGTAAGGAGCATTTTCCCACTGAAGTGAAAACCATTGCAAGGAGCATTCTTCCCATTGGCCATCAATGTAAGGATCGTTTTTCCCACTGACCACCAATGTAATGGACATTTTGACTACTGATGTGAGGAGCATTCTTCCCACTGACAACTAATGTAAGGAGCATTTTTCCACTGAGCACCAATGTAAGGAGCATTCTTCTCACTCACAACCAATTTAAGGGCCAGTCCTCCTGCTGTCTTCCACATATAATGGCGTTTGACCATCTCTAGCTCTCTGTCAAGTTACAATTGCATCTGAAAGTTGGTGTTATATATTAGGCTGCAAGTGAACATGTTGTCCTTGAAGCTGCTGTGTTGAAAGCAGAAAAAATTGGCATCAAAAAATTGTTGTGTATGGGGCTGTGTAGCCACAGACTGGTCAGGGTGCCCATGCTGACCCATGTCCACAGTGAAAAGTGCCTACAATGGGCATGTGAGCATCAGAACTAACCATCGAGCAATGGAAGAAGTTGGCCTGGTCTGATGGATCACGTTTTCTTTTACATAATGTAGATGGCCGAGTGTGTGTGCGCCACTTACTGTACCTGGGGAAGAGATGGCACCAGGATGTAGTATGGGAAAAAGACATGCGGGCGAAGGAAGTGTGATGTTTTGGGCAATGTTCTGCTGGGAACCCTTGGCTCCTGCCGTTCATGTGGATGTTACTTGACAAGTACCAGCTATCTAAACATTGCTGCTGACCAAGTACACCCCTGCATGGAATAGGTATTTCCTGATGGCAGTGGCCTTTTTCAGCAGGATAATGCACAATGCCACACTGCAAAAACAGTTCAAGAATGGTTTGAGGAACACCACAAATTTGAGGCTTGATGAGTGACTTGGACACCAAATTCTCGAGATCTCAATCCAATCGAGTATCTGTGGGATGTTTTGGAAAAAACAATGCGATCCATGAAGGCCCCACCTCACAACTTACAAGACATAAAGGCTCTGCCGCTGACAGTTTGGTGCCAAATACCACAGTATACCTTTAGAAGTCTAGTGGGGTCCATGGCTCATTGGGTCAAGGCTGTTTTGGCAGCAAAAGGGGAACCTACTCAATATTAAGTGGGTGGTCATAAAGTTATGGCTGATTGGTGTATAATGCCATTTTAACATAAGCCCTAGCCCAATGATTTGAATAATTCACACCCTGAGCCATGTAAATCAAATGATTAACAACTATACAGACTTCCTGTATATATACAGTATCTCACAAAAGTAAGTACATATGATGCTGAGCACGTGCACTCAACTACTTTGGCTGACCATGGCAAGGCCTGTTCTGAGCGGAACCTGTCCTGTTAAACCGCTGTATGGTCTTGGCCACCATGCTGCAGCTCAGTTTCAGGGTCTTGCCAATCTTCTTATAGCCTAGGCCATCTTTATGTAGAGCAACAATAATTTTTTTCAGATCCTCAGAGAGTTCTCTGCCATGAGGTGCCATGTTGACCTTCCAGTGACCAGTATGAGAGAGTGAGAGCGATAACACTAAATGTAACACACCTGCTCCCCATTCACACCTGAGACCTTGTAACACTAACAAGTCACATGACACCGGGGAGGGAAAATAGCTAATTGGGCCCAATGTGGACATTTTCACTTAGGGGTGTACTCAAATTTGTTGCCCACAGTTTAGACATTAATGGCTGTGTGTTGAGTTATTTTGAGGGGACAGCAAATTTACACTGTTATACAAGCTGTACACTCACTACTTTACATTGTAGCAAAGTGTCATTTCTTCAGTGTTGTCACATGAAAAGATAGAATAAAATATTTACAAATATGTGAGGGGTGTACTCACTTTTGTGAGATACTGTATATATAGATATATATAAATACACATATACAGTGCTCAGCATAAATGAGTACATCCAAACAGATTTGTAAGAAAACCTTTGCTTTCCTTTCAGAATCAACATTTTCTATGAGACACTATATTACAAAATACTCCCACAAATGTGTTGGGGAGCTGCATTTTATTGATGGTATCTTGAATTCACAGATATACTGCTCTATATTGAAGAGAAGATGCTACCATTACTCCATGCCCTTGGTTGTCATGCACTTTTCCAACATGAAAAGGTGTTCTATTGGGTTGAGGTCAGGACTCTGTGCAGGCCAGTCAAGTTCCTCCACCCCAAACTCGCTCATCCATGTCTTTATGGACTTTTCTTTGTGTACTGGTCCAAATCATTTGGTGGAGGGGGATTATGGTGTGGGGTTGTTTTACAGGGGTTGGGCTTGGCCACTTAATTCCAGTGAAGGGAACTCTTAAGGTGTCAGCATACCAAGACATTTTGGACAATTTCATACTCCCAACTTTGTGGGAACAGTTTGGGGATGGCCCCTTCTTGTTCCAACACGACTGCGCACCAGTGCACAAAGCAAGGTCCTTAAAGACATGGATAAGTAAGTTTGGGGTGGAGAAACCTGACTGGCCTGCACAGTCTTGATTTCAACCCGATAGAACACCTTTGGGATGAATTAGAGCGGAGACTGCGAGCCAGGCCTTCTCGTCCAACATCAGTGCCTGACCCCACAAATGCGCTTCTGGAAGAATGGTCAAACATTCCCATAGACACATTCCTAAACCTTGTGGACAACCTTCCCAGAAGAGTTGAAGCTGTTATAGCTGCAAAGGGTGGGCCAACTCAATATTGAACCCTACGGACTAAGACTGGGATCCCATTAAGTTCATGTGCGTGTAAAGGCAGGCATAACAATACTTTTGGTAAAGTTGTCAAACTGAATGTTTGGGGCAGTGGTCCTCAAATCCTGTCCTCGGGACCAAATAAAAGGCCAGATTTTAAGTATTACCTTGGGGAGATGCAGACTAGAATACTGCAATCACTGAGCAGCAAATGATATCACCTGTGATGTATTTCAATTATCTTGCAAACCTGGCCTGTTAGTGGGTCCTGAGGACAGGAGTTGAGAACCACTGTTTTAGGGGATGTGGTGCCTAGAGCAATCACCAACTCAATAGGCTAATTATTTTACTATTACAATAGGAAGCTGATTGAAAGAGATTACAATTGCTTGCAATTATACTGGTTATCCTTTTTTTTTACTATCACCGTAGAAAATGATACTGCCATGAAGAAAACATTGTATAAAGAACGAAATAGTCTAGATCAGTGCTAAAAAATACATCTGGAATGTGATTGGCTGCTGTAGGCAACAAACTTTCCTTTCAAGCTTTTCTTCTGCATATGCTGTTGATTGTGTGTCCCTAGATGCCTTTATGGCTACACTTAAACTTAATGACAGAGGGATCTCCTTGAGCTATGAGGCTAGTACCTCTAAGGTTCACTTCTTAGACCTTGAGATCTTGGTTGGTGGAACAACAATTGGAGTTCAGAACATATTTCAAACCTACCGACCGGAATGGATATATTCCGGTCCATAGTTGCCACCAAGACCAATGGCTGAAGGCAATTCCCCGCAGCCAGTTCCTGAGGCTGCGTCGTAATTGTACTAGAACCTCTGATTACTTATCCCAGTCTCAGCTACTCAGGAGCAGATTCCTGGAAAAGGGCTACGACTCGGATACTTAGATACTTATCTTAGATACTGAAATTAATAGGGTTTTGATAACTGAAAGAAGTTCTACTTTAATAGAGCGTCCTAAAAACACTTCTGACTCTAGATTTAAATGGTCCTTTACCACCACTTATTCTACCCAATCTAAACAAATTAGGGAAATCTTTATAAGACACTGGAAGGTGCTTTAAAAAATGACAGATTGCTTGGCCCTGCGCTCCCTGAACAAGCTGCAGTCATTTTTAGGGGTGCACGGTCCATTCAGGGTCAAGTCACCCCGAATATTATTGACCCTCCAAAAAAGGTGTCCTTCTTTCAAGACTGTAAGGGTTATTACCCATGTCGCAAATGTAATGTGTGTTTGCACAATATTGGAGGGAGGCGTAAGGCTGTTACATTTAAGTCTACGGTCAATTCCCGGATATATTACATGAAGCAGTTTACTACTTGTTCCTCCCAATATATTGTTTACTTGCTCACCTGTCCCTGCCACAAGCAATACATTGGTCGTACGATCAGGACCTTTTCCATCAGAGTCAACGAGCATGTGGCTGGAATTAAAGGTGGCAAAAGCAAACACACTGTACCACGTCACTACTTACAGTACCACAACAAAAACCCCTCTGGTACTCTATTTCAGGTGATCGACAGGTTCGTCCCCCATTGGAGGGGTGAATCGCGTCTTCGTGGTGTTTCACGCCTTGAAACGTATTGGATAACATGAGTTGAGGTCCTACTTTCCATTTGGGTTGAACGTGGAGTGGGACCTCAACTCATTTATCAATCAATCCTAGATATTTTCCTCTCCACGGTTCCCACCTTTCCCTTATATTAGCTTCAATCATCATATGAGATTTATACATCTTTAGGTATTTACCATACCTCCAGAGTCATCACACTTTTTAATGCTTTACTACTGTGTAGATTTTTAATATATATTATTTTGTCTTTATCCCTACATTTGGGAGATATCAATTGTTATCATTATAGCTATCTGAGTTTTTTCCTTTGTTATAGGTGTTTCCTTTCAGTGGCCCTTGACGGGTTCCACGTGGGTCAGTCTATTTCTACGTTGGGAGGCGCTGCGTGGCCACGGTGGTTGTTCCTCGCTGGTATCGCGAGATTCTTTCTTGCTGCGGTCACGCGGCGCTCCCCTCTCACATGTCATGTGACTTGGGATCGCCGCGGTGATTGTTCTTCGCGGTTATCACAAGATTTCCTCCCGCTGCAGTCACGTGGTGCTTCCTCTTCGCATGTCAGGTGACCCAGGATTGACATTTGGCGGCCTTTTCGGCGCTACGTCATATACTTTTGTTTGACACGCGTGCTGACGGCCATGCAGACGGGATCTTCTGGTCAGTCAGTCGATTGGCTGTTAGACCCGCCTGTCTTTCTTAGACTACATGCTATTTGTTTATTAGATCATGTGTTTTATTTGATAGTCAGATGACCTCCCTGGTCCAATGATGTCCTGTTTTGGTGTCTTCCTTTGTTATTGATCCTGTATCTTTTATTTCATTTATAAATATAGGCAACGTGGAGTAGATTGTTTATGCCCCAGTAGAAGACCATTAGGTCGAAACGCGTCGGACCGTTACACCTTCTTCATGTTACCCTTGATTTTATGGTGATCATGTTTTTTATACGCTTAGTTTTTTTAGAAATAAAATTACCTTTTTTTATCTGCACTATGTGGAAGCATTTCTTTTTTCTCCACATATTGCTTTGATGGGAGATAATGTCCAGCCTTTGCCACACGTGGTACACTTACCTACAGGATTTCCATCCTGAGTTCCAGTGGTGACGACCTACCTTGATGATCCCTGGAGGTCCCGTGGAGTTGACCTCGGAAGTTTTCAACTGCCTGGATAGTCCCTTACCCGCCCGGTTGGGCACATTGCCTTTAAGACTCCATGTCGCTGACAGGGGAGTCCACCGGATCCAGTAAGAGTATGCATTTATAATTCATCCATTGATGCTGTCTTTTTGTGCCGTTGTTTCCTACCCACGGACCTACTTTACCCCTGCCAGCTCTTGGACACCCACCATCCCTGAGTGGTCGTGCCTGTATTCATTCACAGTTGGATACTTCATCACTCCGCTAATGTGGTCTATAGATTGTTTTGTTTGTTTCACCTTGAATACACTTTATTAGGTTCCAAGGACTCATTCATATGGACCCAATTGTATTTTGTTATCATTAACACAATTTCTCAGTTTGTTCAGTATGCGCTACATTTTTCTATTTTCGTCAGCATACCAAGACATTTTGGACAATTTCATACTCCCAACTTTGTGGGAACAGTTTGGGGATGGCCCCTTCTTGTTCCAACATGACTGCACACCAGTGCACAAAGCAAGATCCTTAAAGACATGGATAAGCAAGTTTGGGGTGGAGGAACTTGACTGTCCTGCACAGTCTTGATTTCAACCCGATAGAACACCTTTGGGATGAATTAGAGCAGAGACTGCGAGCCAGACCTTGTCCAACATCAGTGCCTGACCCCACAAATGCGCTTCTGGAAGAATGGTCAAACATTCCCATAGACACACTCCTAAACCTTGTGGACAGCCTTCACAGAAGAGTTGAAGCTGTTATAGCTGCAAAGGGTGGGCCAACTCAATACTGAACCCTACGGACTAAGACTGGGATCCCATTAAAGTTCATGTGCATGTAAAGGCAGGCATAACAATACTTTTGGTAATATAGTGTGTGTGTGTATATACAGTATATATATATATATATATATATATATATATATATATATATATATATATATAGTTGTCAGACTGAATGTTTGGGGCAGTGGTCCTCAAATCCTGTCCTGGGGACCAAATAAAAGGCCAGATTTTAAGTATTACCTTGGGGAGACTAGACTAGAATACTGCAATCACTGAGCAGCAAATGATATCACCTGTGATGTATTTCAATTATTTTGCAAACCTGGGCTGTTAGTGGGTCCTGAGGACAGGAGTTGAGAACCACTGTTTTAGGGGATGTGGTGCCTAGAGCAATCACCAACTCAATATGCTAATTATTTTACTATTACGATAGGAAGCTGATTGAAAGAGATTACAATTGCTTGCAATTATACTGGTTATCCTTTTTTTTTTTTACTATCACCGTAGAAAATTATACTGCCATAAAGAAAACATTGTATAAAGGATGAAATAGTCTAGTTCAGTGCTAAAAAATACATCTGGAATGTGATTGGCTGCTGTAGGCAACAAACTTTCCTTTCAAGCTTTTCTTCTGCATATACTGTAGCAACAAGGAGAAGTCCTGGCATGGCTTGCCAACTATGGTCACTCTCCCACAGGGTGGCTGTGTATTTATAATAACGCCGGATTTAATAGGATAACTGTGAACCAAATCCCGTCTGTGTTAAATACACCGAATGTAAAGCAGGTTAATTAGATGCATTATCTGGGATTAGGAGCATGAGATACTATAATCCCCGATGTGTATACTGTCAGATCATGCAGTAAATATTCTCTTTGACTTCTTAATATTGAGGAACCAAGGTGTTTCTCAGAATCCAGTGTTTGACTCTCCCAGGGACATTATTTCATTATATCAATGGTTACATTTTAAAGAATGGAAGTGGCAGCAGCTCATCAATTTATTACAAGCGAGAGAGCTGCATGGGGGTGGAAAACCTCAGATGGAGCGCATCAGGGACCTCATTAAAGCCCGTTGCTAACATTTTAATATAAGCGTGGGTTTTATTTGCATACATTTGTGAATACTGTATGGGGAAGCCTTATTATATAAATGGGGATCCTATTTGAATATATTGTGAAAGAAACTGTGATTTTCTCATGCAGGGTTTACATTGTTGCCAAACCACTTCTACACTGTGCCATTCACCTGCAGGTGTGAAGAGAAGAAGCCCTGCTGTGACTTGGAGCTTACACAAGGCCGAGGAGTCTTGCTGTCCTCATTTGCCTCAACAGCTAAATCACATGGGAGGAAGGAGAGTGAGTCACATGCTCCCCCATACTTAGAAGTACTATGTATGTCACTCCTCTGCCCCAGGTAAGATGAACAAGGAAGGAGTGAAGAGGAGAAGCCATGTTGATGTTTGGAGCTTATGCATAGCTGAGGAATTTTACCCTTCTCACGTGATGCTGCTGGCTCCCTCATCAGCCAGTTACATCAGAAGAAGGAAAGTGAGTCACATGCTCCCCCCATACCTAGAACTACGCTGTGAGTCACATGCTCCCCCCATACCTAGAACTACTCTGTGAGTCACATGCTCCCCCATACCTAGAACTACGCTGTGAGTCACATGCTCCCCCCATACCTAGAACTACGCTGTGAGTCACATGCTCCCCCATACCTAGAACTATGCTGTGAGTCACATGCTCCCCCATACCTAGAACTACGCTGTGAGTCACATGCTCCCCCATACCTAGAACTACGCTGTGAGTCACATGCTCCCCCCATACCTAGAACTACGCTGTGAGTCACATGCTCCCCCCATACCTTGAACTACGCTGTGAGTCACATGCTCCCCCCATACCTAGAACTACGCTGTGAGTCACATGCTCCCCCATACCTAGAACTACGCTGTGAGTCACATGCTCCCCCCATACCTAGAACTACGCTGTGAGTCACATGCTCCCCCCATACCTAGAACTACGCTGTGAGTCACATGCTCCCCCCATACCTAGAACTACTCTGTGAGTCACATGCTCCCCCATACCTAGAACTACGCTGTGAGTCACATGCTCCCCCATACCTAGAACTATGCTGTGAGTCACATGCTCCCCCATACCTAGAACTACGCTGTGAGTCACATGCTCCCCCCATACCTAGAACTACGCTGTGAGTCACATGCTCCCCCATACCTAGAACTACGCTGTGAGTCACATGCTCCCCCATACCTAGAACTACGCTGTGAGTCACATGCTCCCCCCATCCCTAGAACTACGCTGTGAGTCACATGCTCCCCCCATACCTAGAACTACGCTGTGAGTCACATGCTCCCCCCATACCTAGAACTACGCTGTGAGTCACATGCTCCCCCATACCTAGAACTACGCTGTGAGTCACATGCTCCCCCCATACCTAGAACTACGCTGTGAGTCACATGCTCCCCCCATACCTAGAACTACGCTGTGAGTCACATGCTCCCCCCATACCTAGAACTACGCTGTGAGTCACATGCTCCCCCCATACCTAGAACTACGCTGTGAGTCACATGCTCCCCCCATACCTAGAACTACGCTGTGGGTCACATGCTCCCCCCATACCTAGAACTACGCTGTGAGTCACATGCTCCCCCCATACCTAGAACTACGCTGTGAGTCACATGCTCCCCCATACCTAGAACTACGCTGTGAGTCACATGCTCCCCCCATACCTAGAACTACGCTGTGGGTCACATGCTCCCCCCATACCTAGAACTACGCTGTGGGTCACATGCTCCCCCCATACCTAGAACTACGCTGTGAGTCACATGCTCCCCCATACCTAGAACTACGCTGTGAGTCACATGCTCCCCCCATACCTAGAACTACGCTGTGAGTCACATGCTCCCCCCATACCTAGAACTATGCTGTGAGTCACATGCTCCCCCCATACCTAGAACTATGCTGTGAGTCACATGCTCCCCCTATACCTAGAACTACGCTGTGAGTCACATGCTCCCCCCATAACTAGAAGTACCCTGTAAGTCACTCCCCTCCCCCAGACAAGCCGAAAAAGGAGGGAGTGAAGAAGAGAAGCCATGTTGGTATTTGGAGCTTACGCATAGCTGAGGAATTTCACCTTCCACATGTGATGGTGCTGGCTGCCTCATCAGCCAATCACATCGGACGAAGGAGACTGAGTCACATGCTCCCCCATACCTAGAAGTACCCTGTATGTCACTCCCCTGCCCCAGGTAAGCTAAACAAGGAGGGAGTGAAGAGAAGATGCCCTGTTGAGATTTGGAGCTTACACATGGATGGGGAATCTCACCTTGCCTGTGCGATGGCGCTGGCTGCTTGAGCAGCCAATCACCAGAGCTGTCATATGGGAGGATGGAGAGTGAGTCACATACTCCCTTATAATTGGAAGTACTCTATATGTCACTCCCCTGCCCAGAGGAGCTAAACAAGGAGGGAGTGAAGAACAGAAGCCCTGTTGGGATTTGGAGCTTATGCAATTTTGAAGGATCTTGTCATCCCCCTGTGACGGCACAGGCTGCCTGTGCAGCCAATCAGCAGTGCTGTCACATGGGAGGAAGGAGATTGATTCACATGCGTCCTCATACCTGGAAGTACTCTGTATATCACTCCCCTGTCCCAGGTGAAAGAGGAAGTGAAGACAAGGTATGTAAAAGCGGACGAGTAGACTAGAATTAATCTCTTGCTTCGCTCTGCACGACAAAAGCTAATCCTTTCGAAATCTAGATATCTCCAGAAACTTTGATCAACGGATCTTAAGCTTTCGACTATTTTTTTTTTCTAATAATAATTTTTGCACGTTTGTTTTTTCATCTTATGGCCCATTTACACTTATGCATTGCAGCAACGCACCCGTTAAGGTGTATTACCACAATGCATGGCAACTCACCTACATGAGCAGCATGTTTGCAGTGCTGTGCATTTCATTTTTGGTGAGTCCCAATAGGAACACGTCTAAAGGGATGCAGGCCCAGCAGATTTTCTCATTAGTGCTGTGCAGGTGCACAACTTATAGATAATTATGATAACGCTCCCATTAGACCCACTCAGCACAGAGGCACCGAGGAACAAACAGGGATTTCTATAGAATAACAAAAGTTAGGAATCTGCAACAAAGGTTGCTATACTCCTTGCAATGTACATAGATCACTCAGAGGGGAATGTTTTTTTCTCAACAAAAGCGGAGTTACGCTTTAAGGCTCCATTCATGCTTGTGCGATTTGTCATGCAAAATTTGGACATCAAAGTCGCATGACAAGTGACACCCCATTCTTTTCAATGGCACCCGTTCAAAGCGTGCGACTGTAAATGTAGCACCCTGGATATAAATAGCAAGCAAGGGGGAGGAAAGGGATTTTAACGGTGCAATAGACAAATGGAATGTTTTCTAAAAAAGATAATTTTATTTTAACATTTCAAGCTAAAAAACACATATGGACAATACATAAAATCACAAAAAATACAATTTTAATACAGTTACAGTGGTCATACAAACTTTCTGAGTGTATTTAATTTTTGGGAGATAATACAGTTGCAAGCATACTAGCCCAACATGTTTCGCTTTGTCGCTTTATCAAGGGATATGCAAGCCAAAGAAGGTAATATCAACACTCATGTAGTTCCCCATGTAAGACCTCTGTCCCGGTCAGTCGCCACCAATCATCCACTATCACCGAACAAACTGATTTGGCCACTTTTGTTGCAATCACAGGGGACAGGAAGGTAAAATTTAAACTGCTTAAACAAAGCCTGATTGTGGATACAGGTCTTCAAAATAATTTTTTGATAATGCAGGAAACAATTCCAGTTGCTGTCACTCGCACTGCATGAGTTGAGTTCCAACTTCCGGCTCTGGGGTTTAGCACCCTGGAGTTTAGGCAGGGTTGCTCCTCACAAATTTACTTGCCAGGAATAGTTAACCTGGTTGATTGTTAGAGATCTATTGATTTCTCCCTAAGTTTGGCCTTGTTGCACTTTTCTCATCTACCACTAGGTGGCCGGGTACTTGGTGGTACTAGATAAAAGAAAAGCAACGCAAGGTCAGGTTATGGGTATATGGGGTATCTCAGCCAATGGGCAGGGGTTTTCTTGAATCCCTTGGCCTGCTGGGAGAGCCTATATATTCAAGTAGAGTCAGGTGATCTATGTTCTATGCCACCTGGACGGCTGTCTGGGTGGACGTGTGTTGTATTGCAAGGGCTACTAGGCCGGAGATTGGGCCTATCCCGGGCACATCTGGCTGTTAGGCTGTCTGAGGACCTATCCAGAAGCAAGAGAGCAGTGCAGGGTTGGGATTGTGGCTTGCAGTCCAACCAAAAGTGACGGTTCTGCCGGCCGGAGAACGTGACGTGGTCGGAGGTAGAAGGAAAGCTGTTGCCACTAAGGGTCCAACCACCTTGTTACCGGGGACCACAGTGAGTAACTGAAGCAAGTACCAGAGCAGAATTCTCACCAACCGGGGACAGTGAAGAATCGGGAAACTTCAGTGGGTATCAAGCCAGGGACCCAGGGAGGTGACGCTTGCAGAGCAGCCTTGTGTGTCAAGCCAGGGACCGAGCAGGCCAGTGGGGTGACGCTTGAGAGGTATCTTGAGTGCTATGTATATTATGCATGTTTTTCCATGTTATGTATAATGTTTAGAGTGTACTATATGTTTTTCATTCTTATTCTTTTTTTGCTCTGTGTGCACCATGTACTGTCATAAATAAAATATTTTTTTATATTTACTACTGTCCAATGGGTTATTTTTGCCCATTTTGTTGTTGTTACCAAGTATCTTGAGTGCCAAGCTAGGGACCCAGCAGAGAAGCAGGGGTGATGCTTGAGGAAGACACTACCGTGAAGATTGGAGGAGCTCAAGGGATTTAGTGACAGTGAATCAGCGGGTGTAGTGAGAGACCGGGAGCTCAGTGGGCTGAGGATCTACAAGGAGTGATTGTAGTGGAATAGAAAGGAACTGCTAAGCTTTGTGTTAGGAACTGTTAAAGACTGTTGCCATAGGAGACAGCATTCCTGCACATGCAGATGTGGTGTCTTGCTGGATGCCTTTCATGGCTGTCCTCCTATCGAAGTCTCGGAGTCTGCCAATTGAACTTGCAACTACCTCAGGGTGTGCTGGCCCTAACCCTCTTCCCCCCAAAAGTTTGTTAAGAGAAATAATCTCTCTTTTGCATTCAAGAAGTGTCTGGTGCCCAATGACATTAATCATCTTGCACCCACCATGCCTCACAACCCACCATACACTGAAGGATGTCAGCTACAGTGGGGACGGAAAGTATTCAGACCCCCTTAAATTTTTCACTCTTTGTTATATTGCAGCCATTTGCTAAAATCATTTAAGTTCATTTTTTTCCTCATTAATGTACACAAAGCACCCCATATTGACAGAAAAACACAGAATTGTTGACATGACTCATGGCTGTATTAGATCAAAAGGGTGCTTCTACTAAATACTGAGCAAAGGGTTTGAATACTTATTTCAGTTTTTTTTTTTTAATAAATCTGCCAAAATGTCAACAATTCTGTGTTTTTCTGTCAATATGGGGTGCTGTGTGTACATTAATGAGGAAAAAAATGAACTTAAATGATTTTAGCAAATGGCTGCAATATAACAAAGAGTGAAAAATTTAAGGGGGTCTGAATACTTTCCGTCCCCACTGTATCTCTGGCCCTGGAGGTTCTCATTAGACCGAAGGGGACCTTGCTACATAAAGGTGCCTGAACTACTTTGGTGTGACCTGTGATGCAACTTAGATCCATTGGGTGCAAAGTCTGATCAAAAACGCACCGAAAGTCGATTTTTTTTTTTGTTATCTGACTTCTTCATATTTGTTTTTCAAGGAGGGATGATTTTTTATCAGCGAAGAAAGTTGTTAGTGTTTATGTAACTCATTCGTGCCAAACTCTGAACATCGCAGGAATCAGTCCTGGTGTGCACCCTCTCATGTTTATGAGACAGCTAAGCCGGCAAATTCTGTGTCCTTGGCACATGGCCTGTACTTGATGTGCAATGCTCGGCAGCTGGGGGGACTGACACCGAAGCTGCACCGTCTGTATCAAACATCTCCTGCGCTGCGTGTGTACGCAGGTCAAATTAAATTCTCATTGATCTTCCCCCACTGTGAGGACTAATTAGCATTGATCGTCTAATGAGCTCACGTCTGTTGTCCAAGTTGTATGGTTATTATAGAGAGAGCGGTGGACATCCCGGGGGTGAGATGTATTATGGATCCTGATCAGACTAGCCGACTCTCTCCACCCTTTAGCTGCTGAAGAACTACAAGTGCAAGCATAGCAGTCTACAAACATTTATTATGAGGAAACTCTGGTTTGACTGACTAGTAGAGAATCACATTCAACTAGATACAAACTTAATACTAATTTCTCGTATAATATTTGACATGTTAAAGTGGAACTACACTGCATCTGAGCACCATAAACCAAAAACACAATTGAAGTCAACTGTCTCTGAATTGGGCTCCTGCATTGTCACCCTGTCACTGTTCCACCTGGTAGGTGACGGGGGCTCACCTAAGGTGCAGAATCAAAGTGACATTGGACCTCGTAAGGGGTGATGGGTCGGAAACCCTAATGGTCCCTGATTTTCTTCAGTGCAAACTGGCACTGTGCTGCAGCTCTCAGGATAGTTGCACCAGGGGATAGAGAGATGAATTACAGTGCGGGAGCTGTTTTCAAGGCAGGAGACAAGAGAGTTGTCAGGTCCAAGCAGAGGTCCAGCCAGACAGCAGGCAAGAGAGTAGGTAGGCCCAAGCAGGGGTCCAGCCAGACAGCAGGCAAAAGAGTAGTCAGGTCCAAGCAGAGTTCCAGGCAGACAACAGGCAAGAGAGTAGTCAGGTCCAAGCAGAGGTCCAGGCACATATCAGGCAAGAGAGTAGTCAGATCCAGGCAGACAACAGGCAAGAGAGTAGTCAGGTCCAAGAAGAGGTCCAGGCAGACAACAGGCAAGAGAGTAGTCAGGTCAAAGCAGGGGTCCAGCCAGACAGCAGGCTAGAGAGTAGTCAGGTCCAAGCAGAGTTCCAGGCAGACAACAGGCAAGAGAGTAGTCAGGTCCAAGCAGAGGTCCAGGCACATATCAGGCAAGAGAGCAGTCAGATCCAGGCAGACAACAGGCAAGAGAGTAGTCAGGTCCAAGAAGAGGTCCAGGCAGACAGCAGGCAAAAGAGTAGTCAGGTCCAAGCAGAGGTCCAGGCAGACAACAGGCAAGAGAGTAGTCAGGTCAAAGCAGGGGTCCAGCCAGACAGCAGGCAAGAGAGTAGTCAGGTCCAAGCAGAGTTCCAGACAGACAACAGGCAAGAGAGTAGTCAGGTCCAAGCAGAGGTCCAGGCACATATCAGGCAAGAGAGTAGTCAGATCCAGGCAGACAACAGGCAAGAGAGTAGTCAGGTCCAAGCAGAGGTCCAGGCAGACAGCAGGCAAAAGAGTAGTCAGGTCCAAGCAGAGGTCCAGGCAGACAACAGGCAAGAGAGTAGTCAGGTCAAAGCAGGGGTCCAGCCAAACAGCAGGCTAGAGAGTAGTGAGGTCCAAGCTGAGGTCCAGGCATACAGCAGGCAAGAGAGTAGTCAGGTCCAAACAAAGGTCCAGGCAGACAGCCCCCCCCCCCCCCATTACTTTTCTGGGTTCTAGGAACAATTCTTAAATCCTAATTTGCACTTAGTGATATCTGTATCACACCTTTCTCTGGATAAGATTCCTGACAGTGACAACAGACGACTATCCCAGTACAGTATGCAAGGAGACTAAAAACTGATGTTTTTCAGTCTCCATCAGAAACCTTTGCAATGGGGTGACAACTCTGGACAGCAGTTAGAGGAACAGGACAAAGGCAGGAAGTGACTTGTATTGCAGGATCATCAGGCATTATTTGAATTTGAACAAAAACAAACATAAAATACAAAATAAATATTAAATGTACATGTCAAAGCTTTATGAGATTTTAGAAAATTGGATTTGCATATTCTTTTTAAGGTCAATTTACATCTATGCATTGTGGGAAAGCATGCATCAAAGGCAATGCATGTTACCACCATGGCAATGCATTTCACATGTGTTGAAGCTTTGCAGTGTCATTCATTTGTAATAGCACCCCAATGCACTAAGGCATGTTAATTATGTCAGCCATAGTGCATTGTGGTGCGTTGCAGCAAACATTTTGTGACACATCTGATTTCTAGAACACTTTGATGCATTCAAAGCCTATTGATTTCAATGGGCTGCCATAATACAACACGTTAACATGTGACATAACAATAATGCACATACAAATAAACACCAGTGGCGGAACTACCATGGTCGCAAAGGTCACACTTGTGACTGTCCCTGGTGTTCTGCCACTGTCAGGGGTCCCAGCAGGGTTGCTGGCCGCAGGGCTCTGAGCTGAGAGCGTCTCTCTCATACAACCCAGAGCCTGCAATGACAGTTCCCTCTTCCTCCTCCCTCACATGGATGGGAGAGGAGAGAAACGATCTGATCCTTCTCCTACCGCCCCTCTCCTCCTGTGTGTGCACCGCGGGAATTGTGAAGCTAAGGAGCTGATAAGCAGTACTGATGAGCACTGATAGGTGGCACTGATTGGCGACATTGATAAGCACTAATAGGTGCCACTGATTGGTGGCACTGATGAGCACTAATAGGCGGCACTGAAAGGTGACACTGATAGGCGCCCATGATGGGCACTTATAGGCAGCACTGATAGATGGAATGGATGAGCACTGATAGGCGACACTGATAGGCAGCACTGATAGGTGGCATTGATGAGCATTAATAGGTGGCACTGATAGGCAGCACTGATGGGTACTGATAGGCGGCACTGATAAGCACTAATAGGCGGCACTGATGGGCACTGATAGGTGGCATTGATGAGCACTAATAGGCAGCACTGATAGGCACCAATGATGGGCACTGATAGGCGGCATTGATGTGTCACTGATAGATGGCAGTGATAGGCAGCACTGATGGGCACTGATAGGTGGCATGGATGAGCATTGATAGGTGGCACTGATAGGTAGCACAGATGAGCACTAATAGGCGGCACTGACTGGTGGCACTGATGAGCACTGATAGGTGGCATTGATGAGCACTAATAAGCGGCACTGATGAACACTGATAGGCACCAATGATGGGCAGTGATAGGCAACACTGATAGGCGGCATTGATGAGCACTGATAGATGACAGTGATAGGCAGGACTGATGGGCACTGACAGGTGGCACTGATGAGCACTGATAGGTGGCAATGATAGGCAGCACTGATGGGCACTGATAGGCTACATTAATGAGCACTGATAGGCGGCACTGATTGGTGGCATTGATGAGCACTGATAGGTGGCACTGATAGGCAGCACTAATGGGCACGGATAGGTAGCATTGATGAGCACTCATAGGTGGCACTGATGAGCACTGATAGGTGTTACTGATAGGCGGCACTGATGGACACTGATGATCAGTGCCCTATTTATCAGTATACCATGTTCTTTCCTGACTCCTCTCAACCCTCTAACACTACTGCACATTTCTCTGCCAGAAAGCTGGCAGAGCTCTTATGGCATGTCTGCGCATGCATGGGGGGGGGCTAGCGTATGTACAGACATGGTGTGGGCATCTGGCAGAGACCTGAGCTGTGTCTGAGCATGTGCCGGATCTCCCTTTGAGATGGTGGGTGCCAGAAGGAAAGCAGAGCAAGAGGAACTTGCAAGTAGACAATGCTGGACTCCATGGAGCACTGCCTCCTGGGACTTCTAGGATGTCTGCAGCCCTTGCAGCATGTCAGCCTGACCCTGGGGACTCTCTTATTGACTTGTTTATATGTGCAGCTATACTAACGTCCCTCTGGAAATCGTTCTGCAGTGGTTGCTTTTCAGAGGGCATTTTACAGGGGCCTGCTCTAACCTTCAAAATGCCGACTCACATTTGGTGGCCGGCCCCCAATCACTTGAACGGTTTGTATTCGGCAGTGCCACCTGCTGAATGTGACTCGCCACAACATGTGTACAACCCTGAGCTGGTACATTTCTGTGTTTCGGTTGGGGAGGGTGCAAAATCAATGGTTCGGCCACCTACTTCTGCCCCCCCCAAGCTGCTCATGTGCAAGAGCAACTAGCTACAAGTTTAATTCATTGAGAAAGAGAAGGGACTTCAGCTGAGAGACAACGCAAAGAGAAAGGAAACACAAATGACACAACCAGGAGATCTTCTCTTTCCAGTGGTGACCATCCCATACCAATGTTCCTTACAGAGTCCGCAGCTTTCTATGACTCTCAGATGGGGGATGATACATGGTGCAGGTTCAGGTTAGCCCGGTGCAATATTAAATCACTCTCACCACCTCATTTATCAGGGAGAGCGGCACAAGTGCACCTTTCAGCATTTTTATAGCTGCCCGGTTTTGACAAATTGTCTTCTGCAGGTCTGTTATGAAAAAAAAAAAAATGTTACCTTGACTCAGTAAAGAGATCTAGTATGACCTTGGCTCTGCAGAGATCTTAAAGCAGAACATAGCTCTGATATAAAAAAATCTTGCAAGAAGAGAGGATTTTTTTTTTTTTAAATGTCTCTTCTTGGTAAATAATAATCTTCCATTTGTACAGAGATACTTGCATGAATAGGGGCTGTCCTAGTAAGTATGATGATTGTGGGCAAAGTGGCTCTACAAACGGTATACAGGATTGAATGCCCATGGGGGGCCATTGTTTATAATAGGTGTGCTCCCATATGAGAAATGTTTGGGGTCATTGAGGCACAGATAAGGAGGCAATGATAGGCACAGATAAGGCGGCAATGATAGGCACAGATAAGGCGGCAATGATAGGCACAGATAAGGCGGCAATGATAGACACAGACAAGGCGGCAATGATAGGCACAGATAAGGCGGCAATGATAGACACAGACAAGGTGGCAATGATAGGCACAGACAAGGCGGCAATGATAGGCACAGACAAGGCAGCAATGATAGGCACAGATAAGGCGGCAATGATAGGCACAGACAAGGCAGCAATGATAGGCACAGATAAGGCGGCAATGATAGGCACAGACAAGGCAGCAATGATAGGCACAGACAAGGCGGCAATGATAGGCACAGACAAGGCGGCAATGATAGGCACAGATAAGGCGGCAATGATAGGCACAGATAAGGCGGCAATGATAGACACAGACAAGGTGGCAATGATAGGCACAGACAAGGCGGCAATGATAGGCACAGACAAGGCAGCAATGATAGGCACAGATAAGGCGGCAATGATAGGCACAGACAAGGCAGCAATGATAGGCACAGATAAGGCGGCAATGATAGGCACAGACAAGGCAGCAATGATAGGCACAGACAAGGCGGCAATGATAGGCACAGACAAGGCGGCAATGATAGGCACAGATAAGGCGGCAATGATAGGCACAGACAAGGCGGCAATGATAGGCACAGACAAGGCGGCAATGATAGGCACAGATAAGGCAGCAATGATAGGCACAGATAAGGCGGCAATGATAGGCACAGACAAGGCGGCAATGATAGGCACAGATAAGGCGGCAATGATAGGCACAGATAAGGCGGCAATGATAGGCACAGACAAGGCGGCAATGATAGGCACAGACAAGGCGGCAATGATAGGCACAGACAAGGCGGCAATGATAGGCACAGACAAGGCGGCAATGATAGGCACAGATAAGGCAGCAATGATAGGCACAGACAAGGCAGCAATGATAGGCACAGATAATGCGGCACTGATGGGGACAGATAAGGCAGCAATGATAGGCACAGACAAGGCAGCAATGATAGGCACAGATAAGGCGGCACTGATGGGGACAGATAAGGCAATACTGATGGCCACTGATAAGATGGCACTGATAGGTGTTACTGTTAGGTACTACTGATAGATGGTACTGATGGGCACTGATAGGTGTTACTGTTAGGTACTACTGATAGGTGGCACTGATGGGCACTGATTGGTGACACTGATAGGTGGCATTTTTGGCACTGATGGGTGGCACTGTGGGCACTGATGGGTGGTGCTGGTGGGCACTGGTAGGCGGCACTGTTGTGCACTGGTAGGTGGCACAGGTGGGCACAGATGAGCTGGCAGCAGCTCTCCTTGATCAGGACCGATGTGCCTCTGGGAGCCGCCGGAGATTAGCTTTTTTTTTTTTCCTCGCCCTATCAGCACGAGGAGAAAAAATAGCCGATTACTGGCTCTGTTTACATCACATGATCGACTGTCATTAGCTGACAGCTGATCACGTGGTAAGGGGTCCCCCTTACCCCGATCTGTGATCAGCCGAGTCTCATAGACTCGCTGATCACAGAGCGTGCCGCACGCACCCTGCAGGGGGCTCGTAGGCCTCTCGGGCATGGCAGGATGTCTATTGACGCCCTTCCTTGCTTTTTTTTTTTTTTTCCTCCCCCTTTGGATTAATAATTGTTATACTGGATTTTGAAATTGTATTATTATATTTTTGGTTCAGTCTGTATGATGTCTTCTTGTGTTTTGTTTTGTTTGTCTGTCAAGAAATGTAATAAAAAGATTTAATTAAAAAAAAAAAAAAAAGTCTCTTCTGCAATAAAGACTTCTTACCATAGGCATGAAGAGGAGGTGTGCCTAATCACTCTGCCAATTCTCCCTACTGTCCGGGTTTTCCCACATGTTGTGCCCCACCGCAGTGCTGCTGGCTTCCCTCCCCCCCCCCCCCCCCCCGGCTGTTGAAGGGGATGTTTCAGGATGGAGAGTGGGGGAAGGGGCTAATCAATATGTCATTTACCGGCCTCTTCCTTTTCTAAATGAACACAGTGAACTCGCTCACTCACTGTGTTCATTCTTAAAGAGGAACTGCAGCCTTCTCACATAATTTGTAATAAAAACATCTTTGCCATTCTGAAGCTCCTCCCCTCCAACCACTTTGCATATTATTTTATAAATATACTGTGATTCTGGACTTGCCAAATATGCTGCAGAAATCTCCCTCCACTGAGTCTGGCTGCATCCATTTTAACTGTGGGCAGCTGAAGCTGATGCCTATTCACTTCCTGGATTTACAAAGACACACAGAGGCACACCTCCAGCTCTGCAGCTCTCATTGGCCCTCTTATGACTCATTCCCCCCTCCCTTCCAGGCAAACTCTCAGGAAAGAGAGAGCGAGAGAGAGCTGTGCATGATGTCACAAGCCTAGGCTAATGACCAGACAAGAAACAGGAAGTGGGCTGTATAAGGTATTTACTGGCAGAAAGAAAATGTATTACTATCCAAAGTTAAAACAACAAGGACAGAAGATTTAATAGATGGAAAGATAAAAAAAATGAAAGGTCCACTTTAACTGAAGCATAGCAAACAGTGTTTTACTATGCTTCAGTTTGTGAATGAACAGGAAGTCACTCTGCACAGAGCACTTTCCCGTTCCTTCATTGTCCAGTGCAGCTGAGGCTGCAGGGAAAGGTGTGTGTGTGTTTGAACTTTGGGGTGCACAAAGTAATAGGCTGCGCACACCTATGCTTCTTACCCTCCTCCTCGCAAGATGCTTCACAACGTACACTGAGCTGCGCATGCGTGGGAGTTAAGTCTTCACGTCATTCAAAAAGGCTAAATACCTCCGAACCCCAGAAGAAGCCAGGGAGAAGATGGTGGCACCAGTGAGGGTTTATGTGGTTGTTGCGTCACTGTAGGGGACGGTGAGCATTGGAGGGTTTAGTTCTGCTTTAACCACTTGCCCTCCGGAAGGTTTTACCCCCCCCCCCCTTTATGACCAGGCCATTTTTTGCTATGCGGCGCTACGCTACTTTAACTGACAATTGCGCGGTCATGCAACGCTGTACCCAAACTAAATTTGTATATATTTTTTCTTTTGGTGTTATTTGATCACCACTGCGTTTTTTTATCAGGCCTGGTTCACACCTGAGCATACTGGAATTACAGCAAAACACCGGACCCATTTGTGATGGCATTATTTCTTTCAGTTATTTTTTTCTATTTAGTGGTGTGCAACATACACAATGAAAAGATAACTTTGCAGAATAAATTGTCAATACAAAATGTAGGCGACCATTATCTGGATGAATCCTACCCACGATATGGACGCATCCGGTTATTACCAGAGGATGAATCCGTAAATAATCAGGCATTCCCAGTGCCCATGAAACGAAAGGCTATAGTCTTGTACACACAATCGGATTTTCCGCAGACAAAGCATCAGACTTTTGTCCGAAGGGCGTTTGCCATGAACTTTTCTTGTATACAAACGCTACACAATTCGGCCAACAAACACAAATGCAGTGACTTACTACAAGCCGATAAAGAGGAAGTTCAATTGTCAGGCACCACCCTTTGGGCTCCTTCTACTAATTTCGTGTTGGTAGAAGTTTGGAGAGTGTCGATTCGCGCTCTTCATTTCGCACTTTTCATTTCGCGCTTTTCAGTTTGTTTCTGAATGGCTGTTCATCAACCAGACATGTTGCGGAATCGGAGGAGAAACGTGTTATTTATTATTGGCCTTGGAGTTATTGGTTTGACCCAAGTCCAGTCCAGGAACAGGAGGAGGAGGATTTCTTGGACCAAAAATTGGTTGCTTTATTAATTATGACCAATTATGTCATATGCCTTTGCTGCGGGAGCTCCAGGAGAATAATCCAGATGATTTTTGGAATTATCTCCGGATGACGGACCCCTGCTTTCACCAACTCTTGGCATTGTTGACCCCCTATATTAAGACGCAGGACACATGCATGAGGCTTCTATTTTATTTTTTGGTTGAATAATGATTTGATTTGTTATATTTTCTATATTTTTGGATGCATAGAATGCAATTTTTGGTTAAGTTCTATTGGGAGATAGCATGTCTAATTTTATTTGTTTTCTTTTTTAATGCACAATAATACAATTGTGTGAGAATAATACTTGGCTATGTGTTTTACTTTAAATGACAGTTTGGGAGTAGGCCAGTATATTTTCAAAAATACAATGTAAAATTAACAAGGGACACCAACATAGTTGTATCTTTGAGATAAAAACTACGGGATAATGGTGTTGTGGTAACTTGGCTAAAAAAACAAAAAAAAAACATAATAATATTATTCATGATATCACTAGAAAAAAAAAGCCTTTGAAACTACGTTTGGCAGAACTCCATCAGTATCACCAGCAAAGCAGCTTCATTATTATCCCATTAAAGAAGAAGAGAATGTGCGCTGCATTTCTAGATTTCATAATTTGCCGCGTCACGAATGTTAATTCTCCATTACGAACGCTAGTTTTACAAGACCGACCGCTTCTGGCTCATCCTTGCTTCCGAACATGCATGTTTGTACTTTGGACTTTTGTGTGATGGACTTGTGTGCACACAATAGGAAAATCTGACAGACCGTTGTCCGCCAAAAATTTACTAGCCTGCTAACCAACATTTGTTGGCCGAAAGTTGAACAACAGTTGTCTGAAGGAGCGTATTAACGGTTGGATTTTAGGCAAACAGTCTGTCATCACACAATTCCCGGATGAAAATCCGATCGTGTGTACGAGGCTTTAAGGTTCCTCTTAGGCAGGTTACACACTCGCCCACACTGGTATAGGGAGGGATATCTATGGTCTTGAAGAATGAATAGGAGAACATGGGGGAAGTTTAATGCGGGGTGTCCCCTTATGGTCAAGACATGGTCAAGTTTTTTGAGTTATAATAGAAAAGAGGAGGACAGAGAGAAAAGGGAGAGAGAGAAGAAAAAAAAAAAAAAGGGGGGGGGGGTTCCACCTAGGGGGTAAGGAGCACCTGTTTTTATCAGGCTATGAGGGCATCAGGTTTAAAGCTGAAACCCTTGATACTTATTAAAGCTCAGCTATGTATAGTGGAGGTACTCATCTGAGAAGCGGAAAAGGTGCCAGTGAAACCACCTGGTCTTATGTTCCTCAGATTTATCCCGAATGGTAGCAGTCAGGTCTTCCATCCGTCAAATATCATTAACCCTTGCGAACCATTGGATGGCATTATTTCTTATTGACCCCCCCAAACGCGGTGCGATTTTGCTGCGATTGTCGAGCGACAAAACACGCAAAAATCGCACTGCCAAAAGCTCCTGGCTCTGTAACAAAACTTGATACATGAGCTTCTTTGGAGGGTTTTTGGAGCAGAGGGAGGTCCATTCAAATTAATGGTGCCACTCCAAAAACGCCCCACAAAAAAAATTAATAAAAGCTTTAAAAAAAAAAAACGCGGTGCAGCAGCTGTCTCTGCACTAAGCTTGGGTGTGAATGGAGCCTAATATAAAAGAAAAAGGACAATTTAAAAAAAATATATATTTTTTTCTTTCTGCTATAAAACATATCCCATAAAATTTGTTTTAAAAAAAATCAAATTTTTTCCAAAATTTAAGCCAAAATATATTCTGCTAATGTCTTTGGTAAAAAAAAAAAAAAAAAAAGAAATCCTAACAAGTGTATATTGATTGGTTTGCATGAAAGTTATCGCGTCTACAAATTATAGGATGAATACTGGAATTTTTATTTATTTTTAATACTAGTAATGATGGGGTATAGCGACTTATAACGGGACTGCGGCAGACAATCTGACATTAACTAACACATTGTGGGAACTAACTGCCACTAACATTACCAGTGCCATTATTACAGTGATCAGTGCTCATAATATGCACTGCTACTGTACTAATGACACTGGCTGGGAAGGGGTTAACATCTAGGGTGATTAAAGGGTTAAATATATGCCTAACAATTGTTTATGTGTGTACTGTGTGCTGCTAATACTGTCCGATATCTAGTGTTTTTCATTCCCTGCTTAACAATGAGATCCCCTGTCACTGAACACACTCACAGAGCTGTGTTCTGTGAGACTCAGAGCTGATCGCTGCGTGCTGGCGGTCAATCACTGGTCTGGACCCGGTATTCGGCATGTGCTTTGACGAATCACAGCGCAGCCGAGTGGGCGCCCGCACACGCCCCCCACCCGGCACACATTATATATATATATATATATATATATATATATATATATATATATATATATATATATATATATATATATATATATATAGTGCCTTGCAAAAGTATTCACCCCCCTTGGCTTTTTACATATTTTGTTACATTACACAATAGTCTAAGTTGGTGAAGTAAAATTAGAAAAATATATAGATAAAACTAATTTTCAGAAATAATAAACTGATAATTGGCATGTGCGTATGTATTCACCCCCTTTATTATGAAGCCCATAAAAAGCTCTGGTGCAACCAATTACCTTCAGAAGTCACATAATTAGTGAAATGATGTCCACCTGTGTGCAATCCAAGTGTCACATGATCTGTCATTACATATACACACCTTTTTGAAAGGCCCCAGAGGCTGCAACACCTAAGCAAGAGGCACCACTAACCAAACACTCCCATGAAGACCAAGGAACTCTCCAAACAAGTAAGGGACAATGTTGTTGAGAAGTACAAGTCAGGGTTAGGTTATAAAAAAACATCCAAATCTTGGATGATCCCTAGGAGCACCATCAAATCTATCATAACCAAATGGAAAGAACATGGCACAGCAGCAAATCTGCCAAGAGACGGCCGCACACCAAAACTGACAGACCGGGCAAGGAGGGCATTAATCAGAGAGGAAGCACAGAGACCCAAGGTAACCCTGGAGGAGCTGCAGAGTTCTACAGCAGAGACTGGAGTATCTCTACATAGGACGTCAATAAGCCGTACGCTCCATAGAGTTGGGCTTTATGGCAGAGTGGCCAGAAGAAGGCCATTGCTTTCAACAAAAAAACAAAATGGCACGTTTTGAGTTTGCGAAAAAAAGGCATGTGGGAGACTCCCAAAATGTATGGAGGAAGGTGCTCTGGTCTGATGAGACTAAAATTGAACTTTTTGGCCATCAAAGAAAACGCTATGTCTGGGACAAACACATCACATCACCCAAAGAACACCATCCCCACAATGAAACATGGTGGTGGCAGCATCATGCTGTGGGGATGTTTTTCAGCAGTCAGGACTGGGAAACTGGTCAGAGTTGAGGGAAAGATGGATGGTGCTAAATACAGGGATATTCTTGAGCAAAACCTGTACCACTCTGTGTGTGATTTGAGGCTAGGACGGAGGTTCACCTTCCAGCAGGACAATGACCCCAAACACATTGCTAAAGCAACACTTGAGTGGTTTAAGGGGAAACATGTAAATGTGTTGGAATGGCCTAGTCAAAGCCCAGACCTCAATCCAATAGAAAATCTGTGGTCAGAGTTAAAGATTGCTATTCACAAGCGCAAACCAACCAACTTGAAGGAGCTGGAGCAGTTTTGCAAGGAGGAATGGGCAAAAATCCCAGTGGTAAGATGTGGCAAAATCATAGAGACTTATCCAAAGAGACTTGGAGCTGTGATGGCCGCAAAAGGTGGCTCTGCAAAGTATTGACTTTAGGGGGGGGGGGGTGAATAGTTATGCACATTGACTTTTTCTTATATTTTGTTCTATTTGTTGTTTGCTTCACAATAAAAAAAAAAAAAAAAAACATCTTCAAAGTTGTGGGCATGTTCTGTAAATTAAATAATGTAAATCCTCAAACAATCCATGTTAATTCCACTTTGTGAGGCAACAAAACACGAAAAATGCCAAGGGGGTGAATACTTTTGCAAGGCACGCATCACTGATTTACTAAACAGACAGCCTGAATGTCAAACCACTTCCTCAGACTGAATCTAAAACTGAGCTCTTAATATTTCCTCCCCCACGTGTCCCTTCCCCTGACCTCTCTGTCAAGATCAATGGCACATCTATCAGTCCCTCCCCAAATGCCATGGTTCTAGGGGTAACCTTAGACTCTGAACTGTCCTTTCAGACTCACATCCAATCCCTGTCCAAATCATGCCGCCTTAGCCTCCACAACATCTCTAGAATATGCCCCTTTTTAACTAATGACACCACCAAGTTTCTAATTCACTCCCTGGTTATCTTTCGTCTCGATTACTGCAACTCCCTTCTCGTTGGATCACCTTTACATAGACTATCCCCCCTTCAGTCCATAACGAATGCCTCTGCAAGCCTCATCCACCTTACCAACCATTCAGTGTCCTCCACCCCTCTCTGCCAATCCCTCCACTGGCTTTCACTCACCCAACGAATAAAATTCAAAGTACTAGCAATAATTTTCAAAGCCATCCATAACTCTGCCCCCAGCTACATCACTAACCTAATCCCAAAGTACCAACCAAGCCGCTCTCTTCGGTCCTCCCAAGACCTCCTGCTCTCTAGCTCCCTTGTCACCTGTTCCCATGCTCGCCTCCGGGATTTCTCCAGAGCTTCTCCCATCCTTTGGAACTCTCTACCTCAATCTGTCCGACTGTCCCCTAATCTATCCATTTTTAGACGATCCCTGAAAACCCTTCTCTTTAAAAAGCCTATCCTGTTTCTAACTAACACTGTTTTACTTCCTCCATCAGCTCATCCCCCACAGCTATTACCTTTTGTATAAAATGACCCTTCCTTTTTAGATTGGAAGCTCTAATGAGCAGGGCGCTATATAAATCCTGTATAATAATAATAATAATAAATGTATTTACTATAAAGAACAAAAGAGGTTTTCTGAACGGAGGAACTGCTGAGTGGGCTCATTCTATGAGACGGGAAGTTGCTGCAGTCCCACCTGGAAGATCAAAGGACACACTGTATTCGGAACTTACTACAAATGAAAACTTGAGCATCCCCTACATTCATCCTGATGTGCTTTCTCTGAATGGACAAGGTGGAAAGGCAGGGTGGTGGGGTCACACTTTCCACCTCGTCCAATCAGAGAACACTTTGCATTCATTCATAAACTGCAAAGCTATCTCCGAATGGCTCCTGCCGAACGATTAAACTCCTGTGTTCACAATGCATTAGGCCATCCACTCAGCACGAGACCAGGAAGATAGTGGAGATCACTGGAGCAGTGGGGTTTACTGTAGTGATTTCCAACTTCCAGTGACATATATGGTACATACATTGTCACACTGGTTCAAGCTGGATCAGTGTAGCTACAGTATGTATAAAATGTACCATACCTGGAATTCATCTTTAAACCCTTGGAGCTGGCGCCTCCTGGCACTTTAAGAGATTTAGCATGGCGGGAAACAGGGTTTATGACCATTTGACTGCGGTGATTGGCTGTCACATGATCGAAAAAATTCCGATCACAAGCAGCAGTCGGGAGCTTTCCGTTAGCCGCCGGTAAATGTTCCGGAAGCATGCAGGACGCGAGTTCTCGGCACAGCTGTTTTTGCACTAATGCACCACGGCCCACCCGCCGAGAGGCGTACGGCTGGCACCAAGAGGTCAAAGTGAATCTTCACCCTCAAAACAAACTTCCTTTCTCTCTACCCCCCCAATGCATGTCACCCACCTAGAAAAATGGCGTATCCAGTGCCTCCTAGGATATACACATCACATATCCCAGGAGGCATACCTCGCCAGAAGAAGACAGTGATTATCGCTAGCAGCTATAGTAACTGCTAGTGACAATCGTATGCTACTCCGGCAGGCTGGTTGTACCCAAGTTGATGGATTGATAAACTTGGTACATTCAGCCTGCCCAATAATGGTTTGAGATTCTAACCGTGTATGGCTGGCCTAAGGGTGGGTTTTTTGTAATGACAATGGTGGCCAACCCTGCGTGATTAACACCAGCAAAGGCATGGCGTTAATTAATTCTCTGTTGGAGAAGCACGTGGCAGAGTGACAATGCAAAATTACCAATGAGAGACAAGGACAACCATCATGACAGCAAGGCTGGGACAAGGGGTGGGCAGGAGAGACAAGGGGTGGGCAGGAGGGACAGCTGCCCTGGGTGCAGTGTTTTCATGTGAAGGTGTCCTAGATGGTGAGCAGCGTCCTCCTCATCACGTGCGTGTCCCACCTCCACCCTATCTGAGGCTATTCACAATCAGTGTAAGGAGACCATCAGAGGTAGAGAACACATAACAGTAAGGTCTCATGACATCACTGCACACTTTCAGGTCCACGTGAAACCTGGTGGACCGAGAGCCTCACGGTGTTGTCTTTAGGGATGAAGTGCATTTAGGGTCACGTGTAACAAGGGTGCATTAAGTGTCCACTTTTGGTGCCCGTGTCTTTGAGGCTTCGATCTTCATTCTTTCTAAGTTGTGTTCCTGTGTGCTGGGAATATTCTTCTGCTGCTTAGTGACAGATGACTTCATTTCTTTAATAAATAACCCCATGAATTCTTCTTACTGGTTAATAAAATGAACCCAGCAATAAGGCTGTACAGGATTCCCTAATTAGCACATTGAATAACACAGTAACCAGCCAGCCGCAGAGTGTGATAGACTCTTTGCCCGCTGGGCACTAGAGGGTGACTAATGAAAGCTTGTGAGACATCTCTTTACCGAATACCTGACTTTGAAAATATAAAACTCTTGATGAAAAGTAACAGCTGGTCTGATTAATGAGTAATGGCATTAACTGGATTCCTAAAGTGTACAGGTGTCTCAGCTAATGTGTCCTAGAATGGTGGGAGTTAAAGGGCTTTCCATTTTACAGAGTCATAAAGAAATCCCTCAGTTTTGTCCTTTGGTGGCTGTTACCTCTTGACCTATCGCCCATCAGCTGATCTCTGTGCCTTTATTGGAAATGCTAAGGATTACTAAAGGAAACCTATATCTATGAAAGCACTATTAAACCAACAGTGCCATGCCATTGTAAATACCTGCATGTAGGTTTAGTTGACTTCTAGTGTATTGCAAGTAAATTCATGTAGGATTAGTTGACTTCAAGGGTATTGCAGGTATATGCATGTAGGTTTAGTTGACTTCTGGGGTATTGCAAGTACATGCATGTAGGATTAGTTGACTTCTGCAGGTACCTGCATGTAGGTTTGGTTGACCTTTGCAGGTACCTGCATGTAGGTTTAGTTGACTTTTGCAGGTACCAGCATGTAGATTTAGTTGACTTCTAGGATATTGCATTTACATGAATGTAGGTTTAGTTGACTTATAGGATATCGCAGGTTCATGCATGTAGGCTTGGTTGACTTCTAGGCTATCCTAGGAGCTCTCAAACTCTAGACCTTCTCTTTTATGCAGATCTCAACTAGTTGTTGTGATCTAGAACTCAGGACCATACTTTCATCTACATGTTCAGATTCCCAAAATTACATGCCCCTCCAGCTCAGGGACCCGATTCGTCAAGTAGACGGGATACCTCCAATGCTATAGGGATACATTTGTAAAAAGATTTGAAAGGACTAAGGAATGTCCACAAAAAGTTTACAGTAAGGAGGATCAACAATGGTCTTTTCTACGGAGTTCCAACGAAACGGACTTGACTACACACGATCACACCAAAGTCCGATTGTTTCGAACGTGATGACGTACGACCGGACTAGAATAAGGAAGTTCATAGCCAGTAGCCAATAGCTGCTCTTGCGTCCTTTTTTGCCCATCGGACTAGCATACAGACGAACGGATTTTTCAATCGGACTCGAGTCCGTCGGAAACATTTGAAACATGTTCTATTTCTAAAGTCCGACAGATTTTTCGACAGAAAAGGTCTGATGAAGCCCACACACGATCGAATTGTCCGACGGATTTGTTCCGTCGGACCAGTTTGGTCAAAAAGTCCGGTCGTGTGTACACGGCATTAGGGTTGCCTCATATTCGTTGCCGTAATGGTCTAGTAGGTAGTAGTTGTGTGCTGAACATTCACCAAATGTTTGGTATGTTTTGCTATGGAGGCCCGTAGGTGATATGGAGCAGGCTTATCCGATCATTCCATGCGGAAGTTGCGACACGATGTTACGTCACAGGGCAGCACAGTGGTGTAGTGGTTAGCACTTTCACCTAGCAGCAATAGGGTCGTTGGTTCAAATCCCGACCACGACACCATCTGCCTGGAGTTTGCATGTTCCCCCTGTGCCTGCGTGGGTTTCCTCCGGGTACTCCAGTTTCCTCCCACACTCCAAAGACATGCTGGTAGGTTAATTAGATCCTGTCGAAAAATTGGCCAGATATGTGTTTGTTGTATGTGTATGTGTTTGTAAGCGTGTCAGGACCCCATGGGGCAAAGGGCCACGCTATACCGCAGATGGACACTGGCGGCAAAAAGTGCCCTGAGGCGATTCAGTTCGCATAGGTAGCGCTATACAAGTAACTCATTCATTCACTTGCTGGAGCGCATGGTTGTGCGCAGACGGGGATGGCTCTGCCTACGTCAACGCGTTTTGCATATGTAACCGTGCGCTTTGTCAGGGTGTTGAGGAACAGCCTGAGTCAGCAATAGCATAGCGTCAGGGTACCAGAACAGTAGGGAAGTATGTTGTCAGGAATCCACTTATACAGAATTAGTTGTCAGGTGCATTGTCAATTGTGCACGCCAGGGTGAGAAAGAGGCTAGAGCAAGGGCAAGAGGAAATCTGGGTCACTAATGTAAAGACAGTCAGAATTCCAGGTCAGAGATCACATTGCTGAAGACTATTCAGCACTGAGCACATGTGTAGCTCAGCTTTGGGGCCAAAACCAACAACAGGCAATCACGTACACCTGGGCACATGCTGTAAAATGTGCTTAAAAGGCTGTGCCAACATGCCAACTTTCAAACTGGCATGACCTTACTGACATGTACCCACCTCCTTTCATATCTTGTTTATGGCCCATCACCACAATTGGTGGTCATTGTGACCTATGTCAAGGCTTGGGAGGTGACCACAATCTCTCACATGTACTGTGTGACCTCTATGGGTGTGAATGGAAACCTGTGCAACCAGCGGTAACACTATGTGGAGGGCCATGCCAACATGCAACTTTGCAAGCAGGCATGACCTTCCTAAAATATACCCTCCTGCCTTTCACACCTTGTTTTTGGCCCATCACCATGGTAGGTGGCCTTGTTGATCAATAGCAGGGCTTGGTAGGTGACCACAATCTCTCAGAGGTATAATATGACCTGCATGTGTCTGCACAGAAGCCTGCACATCCATGTGCTCAGATACGTGATCAACAGTTCCTTATGTGGAAGGTCCCTCACCAGCGCACATTTAGGTACCCATGCCAAAATGCCATCTTGCAAATTGGCATGACCTTTCTGACATGTACCTCACCCACCTTCCACACCTTGCTAATGGCCCATTACCATGATGGATGGCCATTCTGACCAACAGCAAGGCTTGGGAGGTAACTGCAATCTCTCACATGTACTGTGTGATCTATTAGGGTGTGCTTTGAAGACTGTACACCCATGTGCTCAGATGCACAACCAGTGGTAACACTATGTGGAAGGCCAATGCACAAGCACATGAGAAAGTGTCTATACCAACATGCTATCTTGCAGACAGACACAGCCTTCCTGATATGTACCCTCTCACATTTTACACCTTGCTGTTGGTTAATCACCATGATGTTTGGCCTTCCTAACCAACGGCAAAGGCATGTATGCATCCACCTTCTACACCTTGCTAATGGCCCATCACCGTGGTGGATGGCCATTCTGACGAACAGCAAGGCTTGAGAGGCAACCACAGTCTCTCACATGTACTGTGTGACCCGTATGGGTGTGCTTGGAAATTGTGATGCATGGCCAGTGGTAACCCTATGTGGAGGCCACCCACTAGCATATGTGCAGGTACCCATACCAACATGCCATCTTTGAAATTGGCAGAACCTTCCTGACATGTATCCTCCCACCTTCCACACCTTGCTACTGGCCGGTCACCATGATGGGTGGCCTTGCTACCCAATAACATGGCTTGGGAGGCAACCACAATCTCTCACGTATACCGTGTGACCTGTTTTTGATTTACTTTTCCCTGAACCGCCTGAAGTAGCACATTCATGTGACTCCATTGACATGATATACTACAATCCTTATCACAAGACTGAATTGTTTCAATTTTTCTGCCTTTGTGCTGACAGCATTTATCAATAAGATGTGTTAAAAATCCGGTTTTATGCCGCAAAATCTGCCGGGAAAGCCAGTTATTCCAGTATCAAACCTGAAATATTTCTCTGTCACATCAGTAAATATAGCATGACATTGCATATATCTAGAGAATGCACATGGTGTACAATTCTATACTCTATAGACCAGACAATGGGATTTAAGTCATAATGTACTGTATAATACAAGATTGTTATTATTTCTTTTTATTATAAATGTAATTTCTTTCAGACTGCAGACATTAAAAAGTCAGTCCACCTAAAGTGATATTTTAGCTGTAGGTGGATAGGTGGAGAACATAGTATAAATGAATGTACAGTACATTGGGTGGGGCACCAGGGTAGATTTGCCACCCGTCTGGGATTCACCCGGGAACCCTAATTTAAGGGGGAATGTAAGAAATCCCCTAACATCAGAATTCCTTTACACCAGAGCCCACAGCGTTCCCTCAAAATGTTACACCAAAAATGTTCCTGTGCCCCGCTAAAGTGTTCAGGTTTGGCTTGAAGAAAAGGTGGCAACCCTACAGCAGGGTCAGCCTGTCTCCCCTATAAATCCTGACACACCAGGCCCCAAAATCTGGACTTGAAGCTAGCTCCAGCTTCAGTGTCATTTTCCTCCTCCTCCATACACTTCCATCCCAGAGTGAGATCATTCCCGCTCACCCTTCCCATGGCTGGCTGTGTGTCCAGATGACGAGGACATTCCAGGAGATCCATTTCATCTACTCAACAGCTGATGGCGTTCAGAGGACAGCTGTGTGTCATGGATAATCCACCGACCAACACTGCACCGGGGTCACTTTACACACATCACCCGTCACTATACTTACACAATATACTGTGCACTTACACCTGTACTCACTACACTGTGCACTCACACCTGTACTCCCACTGTAATGTATTATTATTCATCCAAAGCTTGTACTCCTCCACATATTTTCTTAATTTTTTTATTTGTGCTGCATTTTTGCCATGTAGTGAATGAAGGAAAACCCAAATGAATGCATTTGTATTCAGCCCCCTTTACTCTGATACCCCTAACTAAAATGTAGTGGAACCAATTGCCTTCAGAAGTTACCTAAATAGTGAATAGAGTCCACCTGTGTGCAATTTAATTTCACTATAAATACAGCTGTTCTGTGAGGCCCTCAGAGGTTCGTTAGGGAACCTTCATGAATAAACAGCATCATGAAGGCCAAAGAACACACCAGACAGGTCAGGGATAAAGTTGTGGAGAAGTTTAAAACAAGGTTAGGTTATAAAAAAATATCCCAAGAATTGAACATCTCACGGAGCACTGTTCAATCCATCATCGTAAAATGGAAAGAGTATGGCACAACTGCAAACCTACCAAGACATGGCCGTCCACCTAAACTGACAGGCCGGGCAAGGAAAGCATTAATCAGAGAAGCAGCCAAGAGGCCCATGGTAACTCTGGAGGAGCTGCAGAGATCCACAGCTCAGGTGGGAGAATCTGTCCACAGGACAACTATTAGTTGTGCACTCAACAAATCTGGCCTTTATGGAAGAGTGGAAAGAAGAAAGCCATTGCTGAAAGAAAGCCATAAGAAGTCCAGTTTGCAACTAGCGAGAAGCCACGCGGGGGACTGTCAGAAACCATGAATCAGGCTGAGACAGAAGTACAGTTAAATCACACTTGTTTAATAATAATAAAAAAAGGTAAACAGAGTAAACGTAGTCAAAACATAGCCAGAGTTCAGGAACTGGTATGGATGGTCAGACAAGCCAAAACGTCAGGGAGCCAGAGATAAGCGTAGTAGAACAGGAAGCAGGATCTGGAGCCAGAAGGAATGTCAGCCAAGCAAGTCTTTAACAGGAACACAGGAGAACGTCTTTAGAGATGTGACCAAGGCGAAGGCAGAGATCATCTGGGCTGGACGGCTTAACTAGGCAGGACTGACGAGCAGGATATCATCAACAGGTGACTCACTGTGGAGAGAAAGGAGCTGGTAATTAGCCGACAGCTGAGCGGCCAGCTTTGAGAATGAAGGGCTGAGCCAGGCCCTGACAGGGACACAGCAAACATGTGGAAGAAGTTGCTCAGGTCAGATGAGACCAAAATTGAACTAATTGAAAACTAACACTGCACATCACCCTGAAAACACCATCCCCACCGTCAAACATGGTGGTGACAGCATCATGTTGTGGGGATGCTTTTCTTCAGTGGAGGTAGGAAAGCTGGGCAGAGTTGATGGAAAGATGGATGGAACCAAATACAGGGCAATCTTAGAAGAAAACCTGTTAGAGTCTAGAAAAGAATTGAGACTGATGCAGAGGCTCACTTTTAAGCAGGACGCAACTCCAAACATACAGCCAGAGCTGCAATGGAATGGTTTAGATCAAATCATATTCATGTGTTAGAATGGCCCAGTCAAAGTCCAGAACTAAATCCAATTGAGAATCTGTGGCAAGACTTAAAAATTGCTGTTCACAGACGCTCTCCATCCAATCTGACCGAGCTTGAGCTATTTTGCAAAGAAGAATGGGCAAAAATGTCGCTCTCTAGATGTGCAAAGCTGGTAGAGACATCCCCAAAAAGACTTGCAGCTGCAATTGCAGTGAAAGGAGGTTCTACAAAGTATTGACTCAGGGGGGCTGAATACAAATTTTTCACAAATTTTTCACATATTTATTTGTAAAAAATGTTGAAAACCATTTATCATTTTCCTTCCACTTCACAATCATGTGCCACTTTGTGTTGGTCTATTACATAAAATCCCAATAAAATACATTTAAGTTTTTGTCTCTCCTGCATACGTACATTTAAATAGCGTGGTGTGTGACGCCCAGACACAGCCTATTTTGCCAGTTGATGCCTTGTACGGGGAAATGCGTCGGGTGGAGCTACAGGTCTTGACGCATCAGCTGCCTGGCTTGAGCCGCGGCTGTTTGAATATTGAATACCGCTTTTTTGTTGGACGTCAGTGCCCATGGAAATCTTTGAATAAAAAATTAAATTAAATTGAGTACTGCACCATGAAGCCTTTCTCTTCTATCCTATAATCATATCCATGAATGGAGCCCACCTTCTGGAAAACCCACTAAGGAACATCACAGCAGTGGCGAGCAGATATAGGAGGAAGGATCCCGCTATCGTTGAGCCTGGAGACAGATGATCTTCTGCTGAGTGATCCCTCCCGCGTGTGCTCGTTTGATCACTATAACCTGAGATCCACTGTATCTGGTAAGCGGCGCTGTTTGCTTTTGATAATTGATGAGCAGAAAAGCCTGTTGTCCTAAGAAGCCTGTATCTGTGTGCCATAATTTCATCACTTTATGGACTACATTGTATAGGACTGTTCCTAAATTAATTTATCACTTGATCACATGGTTTATTATGCATAGTATTGTTTTTATTTAATCACAGCACTTGTTTGCATTTTTTTTTTTGCATTTTTTCACACACAGAGGAATCTTTTTTTCACTGTTTTTGGTTGCGCATTTTTTCTTTTGCACGTTTTTGGTTGTAACATGACAAAATGTGGAAAATTTCAAGTGGTATGAATACTTTTTCAAGGCACTGTACAACTTCTAAACATCTCCCCAATGTCAATGTCAGGCTGATCTCTGGATTATTAACCCTGTGACTGCCGCAGAGTAGTCCGTGGGATGGTGGGAAAGGCCAGATAAGGCTGCCTGGTGTTACATAAAATGAATGAATGAATGAAAGATTTGTAGAGCGCTGCAAATGCAAACTGAATCGCCTCAAGGCGCTAGAATGAGTTCTCTGTTGCCAGCTTCTTAGAAAAGGAAGATCTTTTTCCTGAAGGCCTGATGGTTTTCTTCCATGTTGTAAAATGTAAAATGTTACCAATCTACTGTCACTGCAAATTCTGCCCAGCATTGTGTGCCGGGAACATCCGCCTGTCACATAAAAGGGACATTCCAGCTAAACGGCTACATGCACAGAAAACATGGTTAATTCACTAAGAGTTAAATAATGCTGAAAAAAATGTGGTAGAATAACGCACGCGGAAACAATTGTGCAAATGTTCAATTCGCTAAGAATTGTGCGGTAAATAACTGCTGCGGTAATGTTTCGATAATGCAGCTGGTTGCTAAGGAGCGGGTCGGGAAGCTGGCCGCCGCATCCTTAACAACAGATGACTCATCAGCTGTCAGCGGGTTCCCTGCTAACAGCTGAATGTAAAGAAAACATGCCGGCAATGCAAACGTATGAAAAAAAAACAGTGTAGCCCCCCCCCCAATGCATACCAGGCCCTTCGGGTCTGTTAATGGATTTTAAGGGGAACGCCATGCCAAAATGTAAAAAAAAAATTTTTAAAAATGGTGTGGGGTAACCCCCCAAAATCCACACCAGACCCTTATCTGAGCATGCAGATATCTGAGGTCAGGGAGGGGATGAGTGACCGCCCCCCCCCCCCTTCCTGAACCATAGAAGGCCACATGCCCTCAACATGGGGGGGGGTGCTTTGCAGCCCGCCTCCCTGCCCCAAAGCTCCCCCCATGTTGAGGGCATGTGGCATGGTATGGTTTAGGAGGGGGGGCTCTCTTGTCCCCTCCCTTTTCTGACCTGCCAGGCTGCATGCTTGGATAAGGATCTGGTATTGATTTTGAGGGGGACCCCACTCTGTTTTTTTTTTTTATTTAGGCAAGGGTTCCCCTTAAAATCCACACCAGACCTGAAGGGCCTGGTATGCATTGGGGGGACTCCATGCTGGGTTTTTTTCATAATTTTTATCTTACATTTTAAAATTTTTATTTAAATGTTTTCTTTACATTCAGCTGTCAGCGGGGAACCCGCTAACAGCTGATGAGTCATCCGTTGTTAAGGTGGCGGCAGCCGGCTTCCTAGCCCGCTTCATAGCAACCAGCTATTGGGGGTGGGGCCCACGCTGTTCTGACAAATACCGCATGTGTAACTGCCAGCAAAATACTGGTAATAAATACCACGTTTTTTTACTCTCTGTTTCATTTGTGAATTGGACTTAAGAGCTTACCGCATGTTTTTTTGGCAATATTTACCTGCACATTTTTAATGTTGCGGTAAATACAGCATAATCGTTGTTGTTTTTTTTTTTGTTGGGGGGGGGGGATTTAACTTTTTTTTAGCGCATGCAATAATTTATGCAAATGAGTCACGTGGTCATGTTATCGCATGCTGTAAACGTTAGTGAATTGAGCCTTGAGCAAAAGTGTACCTGCTGAACGGTTATAAACTAAGCTACATACCATTGTCATGTGCCCCTCCAGGAGATCAGTTAGTCACAGAGCTCATTCTTCAGAGAGCAAAAGCCAATACTGAGTCCCCCTTCTACTAAACCTCACTGTCACCCCAAAATTAACCCCCCCTATAACCACAACACTAACCATCCCTGTCTGTCACCCCAAAATTAACCCCCCCTATAACCCCAACACTAAGCATCCCTGTCTGTCACCCCAAAATTAACCCCCCCATAACCCCAACACTAACCATCCCTGTCTGTCACCCCAAAACTAACCCCCCCTATAACCCCAACACTTACCATCCCTGTCTGTCACCCCAAAATTAACCCCCCCTATAACCCCAACACTAACCATCCCTGTCTGTCACCCCAAAATTAACCCCCCCTATAACCCCAACACTAACCATCCCTGTCTGTCACCCCAAAATTAACCCCCCCTATAACCCCAACACTAACAATCCCTGTCTGTCACCCCAATATTAACCCCCCATAACCCCAACACTAACCATCCCTGTCTGTCACCCCAAAATTAACCCCCCCTATAACCCCAACACTAACAATCCCTGTCTGTCACCCCAATATTAACCCCCCATAACCCCAACACTAACCATCCCTGTCTGTCACCCCAATATTAACCCCCCATAACCCCAACACTAACCATCCCTGTCTGTCACCCCAAAATTAACCCCCCCTATAACCCCAACACTAACAATCCCTGTCTGTCACCCCAATATTAACCCCCCATAACCCCAACACTAACCATCCCTGTCTGTCACCCCCAACATTAACCTCCCATAACCACAACACAAACCATCCCTGTCTGTCACCCCAACATTAACCCCTCTATAACCCAAACACAAACAATACCTGTCTGTCACCCCCAACATTAACCCCCCATAACCCCAACACTAACATCCCTATGAGGGGTGTGGGTTGAGTGACCTCATATGATCCGGCACCTCATCCCTTATGTTAATAAAGTACAAAAAGGGGAATTGAATTTGGATTATAACAGTGCCTTATATGTAGAAGATTACAGTATTGTATTTAGAAAATGTAAATTTTATTATAAAGATATACAAAAGACAACAAACATAGAGTGCATAAAATATAGGCAGAGTAATATAGAGACAGTGATACTGGCCAAAGTATCCATATATTTGAAATGGTCACTGATGCATGTCAGGTCCCTACATGTTTCACCAAACAATGGGGATTATATGATCATCAGTGGCTCTGATAATAATAAACACACGAATCAATCATTGCAATATTGAAAAAATAAAATAAAAAAACATAATGTAGCAAAGAATACAAAAATACCAGAAAAATTACATACAAATAAATCGTATATATCACATGTGTCATGGCTCATAGACTGCTCATAGACTGTCCCACCTCACAAGGCCATTGATGATTTGATGGAATTGTGGGAGGAGGGCCACACTGGAGATGATGCGCCTCTAGTTCCCCCTATGGAAGGCGTCGTCGTTCCTGGTGTTGTCTTCCTCCCACCTATGTCCTTTAAATTTAAATCTCGAGCTTTCCCTACACTTAACAATAACCCCAATATATGGGCATTTGTTCAGCAGGTTACCAATGAAATTGATGGATTTTGGCAACAAACATTCCAACAATCTATCAAACAATCTAAAAGACACAGGCAAGCACCCAAATCTCTTCAGCACAACTCCCGTTTGGTGGTCAAACCGGCCGACAAAGGGGGAAACGTTGTTGTCATGTATGTTGAAAAATACGAAATTATGTGTCGTCATCTTCTCAAGCATAAGGAATGGTACCGACCCATATCTAAAATTTTGGTTGACAATTTTATTCAGGAATAGTATTCCATGATTTTCAAAGCCTTTCAAAAAGGGCTTCTAAGGAATTATATACAAGATTGAGAAATAGGGGCTATAGCCATACCCTCTTGAAAAAAGCATATAACAAAGCTTATAAGCAAAAGAGGAAGGACCTTATTTTTTCCACCAAGCCTCACAAGAATGCACAATCAGTTAGAGTTATCATTCAGTATTCTAGACAACACACACAATTGAGGGATGTCCTGATGAAATTTTGGTCTTTATTAACGGCTGATAGAACCATTAAAAAATGTATCAAACCATACCCTGAGATTACATACCGAGGTGCACCATCTCCTAGGGACCGTTTGGTTAGGAGCCACTATTCCCCTGTGGCTCAAAACCACACATCCCGTACAGACACTTTTGCCTGTGAGAGATGTGATGTTTGTTGCTTTATTTCCAATGGCTTTGAGACCATTCTTCCGAATGGTCAGACTCATGCTGTTTCGGATCGAGTCACTTGCCATACATTGATGTTGTATATTTGGCTAAATGCCTATGTGGAATGTTTTTACGTAGGGAAGACCAAGGGTCCCTTCCCTAAGCTAATAAAGGACCACACTACTCCCATTTTCAAACATCTCATGACCACTGCTATTAGCAGACATGTGGGACTTCAGCATAACTTTGATCCTAATGTGATTTACGTTCAACGCCCTTGAACATGTATCTCTACATGTGAGAGGCGGTGGCATAGATTGCACGTTACTACAACTAGAAACTCGGTGGATCCAAAAATCTGGATGCCACAAAATATCCCAGTTTGAACAAGTACATGAGTTTTAAATCCTTTTTGTAATGTAAAGACTTTTCTTTATTTATGATTATGTAAAGTATATGCGTTCTATCCTGGTTATTTTGTCGATGCTAGCAATGGTCATGAAGGCTTTATTCTATCTTGCCCCCCTCTTTCCCCCACATTATGTATCCCTTTAGCCATTTTACTATTCTAGATTGGGTGTTTTGTGTCACCGTACAGTTATATACTGTCAAACAGATCAATATATGTACCTAATTATCCACTTCTCTTGATAGACATTTACTTACTGTGTGTTGTTTATATAATTATTATGATTTGGGCTAATATCCATGTACAATTATGCTTTGTTCAACTAATTATGTTTTGCTAATCGTGTGACATGTGTCATGGTTCATGTTGCTGGGCACTGGTCTGCGCTGGTTGGTGCATGGGTGCAGTTACAGATGCCTGCCTTCTGCCTTGTCCTTTACCCTTCTTTCTTTCCCTCCCCTCCTTGCCTCGGGGGCTCCCCTTATTTGGATGGGCATCGGGTTGTCCACAATGGCCTTGGGAGGAAATCATGTGTGGCAAACTTGGATGCTGTGCTCACCTGTGGGTTTAAGTTGCTTGATGGAATTGTGCTGATTCTATGTTTTCTCTTCTCAGCCACTGTTGAACACAGATGATCATATAATCCCCTGAAGAAGCCATTGTTTGGCGAAACATGTAGGGACCTGACATGCATCAGTGACCATTTCAAATATATGGATACTTTGGCCAGTATCACTGTCTGTATATAATTCTGCCTATATTTTATGCACTCTATGTTGTCTTTTGTATATCTTTATAATAAAATTTACTACATTTACTACTCTACTATTTTCTAAGTAAAATACTGTAATCTTCTACATATAAGGCACCGATATAATCCTTATTCAATTCCCCTTTTTGTACTTTACTAACAATCCCTGTCTGTCACCCCAACCTTATCCCCCCCATAACCACAACACTAACCCTCCCTGTCTGTCATTCCAACATTAACCACCTATAACCCCAACACTAATCATCCCTGTCTGTCACCTCAATATTATCCCCCCATAACCCCAACACTAATCATCCCTGTCTGTCACCTCAATATTATCCCCCCATAACCCCAAAACTAACCATCCCTGTCTGTCACCCCAACATCCCCCCCCATAACCCCAACACTAACCATCCCTGTCTGTCACCCCAACATTTTCCCCCCATAACCCCAACACTAACCATCCCTGTCTGTCACCCCAACATTATCTCCCCTTATAACCCCAACACTAATCATCCCTGTCTGTCACCTCAACATTATCCCCCCATCACCCCAAAACTAACCATCCCTGTCTGTCACCCCAACATTATCTCCCCTTATAACCCCAACACTAACCATCCCTGTCTGTCACCCCAACATTATCTCCCCTTATAACCCCAACACTAACCATCCCTGTCTGTCACCCCAACATTATCCCCCCTTATAACCACAACACTAACCATCCCTGTCTGTCACCCCAACATTATCCCCTCTTATAACCGCAACACTAACCATCCCCGTCTGTCACCCCAACATTATCCCCTCTTATAACCACAACACTAACCATCCCTGTCTGTCACCCCAACATTATCCCCTCTTATAACCACAACACTAATCATCCCTGTCTGTCACCTCAACATTATCCCCCCATAACCCCAAAACTAACAATCCCTGTCTTTCACCCCAACATTATCCCCCCCATAACCACAACACTAACAATCCCTGTCTGTCACCCCAACATTATCCCCCCCATAACCACAACATTAACAATCCCTGTCTGACACCCCAACATTATCCCCCCTTATAACCACAACACTAACCATCCCTGTCTGTCACCCCAACATTTCCCCCCCCATAACCCCAACACTAATCATCCCTGTCTGTCACCTCAACATTATCCCCCCATAACCCCAAAACTAACCATCCCTGTCTGTCACCCCAACATTATCTCCCCTTATAACCCCAACACTAACCATCCCTGCCTGTCACCCCAACATTATCCCCCCTTATAACCACAACACTAACCATCCCTGTCTGTCACCTCAACATTATCCCCCATAACCCCAAAACTAACCATCCCTGTCTGTCACCCCAACATTATCCCCCCCATAACCACAACACTAACAATCCCTGTCTGTCACCCCAACATTATCCCCCCCCCATAACCACAACACTAACAATCCCACATCTGACACCCCAACATTATCCCCCCATAACCCCAAAATTAACCATCCCTGTCTGTCAACCCAACATTACACCCCCCTATAACCCCAACACTAACCATCCCAGTCTGTCACCCCAACATTAACCCCCATAACCCCAACACTAACCATTCCTGTCTGTCAACCCAACATTATCCCCCCCATAACCACAACACTAACCATCCCTGTCTGTCACCCCAACATTATCCCCTGTAACCCCAAAACTAACCATCCCAGTCTGTCACTACAACATTAACCCCCATAAACCCAACACTAACCATTCCTGTCTGTCACCCCCAACATTAACCATCCCTGTAACCCTAACATTAATCTTTCTTTTAACCCTAAAATAACAATATTAATAATAACAATAATAAAACACTGTTAAAAAAAAAAAAACAACAAACACTTTTCCCCAATGCAGATTATTGGTTGTGATTCTATTGGGAGAGGTTGTTGGAAATTTCGATTGTCTCATTAGTGCCGTCATCATTTCTTCCTATTTTTATTGTCATCTTTTTATTCTGCAATGAAGTTGCTTTTTATGTTTTTTTTCGTCTTTTGCTTTTTAGAGTGACTCGAGCGTTCCAAGGGGTCATGTGATCTGTAACTGTGTGACTACAACCACCACATGACTGTGAAGTCATCACTTTAACAGGGTGACATAAGCCGCAATTTATGAGACAGATTTAATATTTAACCCGGACTGACCCCTGTTACCCCTCCCCCCTCCCCCAGGGGGGATTATATGCAATATAATTAGATTCCACCATCACCCATATGGACTGCAGGATGACGATAAAGCTGGGAACCTCTAGGGGAAGCACGGTCCTAGATGGAGAATTCCTAGCACAGTTCTTATATTAAAGCAATGCACTGGCCATACACTGTACAATCTCCTTTAGATCCACCATCAGATATGTAGTACATGGGCCTGTCTGGATACAAATTGAAAGTATTGCTGGTTGTTTTGTCCTCATATTATATAGTGCTGGTAAATCTAAAGGTGGTTATACAGATTGTATAGTATATGGAAAGTTAGAAATGGATTGGATCATGTAGATTTATCCTCATATATCATAGCTTTGGAAAATGAGATTGTACAATCAGATTGTAGTGTGTATGGCCATCCTTAGATATATGTTTTCATGTACAGCATGCTATGTATGCCATGTAATGTGTAATTTGTAACACATCCAGACATATATTAACCCCCCCCCAGAGATCACCCCCATCCCCCCTGGATAAGGTCTTCATCTTCTCTTCTCTCCAGAAGGACAGCACCATTTGTTCAGGCATCACTCAGGGTCCCCATCTTCTTCCTCGAAAGAGATTCCAGCTCAGAGATAACACAGCCATGCATAGGAGTGCTCAGGGGGTGTGCCAGGTCTGGGCACACCCTAATCTCTACATGCGGTGCTGACTCCCCGTAATGCTCGGGCTTCCCTTGTGTTGCCCCATCCCGCCCCGCAGTGCTGCTGGCTTCCCTCCTCTCCCCCCGGCTGCTGCAGGGGGTGTTTCAGGATGGAGAGCGGGGGAATGGGACAGTCGATATGTCATTTCAAAGTAAAAATAAAATGAAGGCAGGCCAGACAGCTCATTATTCGATGGGGGTCATAGTTACATAGTTAGTCAGGTTAAAAAAAGACAAAAGTCCATCTTGTTCAACAATAAAAATAAACAAATAAATAAAAAATAATATCAAACAATCCCATATACACAATCCTATACCCACAGTTGATCCAGAAGAAGGCAAAACCCCCCAGCAAAGCATGATCCAATTTGCTACAGCAGGGGAAAAAATTCCTTCCTGACCCCCAAAAGGCAATCGGATTTTCCCTGGATCAACTTTACCTATAAATGTCAGTGCCCAAATATATTACATTATATTTACGTACATTTAGGAAAGAATCCAGGTCTTAAAACAATCTACTGAGCTGGCCAGAACCACCTCTGGAGGGAGTCTATGCCACATTTTTACAGCTCTGATGCCGCGTACACACAAGCGGACTTGCCAATGAGCTAAACTCCGCCGGCATTTCCGACGGAAAGATTTATAACATGTTCTATATCTGAGTCCGTCGGAAATGCCGACAGAAAAAGTCCAATGCGGCACACAACACGGTCAGAATGTCCGACCAAAAGCTCCCATCAGACTTTTTCTGTCGGAAAGTCCGGCCATGTGTACGCGGCATTACTGTGAAGAAACCTTTCCGTATTTGGAGATTAAATCTCTTTTCCTCTAGACGTAAAGAGTGCCCCCTTGTCCTCTCTGATGCCCTTGAAGTGAATAACTCAACACCAAGTTCACTATATGGACCCCTTATATATTTATACATGTTGATCATATCCCCCTTAATCTCCTCTTCTCAAGAGTGAATAGATTCAGTTCCTCTAATCTTTCCTCATAGCTGAGCTCCTCCATGCCTCTTATCAGTTTGGTTGCCCTTCTCTGCACTTTCTCCAGTTCCCCGATATCCTTTTTGAGAACTGGTGCCCAAAACTGAACTGCATATTCCAGATGAGGTCTTACTAATGATTTATACAGGGGCAAAATGATATCTCTTCAGAGAAGCCTATCTGGCCCCCACCTAACAACTGTACATTTATCTTCTCAATCAGCACATCACCCATAGTTATTACCTCTTGTATCTCTTGACCTTCCCTCTTAGATTGTAAGCTCTAAGGAGCAGGGCCCTCTGATTCCTACTGTATCAAATTGTATTGTATTTGTACTGTCTACCCTCAAGTTGTAAAGCGATACGTAGGCGAGCGCTACGTAAACTGTTGGCGCTATATAAATACTGTATAATAATAATAATAATATTTCTCTCTCTGGAGTCCATTGCTCGCTTTGGAAACCGCAGCTTGGCATTGCGTTATTATTGAGCTCCATATGAAGAGCCCCCCCCCCGGTGTAAAGTGTTTTGTTTGGAGCGGAGTTCTTCATTCATTAGTCACAGGAGGCCATGCCAGATCACCAAGACCCGTCCAGGAATAAATACCGCCATCCTTTATCTGCTGATTATATAGTGCTGTGTCACCTGGGGGGTCACTCTAACAATGCCCACCCCATCTTCCCGGAATGCCTTATAAATTACACCGCTCAGTTATTGATTAACATGGAAGACAATGAGAAGATACACGGGACGTGCAGTCAGCGCTCTTCTCTCTACACTGCAATGACCTTCAATGTCCATTATTTTATACATTGGACAGTTATTGGTTCTGTGTCCATTCATCGTCCACCAGATACATTCCTAACATACTTCATACACCAGGTCCCTCCTTCACATCAGAGTCTCTTCATCACATCAGAGTCCCCCTATCACATGAAAGACCCTCATCACTTCAGACATCCCCCCTTTACATCAGAGGCCCCCATCACGTCAGTGGTCCCCCTCCATCACATCAATCACCCCTTCGTGCCAAAGACCCTCATCACTTCAGAGGTCCCCCCTTTACACCATAGGCCCCCATCATGTCAGTGGTCCCCCATCACATCAGTCAGCCCTTCACGTCAAAGACCCTCATCACATCAGAGGTTCCCCCTACACATGAGAGTCCCTCCATTACATCAGGGCCCCCTAATATGTCAAAAACCCTGATTACTTCAGAGGTCCCCCCTTTAGGTCAGAGACCCCTATCATATCAGTGGTCTCCCCATCACATCAGAGTCCCCCATCAAATCAAAGACCCTTATTACATCAGAGTTTCCCCCTACACATTAGAGTCCCTCAATCACATCAGAGTTCCCCCATCATGTTAAAGACCCACATCATTTCAGAGGTCCCCCTTTACACCATAGGCCTCCATCGTGTCAGTGGTCCCCCATCACATCAGAGTCCCCCCTTCATGTCAAAGACCCTCATCACATCAATTCAGAGGTTTCCCCTACACATTAGAGTCCCTCAATCACATCAGAGTTCCCCCATCATGTTAAAGACCCTCATCACTTCAGAGGTTCCCCCTTTACACCATAGGCCCCTATCATGTTAGTGGTCCCCCATCACATCAGAGTCCCCCCTTCACGTCAAAGACCCTCATCACATCAGAGGTTCCCCCTACACATTAGAGTCCCTCCATCACATCAGTCACTCCTTCCCGTCAAAGACCCTCATCACATCAGAGGTTTCCCCTACACATTAGAGTCCCTCCATCACATGAAAGACCCCCATCACTTCAGGGGTCCCCCCTTTACATCAGAAGCCCCCATCATGTCAGTGGTCCCCCATCACATCAGTTAGCCCTTCACGTCAAAGACCCTCATCACATCAGAGGTTTCCCATACACATTAGAGTCCCTCTATCACATCAGTCCCCCCATCATTTCAAAGACCTCCATCACATCAGAGGTTCCCCATTACATCACAGTGCCCCCTTCACGTCAAAGAACTCTTTCACTTCAGAGTCCCTCCATCACGTTTCCACTTCACGTCAAAAGGCCCTCATCATATCAGAGGTTCCATATACTATCTGGCATGTATAGGCCTAATGTGTCTCAGCCCCAAACAGTATAAGGATACACAGAACAACAATGCCCAAGGGACTTTGAGAGACACATTGAAATTGATAAAAATAATTATTTTATTAAAGATACATATCTAAAAAGATTCAAATCTAAAATACTCAGCAGTAATACACATAAAATAAAAGTAATTTTATAAATTTCAACATTTCGCATATCTTTCGACACGTTTCACAAGACAACACTCCCTTCCTCAGGAGAAATAAGAACTCATATGTGGTTCAAGTAAGATATCCAGAAACCACACATGCTGGATATTGGTCCAAATAGTAAAACATGACATGACCCCAACACAGGAAAATAAAATAGGGGGATGCCAGCTAATCTACACTGTTCTATCTGGGAGTTGTGAAAAGGGGGACAATCATGGAAGATCCCAAATGCCTCATGGAAGAAGGCGTCAGAGCCACCAAAAACTATTGGTCATGTGTCAAAAAGGATGACGCTCCAGATCAGCTTCACTTTAAAGACTCTCATCACATCAGAGGTCCTACACTCATGACAGAGAAGCTCATCATGGCAGGGGTCCACCCATCACAAGATATGGGCCGAACACCCCTCTGTTTGGTTTGCACCAGAACGCCCTAACAGAGAAAATTTTTTGACCTGAATGGCGAACCCTGTTAAAGTCTATGGGACCCGAACTTGAAAAATAAAAAGTCCACATTTTGAAGGCTTATATGCAAGTAATTGGCCATAAAAAGGGCATGGGGGCCAGGGTACTCCCCAGGGGGGACATGTATCAATGCAAAAATTAGTTTTAAAAAAGATCCTTTTTACAGGAGCAGTAATTTTAATTATACCTAAAGTGCAACATTAAAAATTAAAAATTCCTTTAAAATATAGTACCGGGGGGGGGTCTCCTTAGTCTGCCTGTAAAGTGGCGCATCGGTAGCATATATAGAACCTGCTGCAGCAAAAATGACATTTCGAAAGAAAAAAAAGATGCATGAAATGACATCTCAAGTGAATGTAACGTTTCGTTATTTTTCTTATAAAAATAACAAACATGTTATACTTACCTGCCCTGTTGCAGTGGATTTGCACAGAGCAGCCCAGATCCTCCTCTTCTCTGATCCCTCTTCGGCTCTCCTGGCCCCTCCCTCCTGTTCGGTGCTCCCACAGCAAGCCGCTTGCTATGGGGGCACCCGCGCTAAGTCACAGCTCATTGTGTCCATTCAGACACAGAGCCCCACCCCGGCCCCCTCTCATCCCTGATTGACTAGCTAACTTTGATTGACAGCCAATGGCGCCGCTGCTGTGTCTCAGCCAATCAGGAAGGAGAATCTCGGACGGCTGAGACATTCGTGGACATCGCTGGACAGAGTAGGACCTCAGGTGAGTATTAGGGGGGCTGATGCACACAGAAGGCTTTTTATCCAAATGATTAAGATAAAAACCTACTGCCTTTACAACCCCTTTAAATTGCCAGCAATACAATACCATTTCGGGCAATTGAAAAATGTTTTTAAAAAAATGGCGTGGGGTTCACACAGGGTGGGCGGCCGGGATCTGGGGGCCCAGGGTTGTGGGGATGGGGCCCTTGTCCCCATCAACATGGGGACAAGGTGCTTTGTCCCCAAAGCACCCACCCCCCATGTTGACAGCATGTGGCCTGGTATTTTTCGGGGGGGGGGGTGCTCGCTTGTGCCCCCCCTCTTTCCTGGCTGCCAGGCTAAATGCTCAGATAAGGATCTGGTATGGATTTCAGGGGGACTCCACACTGTTTTTTGAAAACAATTTGGCATGGATTTCCCCTTAAAATTCATACCAGACCCGAAGGGACCCCACACCGTTTTTTGTTTTTTTTCACTTTTGCCAGCAATGTTTTTTTTTTATTCAGCTGTCAGCGGGGAAGCCCATTGACAGCTGATGAGTCATCAGTTGTTAAGAATGCCACGGCCGGCTTCCCGGCCCGCTCCTTAACAACCAGCTATTCACTGCGTCCTGATTGAGCAAAGCTTTGCCCAAAGCTTTTGATCGGCCTGAACCATTCACCCAACTCTACCCATCACATCAGAGTCCCCCTTCATTTCGGAGTCCTTCCACCACATCAGAGTCCCCCATCACATCAGAGTCCCCTTCACATCGGAGTCCTTCCACCATATGAGTGTCCCCCCTTCATGTTAAGAACCTTAATCATGCCCGAGGTTCTCCCCTTCACACCAGAGTCCCCCCCTCCCCATCATATCAAAGTTTCCCCTATACATCAGAGCTCCCCATCACCTTAGAGGCCACACAATCACATCAGAGTCACCCCATCACATTAGAGCCCACTTGGACATGAGAGATCCCATCACATCAGAGGCCCCTTATCACCATAGAGTCCTCCTATGCATGAGAGTTCCCATCACCTTAGAGTCCCCCCATCACAAAAGAATCCACCTATACATGAGAGTTCCCCATCACATCAGAGTCCCCCCATCAGGTCAGAGTCCCCCTCACTATAGATCCCCCCTATTACATCAGAGTCCCCCATCTATCTCTGATCCAGGGCAAACTGGGTCCTGTGTTCGCAGCACCCCAGGGAACCCAAATGGCACCCCAGGGAGTCACGACACCCTGGTTGAAAAACACTGCCATAGACTACAAAATACTCTTTTAAACTCCTGTTGGGAATGAAGGGGCGTCTTCCTTATACAAAATACAAACCCGATTATAAAAGCGCGGAGAAGCTGTGTTGTAAAACAGCTTGAAAGGTACTTTTAATGTAAGTCCATTATTACGGGCGGAGCACATTACAAGACGAGGAAGCGCTGCAGGATAATGGATAGCTGGGGTTCTGTCTTCCTGCTGTGAATAGGCAGAGATAAAATCAGCATTCCGCACAGTGAGATGGGACTCTCTTCACCGACTGGAAATGTCACGCTATGGAAGTCTTAGTGCATTCTGACTCCTCCCTGACTTGAATGTAAATATGGTGCAGCGCTACAATCCTACAAGAAGCAATTAGTGTCAGCACTACAATGCACCTTCCTCATTCCTAGCGTATCCCTGTGTAAAATTGTGTTTCTCACAATTCCACAATGTCTATATATATACCCATGCAACACACCATGTATTTCCATAAACTCACAGTATGCATACTACAATACACCTCCCCCTCTCTTCATTCATTTAATGTACACTCACCTGCCACTTTATTAGGTACACCTGTTCAATTGCTTGGTAACACAAATTTCTAATCAGCCAATCACATGGCAGCAACTCATTGCATTTAGGCATGGTGAGATGTGGTGAAGACGACTTGTTGAAGTTCAAACTGAGCATCAGAATGGGGAAGAAAGGGAGGCCCCTTTCACACTTGTGCGACTTCAAAGTCGCGCAATTTTACTGTGATTTTGCCGTGATTTTACTGCGATTTTGCTGCGATTTGGGATCAGTACTACTTTGTACGACTTTACATGGTTGGGGTTTACAAATGCTTTGACCCTCAGCTTGTACTTACAGCTTGTGCTTACAAAGTCATACTGAAATCGTGTCTATATTATTCAGGTACGATTTGCATGCTACTTGAGGGTTTAACATTGACATCAACTCGCATGGAAGTTGGACCAAAGTAGTGCAGGGACTACTTTGAAGTCGGCACGACTTAAAGTCATGCCAATATGAATGGTAGTCATTGAAAATCATGGAGAATGACTTGTCATGCGATTTTTCAGTACAAAATCGTGGGAAAAGTCATATAAGTGTGAAAGGGGATTTAGGCTCCATTGTAGGACTCCTAAGTTGCCCCGACTTTGGAGTGGAACTTTGACGCAACTTTGGATGGATGCAACTTGGAAACGACTTTGACTTTGACCAGTGATAATGGACAACTGTTGTACACAAGTTGCATTGTATAACATTCAGGTACGACTTTCATGTAACTTCTGTGTGTTAACATTGAAGTCTATGGCCCTCAAGTTGCATGAAAGTTTGCATGACCAAAATAGTGCATGAACTACTTTGAAGTTTCTGCAACTTTAAAGAGGAAGTAAACCCTGATGGGTTTTACTTCCTCTTTTTTCCCCTGCAAAGCAAAAAGCATAATGGGCTAGTATACATCGCATACTAGCCCATTATGTGCCATTCACCTGCAAACGAAGCTCCCGATGTCCCCGCTGGTGACCGCATCCATCTTCAGCCCTCTTCCTTCCGGTTCTGTGACTGGCCAGAGTCGCGTGACGTCACTCCCGTGCATGCGCGCGGGAGCCGCCAGTCATGGCACGAGCCCCTTAGAAACAGCATGACCGTGCCCTTTCTTCAGTGCCCATGTGCTGATGATGTCGTATATGGTAAATATCTACTAAACCATGCATGTTTAGGAGATATTTCCAGTACCTACAGGTAAGCCTTATTATAGGCTTACCTATAGGCACAAGTGGTGTAACTAGGTTTACAACCACTTTAAGTCACGCATATTTGAATGGGAATCATTGGAAAACATGAGGAACGACTTGTCATGCAACTATGATGTCCAAAGTGTGAATGGAGCCTTAAGTGACTTTGAACGTGGCATGGTTGTTGGTGCCAGACGGACTGGTCTGAGTTCTTACAGAACTGTGGTTCTACTGGGATTTTCACACACAACCATCTCTTTTACAGAGAATTGTCCAAAAAAAGAGAAAATATCCAGTGACGGGCAGTTATGTGGAGGAAAATGCCTTGTTAATGTCAGAGGTCAGAGGAGAATGGGCAGACTGGTTCCAGATGATAGAAAGGCAACAGTGACTCAAATAACCACTTGTTACACCCAAGGTGTGCAGAATCCCATCTCTGAATGCATAACACATCGAACCTTGAAGCAGATGGGCTACAGCAGCAGAAGACCACACCAGGTGCGACTCCTGTTAGCTAAGAACAGGAAACTGAGATTACAATTCACACAGGATCACCAAAATTGGACAATAGAAGATTGGAAAAACGTTGCCTGGTCTGATGAGTCTCGATTTCAGCTGCGGTTATCAGATGGTAGGGCCAGAATTTGGTGTAAACAACATGAAAGCATGGATCCATCCTGCCTTATATCAACGATTCAGGCTGGTGGTGTAATGGTGGGGGGGATAGTTTCTTGGCACACTTTGGGCCCCTTAGTACCAATTGATCATTGTTTGAACGCCGCGGCCTACCTGAGTATTGTTGCTGACCATGTCCATCCCTTTATGACTACAGTGTCCCCATCTTCTGATGGCTCCTTCCAGCAGGATAATGCACCATGTCACAAAGCTCAAATCATCTCATCACTGGACAGTGAGCTCACTGTACTCCAATGGTCTCCACACTCACCAGATCTCCATCCAATATAGAAAAGAGCTAGATGACGCTGGTTATCCTCCAGCCAGGAAATGGGGCGGGCTGTATCTGTAACTTCTAATGCACCCTGTAACAAGCTCGCAGTGTGCAGAGAAATCAAAGTAAGCCATTTACTAGGTGAGTAGTTTCAAAAGCTAGGCCATCTATTTGGAGAGCAGATTGGCAGATCAGATATTGAACTAGACATTCTCCATCTGATAATAAATCTTGTCCAGGTAAAGGCAACCCTACAATAGAAATGTTTACCTTCCCAGTTTGTAGACAGCTTTGTGGATTTGTCTGTGTTTGTGTAGAGGCCATTCTCACGCAATGCTTGTTTTGTCAATCTGTAACGTTTTAACGTGTACACAGGAGTGGGGGAAGACTGGATCAATACGGGGGGATTCCTATATCAGTACCGCCGACGCCACCCCTATCAATCTATTACAAGGAATACATCGCTGCTGAGCCCCTGTGATTCAATAATGCCGCTGTATAAGCTGATCGATTGAACAGATTTTGATCGGGGTGACAGAACCATAAATACTCCAGAAAACATCTGCTGGTTAACCAGTTGTCGACTCTGGGCGTACTACATACGTCCATAACACTCAAGGCTGAAACTGGGTGGGGCAGGGGGGAACACGCCCCGGGTGACGCACTGCCAGGGGTTCTGTCACCCCCACCCACACTGGAAAGTGCTGATCTAAGGGGGGTCACTGTCGCCTGCTGCATAGTTTGCAAAACACCAGAGAACCAAATAGGAGGGAGACTGCACAGGCGCACTAGCGCTGAATTACTCTGCTTCTCCCACCTGCCAGCGGGAGGCATTCCAGTGCCACGCTTCAGCATGGTAGAGCCTTTGTGGGACTGGAAGGCATTCACTAGAACAAGGAGAGGGGTTTGTGTGCAGAAGGCCCTGGACTAGGAAGTTGGGGTTGGTATGGCAAAGGATTGAGGGGCCTGGGGGGGGGGGGTGCAGACAGAGAAGGCCCTGAAATTGGGGGGGAAAGGAGGCCCTGGACTGGGGGGAGGTGCGGAGGAGGCCCGGGGCTGGGGAGGTGCAGAGAAGGTCCTTGACTGGGGGGTGCAGTGGAGGCCCTGGGCTGAGATGGAGGGTGCATAGGAGGCCCTAGTCTTGGGGTGAAGTGGGGGCCCTGGGCTGATGGAAGTGCGGAGGAGACACTGGGCTGGGGGGTGGTGTAGAGGAGGCCCTGGGATGGAGGGTGGTGCAGAGGAGGCCCTGGACTGGGGGGATACAGAGGAAGCCCTGGGATGGGGGGTGGTGCAGAGGAGGCCCTGGGATTGGGGGTGGTGCAAAGGAGGCCCTGAACTGGGGAGGTTCAGAGGAGACGATAGAGTGGGGGGCGGGGTGCGCAGAGGAGCCCCTGGACAAGAAAAGGTTTGGTGTGGCAAAGACCCTGGATTAGGAGAGGAGGCCCTGGACTAGGAGGGGATTACACAGGAAGCCCTGGACTGGGAGGTGCAGAGGGCACCCTGGACAAGCAGGGTAGTGCAGAGGAGGCCCTGGAATAGGAGGGGAGTACATAGGAGGCCCTGGACTGGGGGGAGTGCAGAGGAGGCCCTGGACTGGGTGATGCAGAGGAGGTCCTGGACTGGGTGATGCAGAGGAGGTCCTGGACTGGGTGATGCAGAGGAGGTCTTGGACTGGGAGGGGGGTACACTGGAGGCCCTAGACTGGGGGGTGTAGAGGAGGCCAGGAGAAGAGTGGGGTTGGTGTAGCAAAGGACCTGGATTTCGGCAGGCACGGTGCAGAGGAGGCTCTAAACTTGGGGGGGGGTGGCGGGGGGGTGGCTGTAGAGGAGGCCTTGGACTGGGGGGGGGGGGCTTGCAGAGGAAGCCCTTGACAAGGAACTGGTGGTTGGTGTGGCAAAGGCCCCCGGATGGGGGAGAAGGGGGGGTACAAGGCAGATACTGAAGTAGGTGAGGGGGTGCCTGGAGGTCCCAGATTAGGCGAGGGGGTGTCTGGAGTACCTGGACTATGAGAGGGGGATAGTGGAAGGCCTCTGGACTAGGAAAGAGGGTGCCTGAAGGACCTGCCAGCTTTAGGGAAAAAGAGCCTGGATCTAAAGCCTGTGCTGAGGAAGAGTCTGCCTGGGCCCTGGAGGGTGAGTTCACAATTGTCGCACGTAATGCCAAACAGGAGCAGAGAGACAAACTGTGTGATAGATTTATTGCTTGTTTGGTTGTACATCTCCTGTGGATCACAGCAGTGCAGATTGCTTTGCACTCCTGTGACCCATTTTCAGCTGACAGCGGGCTTTCGTCACAGAGCCAGTCCAGGCTGGGGAAAGATCGCAACCTTATGATCGGGATCCGCTCACATGCCTGGACCGACACCCAGTTCAGTCTGAGATGGCCGCTCCCGCCCCCTCTACAGCTCAGTTTCAGTGAGTGCAGAGGGGGGCAGAGCGGAGAGGGAGCACTGAGAACTGAGTGATTGGCGGTGTTTGATTACTCAGTTCTCAGTCTAATGCCCCGTACACACGGTCGGACTTTGTTCGGACATTCCGACAACAAAATCCTAGGATTTTTTCCGACGGATGTTGGCTCAAACTTGTCTTGCATACACACGGTCACACAAAGTTGTCGGAAAATCCGATCGTTCTGAACGCGGTGACGTAAAACACGTACGTCGGGACTATAAACGGGGCAGTGGCCAATAGCTTTCATCTCTTTATTTATTCTGAGCATGCGTGGCACATTGTCCGTCGGATTTGTGTACACACGATCGGAATTTCCGACAACGGATTTTGTTGTCGGAAAATTTTATATCCTGCTCTCAAACTTTGTGTGTTGGAAAATCCGATGGAAATTGTGTGATGGAGCCCACACACGGTCGGAATTTCAGACAACAAGGTCCTATCACACATTTTCCGTCGGAAAATCCGACCGTGTGTACGGGGCATTAGAGCTGGCGGGGGGACAGATGCAGCATCCACCTACAGAAGTATGATTTTTAAAAAAATAACCAACATCTCCTCTTTCCTGCTATCTGGCTCACATGACAATTAGGCCTCATTCACATGGAGCATATGCGTCCATGCCCAGTGTGACGGCCGTGTATCGCATGGGGATACTTGGTGTTCTGTGCAGGGAGTCCAATCAAAGTAAAATAGAATGCAGCAGCTGCATGGACATAGTCAAATGTCAAGATTTGACATGCAGAGAGGAAGGAATGCATGTATTCGAATGCACAGTGTCTGCATTCGGATCTGTGCACCCACTTCTATAGGTGAAGCTCTCTGGTGGATGCAGATGCAGCAAAAAGTGGCTCAGCAAACAGGACCTGTCCCAGTGCCTGTCTGAATGAGCCCTTAGGGGAATTTATCAGAACTAGAGCAGACAGAATCTGGAGCAGCTGTACATCGCAACCAATCAGCTCACAGCTTTCATTTTCAAAGCTGAACAAGCTGAAGATAGAAGCTGATTGGTTGCCATGCGCAGTTCCAGATTCTGACTGCACCAGTTTTGATAAATTCCCCTCACTGTGTTTTTTTACTCTTGACTACTGCATTCTAAGTGCAGCACATGCTTTGTTAAAGTGGTTGTAAAGGCACAAGGTTCTTTACCTTCATGCATGAAGGTAAAAAACCTTCTGTGTGCAGCAGCCCCCACCCCTACCTAATACTTACCTGAGCCTCTTCTCGATCCAGCGATGTTTTGGCTCTCCGGGGACTCGCACTCCTGATTGGCTTTTGGTAGCCATTGACTCCCTCTGCTGTCAATCACAGCCAGTGAGCCAATCAGGAGGCGGAGTGGGCAGGAGTGCACCTGCTTTAATGCCCCCATAGCAAGCTGCTTGCTGTGGGGGCACCCGGAAAGAGGGAGGGGCCAGGGGCCCTAGAGAGGGACCCGAGAAGAGGAGGATCCAGGCTGCTCTGTGCAAAACCATTACACAGAGCAGAAAAGTATATAACATGTTTGTTATTTAAACAAAAAACAAGACTTTAATATCACTTCAAGGTTAGCTCTGTGTAGTAAAGGATATGCAATAGAAGAGTTTTATTTTATTAAAATAAGTTTACTGAGGTTTGTACTGTCTGTTACATACTCGCTTGTGGCACAGTCATTAAAGCATATGGATATTTAAGCCCCTCCCACTGTTGATGCAATTTGACCACACCCACAGTTTTGGTGCGGCAACGCTATATTGCCTCTTGCCAGATGTGCCAGCTACCCCACTAATAATACTTCAAGGAAATACACAGGGCGTGAGCGTTACGTCCTCTCCTTCTCATCCACTGCTGCCAGTGACATACAGAGATACAAAGTAACATTGTTCAGATGTGATATAGAGAGATACAAAGTAACATTGTTCAGATGTGATATAGAGAGATACAATGTAACATTGGACACATAAAGTCACATGACAAGTTGCAGCCCATGTACTTCAATGGAAGCAGTTCAAATCTATGCAACTTCAAGTCACAGCGGCTTTAAAAAGGTTCCTGCACTACTTAGATGCGACTTTCAATTAACACCTTCTTCCCCTCCCCCAAAGCTTTCCTTTCCCTGCTGATTTTTTAAAGTTGTTTATTAAACCATTAATATTTTTTTATGTTGTTTATTAAACCATTAATATTTTTTTATGTTGTTTATTAAACCATTAATATTTTTTTTTTAAATGTATTTTTATTCATTTTGTTAGTTTTTTTTTTTTAGTGTTGCATTAAAAAAGTGCAAAATTAAAAAATAAGTAATAAAAATTGTAAATAACTTTGCAGTACTTTGTACCAGAATGATCATTTTTGTTGTTTTAAACGGGACAAATTATATTTAATTTTTTTTTTATCTACAGTGACGTATTTTTTTTTTTTTTTATCTATCACTGGCCAAGATAGGAAAAAAAACTTTTTTTTCAGTTACTTTTTTGTCTATGGACTTAATTAAAAAAAAATTGCAAGACAATACAGTATGCATTACTTTGTTATCTTAAGCAAAGACAAAAGTATTGCTGAATAAACAGGCTGATAGTGAAAATGTACAAATTGTTCTGGTCTGTGGTGGCTGTACAGGTGTGGAAGATGAACTGGTAAAAATGGACCCTTCATCGACTTTGCAAGCTGGCACAAATTCATTTTTCATAATATATATATATATAGTACATCATAAGAGTGAACGTGCTACTTTTTTGTCCTTGCAAAGCCGTCCTTGAGCTCCAGTCCAATGTCTTCGTCTAGGCGGAGTTGATGCCATTACTCTAGAGTAGGGGTGTAAAAACTCAAATTCACTGGTGGCCGCATCAGCAATATGGTTGTCCTCAAGGGGCCGGTTGCATATCTAAAACTATGTGTCTACTCTTTATCATATTAAATAATTGCCTCTGCATTTAATTATTACTGTTTTTCAAGTTAAGTAATAACTAGCTCAGAGTTAGGGGTGTGCTGTGTGCAGAGGGCAGGGTTTGGGAGCTGCGCTCTGTACAGAATTCAGAGTTCAAGAGCGCACTACATAGTGAGTGCAGGGTTCAGGGGTGTGCTGTGTACAGAGTGCAGGGTTCAGGGGTGTACTGTGTACAGAGTGCAGGGTTCATGGGTGTGCTGTGTACAGAGTGCAGGGTTCAGGGGTGTGCTGTGTACCGAGCGCAGGGTTCAGGGGTTTGCTGTGTACAGAGTGCAGGGTTCAGGGGTGTGCTGTGTATAGAGTGCAGTGTTCAGGGGTGTGCTGTGTGGAGAGTGCAGGATTCAGGGGTGTGCTGTGTACAGAGTGCAGGGTTCAGGGGTGTGCTGTGTGGAGAGTGCAGGGTTCAGGGGTGTGCTGTGTACAGAGAGTAGGGTTCAGGGGTGTGCTGTGCGCAGAGTGCAGGGTTCAGGGCTGTGCTGTGCACAGAGTGCAGGGTTCAGGGGTGTGCTGTGTACAGAGTGCAGGTTCAGGTTGTGTTGTGTATAGAGAGAAGGGTTCAGGGGTGTGCTGTGTACAGAGTTCAGGGTTGCGCTACGTACAGAGTGCAGAGTTCAGGAGTTGCGCTATGTAGCGAGTCCAGGGTTCAGGGGTGTGCTATGTATAGAGTGCAGGGTTCAGGTTTTTGCTACGTAGAGAGTGCAGAGTTCTGGAGTTGCACTACGTACAGAGTGCAGAGTTCAGGAGTTGCTCTACGTAGCGAGTCCAGGGTTCAGGGGTGTGCTGTGTACAGAGTTCAGGGTTGCACTATGTACAGAGTGCAGAGTTCAGGAGTTGTGCTACATAGCGAGTCCAGGGTTCAGGGGTGTGCTATGTATAGAGTGCAGGGTTCAGGGTTGCGCTACGTACAGAGTGCAGAGTTCAGGAGTTGCGCTATGTAGCGAGTCCAGGGTTCAGGGGTGTGCTATGTATAGAGTGCAGAGTTTAGGAGTTGCGCTACGAACAGAGTGCAAAGTCCAGGAGTTGTGCTACATACAGATTGCAGAGTTCATCAGCGAGCCAAATGCAGGATTCAGGGGTGCTCTGCGCACAGAGTGCCGCGTTCTGGGGTGCGCTGCACACAGAGTGCCGCGCTCAGGCGTGCGCTACGCACAGATTGCCATGTTCAGGGGTGCGCGCATAGAGTGCCAGGTTCAGGGGTGCTCTATGCATAGAGTGCCACGTTTAGGGGTGCACTCTGCACAGAGTGCCATGTTCAGGGGTGTGCTATGCACAGAGTGCCAGGCTCAGGGGTGCGCTGTGCACAGAGTGCCAGGCTCAGGGGTGCGCTACGCACAGAGTGCCAGGCTCAGGGGTGCGCTGCGCACAGAGTGCCAGGCTCAGGGGTGCGCTGCGCACAGAGTGCCAGGCTCAGGGGTGCACTGCGCACAGAGTGCCAGGCTCAGGGGTGCGCTGCGCACAGAGTGCCAGGCTCAGGGGTGCAGTACATACAGAGTGTCGGGCTCAAGGGTGCACTACGTAGAGAGTGCAAGGTACAGGGGTGCAGTATGCACAGTGTGCAACATCTCATTTCCACCCCTCCTCCTGGGCTTTGACCTCTTAGTCTGCACCTATCACTTCCCCCCATCCCACCACCTCTGCACAGATCTGCCCCCACACCTCCACAACCCACATTCCCCCCAACCCCCCTTCCCAAAGCTTCCTCGCATCTCTACTAGGCAGTCGCCTCCCTGTGCATTGAGCTCTATTACCTGTGTATTCGGCGTCTGGCTCCAGTAACAGTAGCAGGGAGATCCTTCTGGATTTAGACAATGTTTGCTTATCCCAGAGTTCAGCTTCAGCTGTGCTCATCACATGCGATGTCTGTGCGATACAAATTTAACCATACAAAGTGTATGGCTGAAATCACATCACATTCGCACCAAAATGGTGCAGGACCCTTTTTTTGGTCCACACTGGAATCGGATCGCATGGATGTTCACACCCATGCGATCCAATTTCTGTACCATTTCACAGACCGCCTGCGATTCAGATATTTGCAAAGTTTCCCACATCGCACCAGTGTGAACCAAGCCTTAGTGTACTATAACCCGTTTTGTAGAAAAAAAAATGCATTTTGATTTTTCTACATCAGAGCAGAAGGAGGGACACCTGAAGAGAACAGAGGGACTTGGTTGCAAAAGAGGGACAGCTCCTCCAAAAGAAGGACAGCTCCTCCAAAAGAAGGACAGCTCCTCCAAAAGAGGCACATATCCTCCAAATGAGGCTCCTCCAAAAGAGGGACATCTCCTCCAAATGAGGGACATCTCCTCCAAATGAGGCTCCTCCAAAACAGGGACATCTCCTCCAAATGAGGGGCATCTCCTCCAAATGAGGCTCCTCCAAAAGAGGTACAGCTCCTCCAAAAGAGGGACAGCTCCTCCAAATGAGGGGCATCTCCTCCTAATGAGGCACCTCCAAAAGAGGTACAGCTCCTCCAAAAGAGGGACAGCTCCTCCAAATGGGGCTCCTCCAGAAGAGGTACAGTTCCACCAAGTGAGAGACAGCTCCTCCAAAAGGGGGACATCTCCTCCAAATGAGGCTCCTCCAAAAGAGGGACATTGCCTCCAAAAGAGGGACAGCTCCTCCAAATGAGGTACGGCTCCTCCAAAAGAGGGACATCTCCTCCAAAACAGGGACAGCTTCTCCAAAAGAGGGACATCTCATCCAAAAGAGGGACATCTCATCCAAAAGAGGGACATTTCCTCCAAATGAGGGACATCTCCTCCAAAAGAGGGACAGCTCCTCCAAAAGAGGGACTTCTCCTCCAAAAGGGGGACATTTCCTCCAAATGAGGGACATCTCCTCCAAAAGAGGGACATCTCCTCCAAAAGAGGGTCAGCGCCTCAAAATGAGGGACAGCTTCTCCAAAAGAGGGACAGCTCTTCCAAAAGAGGAACATCTACTCCAAAAGAGGGACAGCTTCTCCAAATGAGTGACATCTCCCCCAAAAGAGGGTCAGCTCCTCCAAATGAGGGTCAGCTCCTCCAAAAGAGGGACAGTTGGTAGCTACAAACTCTCAAAGTGTATGTAAACCTTAACAATGAATTTCTCATGTTTGCTGTCTTTTAAATATACCATTGCAAGCTGTTTGTTAAATCTGTTTGCATAATCAAATAAATAATTTGCATAAGTATTTGCATAATTCCTCCCAAGAGCCAGCCCATGGATTGCATCAGAGCTGAGGGCTCCTTAGGCAGGGTGCTGTGATGCTTTCGGGAAGCAATGTACAGCCCCCTGCCGGCCCCTCTCACCAGCCATGAACTGGCTTCATTGCATAGAGAAGCACAGAGACCTGGTGATGACAGCACTGGATCTAAAATAAGGTATGTAATGCAAACGTTCAGGTTTAAGAATTCTCCACGTTTGTAGAATGTTCTCCTGACTCTGAGTTTAGTGGCATTCCTGGTTTTCTATTAACAAACCTGACAGAATTACCTAATGATCAATCAGTGTTGGATCAGAAAACAATCATTACCTATAGAATGTGTATAGTAAAGGCTTTGATTAATGGACTGTGTAACAGGTGAACATTTATTCACTAGGTGGAGGAGGGAGAAGACTGAAGACAATGAAGTCAGGGATTCCTTCCCTGGAATGTGCTGCTCAGAAGATCCAGCAATGATTCCTCCTTGCCTCATTATTATCCCTCACCCGCCAATCAAGGACTGGATATTGAGGTCATCATTTATTCACCAGAATGAGAGAACAGCCATTCCGATTCTTCTGCTCCCCAACTGTCCCAGACAGCCTGGGCTGCTGTTAGAAATCACAGGGGCCCCATACAGTCTACCTGACGGGGCCCCCTTCCCCAGGCCCAAAGTGACAGGACATAAGATTTATCTGTCCCTTTCTCCATAGCCTCGGCTGCACAGATAACTTAATTGGAAACGCTCAGAGGCTTCCTGCTTGTTCACAAACTGAAGCATAGTAAATGCAGAGAGCCTGGCACTCTGTGCGCAGCGCACCCCTGAATGCGGCACTCTGTGCGTAGCGCACCCCTGAATGCAGCACTCTGTGCGTAGCGCACCCCTGAATGCGGCACTCTGTGCGTAGCGCACCCCTGAATGCGGCACTCTGTGCGCAGCGCACCCCTGAACGCGGCACTCTGTGCGTAGCGCACCCCTGAATGCGGCACTCTGTGCGTAGCGCACCCCTGAATGCGGCACTCTGTGCGTAGCGCACCCCTGAATGCGGCACTCTGTGCGTAGCGCACCCCTGAATGCGGCACTCTGTGCGCAGCGCACCCCTGAACGCGGCACTCTGTGCGTAGCGCACCCCTGAATGCGGCACTCTGTGCGTAGCGCACCCCTGAATGCGGCACTCTGTGCGCAGCGCACCCCTGAACGCGGCACTCTGTGCGTAGCGCACCCCTGAACGCGGCACTCTGTGCGTAGCGCACCCCTGAATGCGGCACTCTGTGCACAGCGCACCCCTGAATGCGGCACTCTGTGCGTAGCGCACCCCTGAATGCGGCACTCTGTGCGCAGCGCACCCCTGAATGCGGCACTCTGTGCACAGCGCACCCCTGAACGCGGCACTCTGTGCGTAGCGCACCCCTGAATGCGGCACTCTGTGCGTAGCGCACCCTTGAATGCGGCACTCTGTGCGCAGCGCACCCCTGAACGCGGCACTCTGTGCGTAGCGCACCCCTGAACGCGGCACTCTGTGTGTAGCGCACCCCTGAACGCGGCACTCTGTGCGTAGCGCACCCCTGAATGCGGCACTCTGTGCGCAGTGCACCCCTGAATGCAGCACTCTGTGCGTAGCGCACCTCTGAATGCGGCACTCTGTGCGCAGCGCACCTCTGAATGCGGCACTCTGTGCGTAGCGCACCCCTGAATGCGGCACTCTGTGCGCAGCGCACCCCTGAATGCGGCACTCTGTGCACAGCGCACCCCTGAACGCGGCACTCTGTGCGTAGCGCACCCCTGAACGCGGCACTCTGTGCGTAGCGCACCCCTGAATGCGGCACTCTGTGCACAGCGCACCCCTGAACGCGGCACTCTGTGCACAGCGCACCCCTGAATGCGGCACTCTGTGCACAGCGCACCCCTGAATGCGGCACTCTGTGCACAGCGCACCCCTGAATGCGGCACTCTGTGCGTAGCGCACCCCTGAATGCGGCACTCTGTGCGTAGCGCACCCCTGAATGCGGCACTCTGTGCACAGCGCACCCCTGAACGCGGCACTCTGTGCGTAGCGCACCCCTGAATGCGGCACTCTGTGCGTAGCGCACCCTTGAATGCGGCACTCTGTGCGCAGCGCACCCCTGAACGCGGCACTCTGTGCGTAGCGCACCCCTGAACGCGGCACTCTGTGCGTAGCGCACCCCTGAATGCGGCACTCTGTGCGTAGCGCACCCCTGAATGCGGCACTCTGTGCGCAGTGCACCCCTGAATGCAGCACTCTGTGCGTAGCGCACCTCTGAATGCGGCACTCTGTGCGCAGCGCACCTCTGAATGCGGCACTCTGTGCGTAGCGCACCCCTGAATGCGGCACTCTGTGCGTAGCGAACCCCTGAATGCGGCACTCTGTGGGCAGCGCACCCCTGAACATGGCAATCTCTATGCATTGTGCACCCCTGAAAGTGGCACTCTGTGCACAGTGAATCCCTGAACATGGCACTCTATGCATAGCGTACCCCCGAACGTGGCACTCTGTGCATGCACCCCTGAACATGGTACTCTGTGCATAGTGCACCCCTGAATGCGCCACTCTGTGCACAGCGCACCCTTGAATGCGGCACTCTGTGCCTAGCGCACCCCTGAATGCGGCACTTTGTGCGCAGCGCACCCCTGAACATGGCACTCTATGCATAGCGCACCCCTGAATGACGCACTCTGTGCGCAGCACACCCCTGAATGTGGCACTCTGTGCATAGTGAACCCCTGAACGCGGCACTCTGTACGCAGCATACCCCTGAATGCCGAACTCTGTGCATAGCGCACCCCTGAATGTGGCACTCTGTGCGCAGCACACCCCTGAACATGGCACTCTATGCATAGCGCACCCCTGTACGTGGCACTCTGTGCGTAGTGCACCCCTGAACATGGCACTCTATGCATAGCGCTCCCCTGAAAGTGGCACTCTGTGCACGCACCCCTGAACGCAGCACTCTGTGCGCAGTGGACCCCTGAACATGGCACTCTATACATAGCACACCCCTGAACGTGGCACTCTGTGCGCAGTGGACCCCTGAACATGGCACTCTATACATAGCACACCCCTGAACATGGCACTCTGTGCGTAGTGCACCCCTGAATCCTGCCAGTGAAGTCCACCTAATGCAGCTTGGTGTGGCAACAGTGCTGCACTGCTCCTAAGTTCAGAGAAGAGATGTCACTCTCATGTCGGCTGTGCCTGCTTCCACTACAATGGGAGGAGAAAATGTTGAAGGGGGTGTGGCTATGAGCACTGTCACTGCTGCTTCATAACCCCACAGCTTGTCAGTCAGCACGGGGCTGACTGACAAGCTAGTCCCGCCCACTGCTTTCTGGATTGGCTGCACTGCCTCTGCTGCTGAAACCCTCCCACTGTGAGCTGCAGTGTCTGGGAAGGGGAGGGCGTGAGACACAAATGGAGGAGGACTTGGCTCATTTATGGGGAGGTATAGAAAGATTTTTGCTTACTTTATGAGGTTTGTGCATCCCATCATGACTGGATTTGGGACTTTATTGAGTCACTCCACCAAAATGGATACAGTACTTTCTTTCCAGGTTATGGGAGCAGGACTGTGGATAAGGGGGAGCCACAAGACTTCTTGTACGGGGCCCAGGCAGCAAAGTGATTCAGATGGGGGCAGGGAGGGGTGCAGCAGGGGGGGGTTAATTACTGGAACTGATCCCCTGTATGGCTCTCTCTGCAGCAGCTGAAAGCTGGCCGCTTCTTCTCTCCCTCCCGCCGGCTTTCAGCTGCTGTAGAGAGGGCCATACAGGGAATCGGTTCCAGTAATTGGACCCCCGCTGTACTGATCACCCTCCCTGTGCACCACACGTTTTCCCCTTACCCCAGGCCCCCTACCCATGCATTGCTGTCGGCTTCCCTCCTCTCCTTCCCGCAGGCAGCTGCAAGCTTACAATAGGATCCTTCAGGATGGAGAGGGGGGAAAGAGTCCGGTAAATATGTCATATTTACCAGCCCCTTCTTTTCCTGAATGAACACAATGAGCGATCGGTCCCAATCACTCACTGTGTTCATTCATAACTGAAGCATAGTAAACTATCTTTATTGCGGGGCCCTGTCAGGTTGACTGTATGGAGCCCTGTGGTTTCTAACAGCAGCCCTGTATGGGAGTCAGATAAAACGTCCTGCAGCCAGGAGCAGCAGCGTTTTGTCAGAAAAGAACAGTTGACGCACGTTAACATGTCTAAATGCATGAAAACACTAACCTAGAATGTAAGCTCTAAGGAGCAGGGCCCTCTGATTCCTCCTGTATTGATTTGTATTGTAACTGTACTGTCTGCCCCATGTTGTAAAGCGCTGTGCAAACTATTGGCGCTATATTATTATTATTATTATTATTATTATTATACAGGATTTATATAGCGCCAACAGTTTGCGCAGTGCTTTACAACATGAGGGCAGACAGTACACTTACAATACAAATCAATACAGGAGGAATCAGATGGCCCTGCTTGTTAGATAAATCCTGTATCATAATAATAATAATAATAATAATAGAAAACCACGTCAAGTGCTTAAGCATTACAAATATCAACGGCCAGAATAAATTATTATTCTGGCCAATTAAATGAATAAAAAAAAATAATTTGTTCGTAATAAAAAAATAAATAAAATAAAAATCATTTGTTTGTAACATTAAAAAAATAATATAAAAAAATCATAAAATAAAAATCATTTGCTCGTAATATAAAAAAAAAATCATAAAATAAAAATCATTTGTTTGTAATATAAAAAATACATTTAAAAAATCCTAAAATAAAAATTTAATTGTTCGTAATATAAAAAAATAAATAAAAAATCCTAAAATAAAAATCATTTGTTCGTAATATAAAAAAAATAAAAATAAAACAATAAATAAAAATAAATGAATTAACGCCCAGGTACTTGACGCACCTAAAATGCGTCTAGCTTTTTTTTTTCTGCCAAGACGCTGCTATCAGGAGTAAAAGCGTTTAGCTGGGCAAATGCCGTGTGTCCATGGGGCCTGTAAATTGAAACAATAGACCGTCACACTCACAAACATTCTATTTTCCAGAAGTGGTGAAGGATACAAACTTTTATGCAAAGGTAATTTTTTAGGTACAAAAAGAACCATTTTTTTAATGTACGGTCAGCAATCCTTTCATCCCTTCAGTTTTTGTTAAAATCACGAAATGCATCCATTCAAAGCAAGGAGAGAATGCTCATAAATAACCGTCTGCAGATAAGAGTCCAGCTAAGGACAGAGAAAGTAATCATAGCCGTGAGCTGAATGAATGGAGTCGGGTTCATGGGAGTCTACTGGAGGAACTGTAACTATAGATACAATATTACAGAGACCTCCAGACTTCCATCTATAGTATCCATCCGGCCTAGGGTTGCACCAAATTGTATCAGAGATGAGATAAAGCCAAACAAGAGTTTTCATTTTCAGTACATTCATTCGATTTTGGAATCATTAAATTGACGTTCGTTTTTTGGGGTCTATTCATAAAGCAGTGACTGTCCGCAAACCTTCTCTGTTGGAAAAGCAATCACCGTCATTTAAAACACCCAAGCCTTGAAGATTCACCCGCAGAGGATGTTTGCTCAATGTCAGATTCTTTAACTTTATAAATATATCCTTAGATTTTTTTTTACTCCGAAATTAGGAAATATTCCACGCTGTGATAGTGTGCTATACTTTATTCCCTTGTGTTTTGACATACACGATATCTTTGGATTTTGGGCTGCAATGCTGATTTGTTGGAATCTTCTATGTCAGCCTTCCTCCACCTTTTTTACATAGAGAAGCCCTTGAAATTACTTTCAGATCTCAGGAAACCTTGCTAATAATTACAAGATCTCATGGCGAATTAGTGTGAACAGTACGTTGAGATATAAGAATAAATAACTGAATAAGAAACATAATATCAGAATATTTGGTAATAAAGGCTACGCTATACTTGACTTTCAATGATAATAATGAAACCTAATAAATAAAATCCCCTTTCACACTGAGGCAGGTTTCAGGCGTTTTAGCGCTACAAATAGCCTCTAAATAGCGCCTGAAAACCGCCTCTCATTCATTTCCTTTTTGTTTACAAAAGTTTTATTTGGAAGTTCAAATTTAAAGTTACAGTACAATATATATGAAGTCAATTAACAATAAATCATGGATTGTCGTTAAAACAGTATGTGGTATTATTAATAGAGGTAATGATGCGGTATAGAACATATAACATATATATAATGAGGGCAATGTTATGCTTAAGAAAGAATATGGAACAATGAAAAGTATAATAGATAGTTGTATCGAGTTTTGCTGCATAAAAGTTGAACATTTAGAATTTTATTTTACGAACAATGGTGTTTTATGGTAAGTTCCAGTAGGACCATTTTTTATTAAAGATAAATACAGTGGGGACGGAAAGTATTCAGACCCCCTTACATTTTTCACTCTTTGTTATATTGCAGCCATTTGCTAAAATCATTTAAGTTCATTTTTTTCCTCATTAATGTACACACAGCACCCCATATTGACAGAAAAACACAGAATTGTTGACATTTTTGCAGATTTATTAAAAAAGAAAAACTGAAATATCACATGGTCCTAAGTATTCAGACCCTTTGCTCAGTATTTAGTAGAAGCACCCGTTTGATCTAATACAGCCATGAGTCTTTTTGGGAAAGATGCAACAAGTTTTTCACACCTGGATTTGGGGATCCTCTGCCATTCCTCCTTGCAGATCCTCTCCAGTTCTGTCAGGTTGGATGGTAAACGTTGGTGGACGGCCATTTTTAGGCCTCTCCAGAGGCTCAATTGGGTTTAAGTCAGGGCTCTGGCTGGGCCATTCAAGAACAGTCACGGAGTTTTTGTGAAGCCACTCCTTCATTATTTTAGCTGTGTGCTTAGGGTCATTGTCTTGTTGGAAGGTAAACCTTCGGCCCAGTCTGAGGTCCTGAGCACTCTGGAGAAGGTTTTCGTCCAGGATATCCCTGTACTTGGCCGCATTCATCTTTCCCTCAATTGCAACCAGTCGTCATGTCCCTGCAGCTGAAAAACACAACCACAGCATGATGCTGCCACCACCATGCTTCACTGTTGGGACTGTATTGGACAGGTGATGAGCAGTGCCTGGGTTTTCTCCACACATACCACTTAGAATTAAGGCCAGAAAGTTCTATCTTGGTCTCATCAGACCAGAGATTCTTATTTCTCACCATCTTGGAGTCCTTCAGGTGTTTTTTTTATCAAACTCCATGCGGGCTTTCATGTGTCTTGCACTGAGGAGAGGCTTCCGTCTGGCCACTCTGCCATAAAGCCCCGACTGGTGGAGGGCTGCAGTGATGGTTGATTTTCCACAACTTTCTCCCATCTCCCGACTGCCTCTCTGGAGCTCAGCCACAGTGATCTTTGGGTTCTTCTTTACCTCTCTCATCAAGGCTCTTCTCCCCCGATAGCTCAGTTTGGCCGGACGGCCAGCTCTAGGAAGGGTTCTGGTCGTCCCAAACGTCTTCCATTTAAGGATTATGGAGGCCACTATGCTCCTATGAACAAGTGCAGGAGAAATTTTTTGTAACCTTGGCCAGATCTGTGCCTTGCCACAATTCTGTCTCTGAGCTCTTCAGGCAGTTCCTTTGTCCTCATGATTCTCATTTGCTCTGACATGCACTGTGAGCTGTAAGATCTTATATAGACAGGTGTGTGGCTTTCCTAATAAAGTCCAATCAGTATAATCAAACACAGCTGGACTCAAATGAAGCTGTAGAACCATCTCAAGGATGATCAGAAGAAATGGACAGCACCTGAGTTAAATATGAGTGTCACAGCAAAGGGTCTGAATACTTAGGACCATGTGATATTTCAGTTTTTCTTTTTTAATAAATCTGCAAAAATGTCAACAATTCTGTGGTTTTCTGTCAATATGGGGTGCTGTGTGTAAATTAATGAGGGAAAAAATAACTTAAATGATTTTAGCAAATGGCTGCAATATAACAAAGAGTGAAAAATTTAAGGGGGTCTGAATACTTTCCGTCCCCACTGTAGACTATCATGTAAGGTATGGCAGATAGTTTAAGCATTTCCATCCTGGACAGAACTTGAGACCATACTAGTTTGTTAGATCTCCAGTTATAATCAATCATCCATTGGATAGAGCTGCACAATGAGTGGAATAGTCTATTGCAAGAGGTAGGTATATTAGGTATGTTGGCATACAGAAGGCAGATTTGTGGGGTGGGAACTATTTTTTGTTTGGATGACATCTCAATTCTATTGACTGCAGCCTGCCAAATTTGCTCGAGGTATTTACAGCTCCAGAATGTGTGCAAAAATGTGCCTGGTTCTGAACAGCCCCTAAAACAATCAGGGGAGGCTGCAGGGGTAGAAAGAGTGGATTTTAGAGGGGGTCAAGTACCATCTGGGGAACAGCTTCATCGGAGTTTCCCTGAATGCGATTGCTTTGTTACTTTTACGAAGGTTGTCTGTCATTGAGATCCACATTTCTGTGGGGAGGGAACAGTCTATCTCGGATTTCCAGTGAAGCATTGGTCTAGATTTATCGGGCATAGAAAAGTTATTGAGGTAACAGTATAGCTGAGAGATCAGGCCTCTATCTCTCGAAGAGGATATGCATATTTGCTCAAAAAGAGTGTTTGGGGGATGAATGGATAGCGAGTAATGATCAGCAATAGAAGGATTTAATATGCATATAATGAGGGAGCTCAGATGAGGGAAGATTATATTTAGATTGAAGTGTGGTAAAAGATGGGAATTCATTCTTAATTAGTAGAGATATTAATGTAGTTAGGTTATTGTTTATCCATAGAGAGAGTAGATCATCTTCATTATTGTAAGCTAAATTAAACCTAGAGTCACCTCGGTAGGAGGCTAATGGTGGGGTGTCAGAGGAAAGTTTAAAGGTGTTGTTGATTTTAAGCCATATTTGAAGAAAGTGTGCAACTATTGCGTTTTGTTTAAGGAGAGTGTGGTGGGAATTTAGATTGGACCACAGGATGCCTTGTAGGTGTAACGGGGAGATTGAGGTGGATTCAAATTTTTTCCAAGGGATGTTGCGGTTTGAGGCGAACCATTGGGATAATTGTGTGAGTCTGGCTGCTAGAAAATAGTGCCATAGGTTAGGGATGCCAAGCCCACCTTTAGATTGTGGTCTATGCATGAGAGGGTAGCCACATCTACGTTTTTTATCTGACCAGATGAATCTGTTAAACTCCCTTGAGTTTCAATTCTGGTTTTGGGGACGTTAATAGAGAGGGCACGGAAGTAGTATAGGAGTTTGGGAATAACTGTCATCTTAATGGCGCATATCCTTCCGAGGAAGGAGATGTGATATGCTGACCAAGTTTTGGCCTCTCATTCATTTCAGTGTGTCTTTTCAGACTGGGGCGGTGCGCTTCTGGGACGTTAGGAAAAGTCCTGCAAGCAGAATCTTTGAGGCAGTTTGGGAGCGCTCCCAAAATGCCCTGCTCATGAAATGAATGGGCAGTGCTTCCACAGTGCCAGAAAAGCGGTTTGGTAGCGCCACAACATGGGCGCTTTTAACCCCTTCTTCAGGGTTAAAAGCGCCCTGCTAGCGGACGAAAAGCGACGCTTAAAGAGCGGTAAAGCGCCGCTAAAATGACTGGTCCGTTTATGCAGAGTGGACACAGACACATGGCCGAATAATTAAAAATGGAGGCATGGGTTTCACTTACAGCTTGTTGGGATGTGAGATAGTGTAGTGGCTCTGAGTGATTTTAGAGTCGGAGTGAGGCTTGGCTCTGAATAACATCAGAGCAAGGCATTTAGTCAGAGCGAGGCTTGGTTAGAGTGGTGAATCGCTTAAGTGGGAAGTGAGAACGAGGCTCTGGCAGATACGAGAAGTATATACAGCGATGACAGGGGAAGATGCCCACGCCCCAGAAGAAGTTGTTTTGGTGACGAAACTGGTCGGGCTGAGGTGTCAATTCCTGTCGTCACGTTTGGAAGAAAGTTTACAATCGTTACCGTGCCCTTTAGTGATCTCTTACTCACTCTTTCCCCAGAAGAAGACCTCTACTGTTAATCGTCGAAACACATCGGGGCTTTCCAGTATGCCTATATATACCTATATCATGCTATGTTTTTTATGTATATCCATGGCTGTATTATGATGTATTTGCAATAGCCTCGTTCACAGAGCTCATGTTTTAACATAAATCAATGTCTTTGTATGTTACTACTTTCTTCAATATATTTATATTTTTTCAATTCATTTTTGAATTTCTTGCTGCAATACAAAACCTCACGGGGAAACCTTTCCAATTTATATTCCAATTGGGGTATGCAGCAACCCTTATCTCACTATCGCCCTCCACTTTCATTATTGTCTTGGGTGGTTAAACACTCGCTCCCCAGCTTTGATACTTGTGAGTTAAGACATGAGCTATATTTTTCTACGTTCAATATTGCTTTAGGATATTCTTTTGATGCATTAGATGTTGTATTAGAATTCTCGTAATATGAGTACTTTTCAAGGCGCTGAGTGGGCCAGTCTCATGTCAGGTTATGAAACTGATTTGGGAAGGGAGATCAGATTGAGACCCAAATCTCCTCCCTTTTCCAGAAACTAGGCCGCTTTTTAGAAAAAAAGTCAGCACTTTTTTGGCATGCAAAATCCTTTGACAGTTATGTGAGGGAACGTATTAACCCCTATGGGTTACGTATACAAATTTTTCAAAATATTGTACAGATTAGCCATGAATTTAAAAAAGAATGGGAAGATCATTTGAAACAATGTTCTTATGAAACGATGCTTATCCTCACCAGGGAGTATAATAGACAAATTGACCTCTTGGATGGGCAAATCAATAGTTTGGAATCAGCCTTGGTCCCTTTCAAAGACCATAGGCTTTTTTCCAAACTACAAACCAATTTGAAGGAAAATGTATCGATTCATAATAAAAATTTTTTACAGAAGAAAGAGATCAAATTCTGGAGGGACCAGTCGGCGTTCTCAGAGGGGCGAGCCTATAAATGGCATATTATTAATTTACAACAAAGAAAACCACACCAGTTGAGGGATCCCGAATATAGTGTGGATCTTTCCAAACCAAAGGCCCCCACCTCTGACCAAAGGGAACTTTATGTACCCCAGAGAGGTCGAGGGAGACAAAAAAAAAACCGCAACAACAGAGGCTCTTTGGAACAAGACAACCAAAAGAAAACCATGGACATCGATTCTGACCACGCTGATGAGGTTTCACAGACTGATCAGTCCTTGTCCATGACATGCACTAATCCCATAGGTCACATCGGAATAGGGGAACCGGATTCCTCTCTTTCGAATGTATCCGCTAATGTGAGTAATACGGCCCAAGTTACAGGACATCTCAAACCTACAATTACTAAAATTTTAAACCTAACACGCGGAGTAAGTTCCTCCCCTCAGTCTCACAAGGGAGGGAAAGGTCTGGAAAGGTCTGGATCCTTATGTTATTCAGATACAGCCCATCCCCCAAGCGTAACCAATTTATCCTCATATGATCTAATTAACGTGGAGACTAATGTGCTCTCATGTGGTTTGACTTTTTGTCCACAAGCCAATTTTGATTTGTTTGAGGCTATTACTGACATACAACTGTTTGTACGCATTAAAATGCGTGTACGCTAAAAATGAGTCAGACATAGACATCACAGATTGGTGTAAGTACAGCATGAAGGAGTTCAAGGCATTACGAGATCTCACACTTCTTTTTCAAAAAAATAACACCATTGATCTGATCAATCAAATTGATCTTGATAAAATCCTTGAGGATATCAATAAATCCACTTTGAATCTTATCACTTCTTTTAAAAAACCTCCAAAGAAATTTCCTTCCCCGAACATTAACCCCAATGTATATATTTTTCTAAAACAAATCATTAGGGACATCTTTAAATTACCATCAAAGAAAAAAAATCCTATCAACTTAACTGTTGAAGAAAATAAAGCTTTGGAAAATTTACGTAAGAATAAGACTATTATAATAAAAGCTTCTGATAAGGGTGGGAATGTGGTCATAATTCCCACTACAAGTGTATGTGCCTCAGAATTCTGAACAATTCCTCGTGGTACAAAAGTATTTCTCTTGCACGAATTGATAGATTTAACAATGCATTCTATAGGCTTGTTGATCAAGCATATGGCCAAGGTAGAATTTCTAAAGATCTTTGGGAGTTTATTAGAACTAAACACCCTTGGGTGGCTACATTCTATAGCCTCCCACAAAAATCCCATTGATGCTACAGGACGTCCAATTGTTTCCGGGAATGGCAGTATTTTCCAAAATATAAGCAGAGTAATTGGCTCTTTTCTACAACCGTATGTACTTGCCTTGCCCTCCTTCATCAAAGACACAATTCACTGTTTACAAAAAATTGAGGAAATAGCCTTCAAAAATTAATCCATTTAGGTTGCCTTGGACATAGAAGCCCTGTATAGCTCTATCCCCAACGAGAAAGGTCTGGCTGTTATATCCAAGGTCCTCCAACATGGCTCCTGTCATGACAGAGCAATGAATGATTTCATTCTCAACGGTCTTGAGATCATCTTGAACCACAACTCTTTCCTCTTTGATGGCTCCCACTACCTCCAGGTGCAGGGCGTAGTGATGGGGACATGTTGTGCCCCATCCTACGCCAATCTGTACCTGGGGGAGTGGGAGCAGTCTCTCCTAGGCGATGATGACCTCGTCAAGTACACGAGCCACATCACAACATGGCTCAGGTACATTGACGATGTCTTCATCATCTGGGAAGGGGACGGAAGCTATGCTCATGAAATCAGATCAATATTAACAATTTAAATTTAAAATGTACCATCACTTTTGACACAAGCACTATCACCTTTCTTGACGTTTGGGTTTTCTCCACTGTAGGGAGTAAATTACGCAAAACGTTGTTCAGGAAAGAAACGGACCGGAACACCGTGCTGCATGCTGACAGTTTCCACCCCCACTTTATTAAAAAATTCTATACCTTTTGGACAATGCCTTCGTAGAAACTGTTCTGATGAAAGTTGTAAATTACAATACAGACTTTTGGAAAGGGGATATAGTCGGTCCTGCCTATGTAAAGCTTTTAATAAAGCGGTCACCAAATCCCGCAATGACCTTCTTTTTAAAACCCAGGTCAAAAAGACTTCAGACTGTAAAACAACTCAGCGAATTATGCGTTTCTCTAAGCAACACAAACAAATTAGAGAGATTATTCAACGTCACTGGTCAATTTTGACTGGCGACTTGAAAATTCAGAAATTTGTTCCAAACGCTCCCTCTATTACTTTCAAAAGGGCCATGTCAATTAAGGACAGACTAGTCACAAGTGAATTTAGGGGAGAATTCATAAAAGAGCACTGCCCCGCAAGAGGGTCCTTCCCATGCGGCCATTGCTTTCATTGTCCCCTCATTAGAAAGGAAAAGACATTCCTACTTTCAAATGGAGAGAGGTTTTCACCTCCCCATTTCGCCAACTGTCAGACGTGTGGCCTAGTATATACAATGCTCTTCGAATGCAATGCATTTTATATAGGGAAAACTAGACAGGAGTTTCGGTGCCGTATTGCACAGCACACCTACAGTATGCAATCGGAAACCAATACTTACCACTTGGCAGACACACTGTGTCTAAACACAACCACTAATGCCTAAATTTTCCTTTGTCGCCCTCGAATGAATACATATTCCGGTTAGGAGCGGCGATTGGAATAAGTCCCTTCTTCAACGAGAACAGAGGTTGATCTTTAGGCTACAGGCAACAGTATATCCTGGCCTGAATGAGTCCATCTCCTTTGCCCCCTTTCTGAATGGATTTGCATTGGGCAAAACACAGTAATCTATATCCAATTATACTAGGACAAGTCAGTTCTTGTTTTCTGAATATCCTAGTGCCATTTAAGATTTTCTGCCGCTTTTTGAACGTAATATTAACTATATGCTCATGATTATTGTTTATTAAATGATTGCTGTTCAAGTGTATCTATTGTTTTGATACATATATGCACAATTTGACCCTTTGATTTTATAACTGTGCTCTTTGCCATTACAGGTTCCAGCTATATGGCCTGCACTCCTGGCCCCTGTACAATTGGGGGTGGTGTCCTCTCTGGCCAGCTTTGGGCCTCACAGCAAGCGGGGGGATGACGGGGATTGCCGTTTTTTTCCCCCTTAGTTTATGTGTACTGAAGGCGGCCTTCTTTATGTCGGCCACAGGAGGGAGCATATTCCTGCCGGTGGCGTCCCGTGATCACTCCGGGCGTTTTTTTTTTTGGCCTACCTTGCATGTGCCCGTTTTTCTGGACGTGTGCTGTATGCCATGACGTCACGCACGTTGCAGCGGAAGTGACGACAGCAATCGGAGGGGTTATCCCCTTCCGGAATGCCGGGGAGACTGAGTGGGGGCCGCCCATCATGGCGGTTCCTTTCCCCTATCACTCAGGAGGGGTTGGGAGAGAGGAAGGGGGCGATTACTGGGCCAAGGGCCAATCGAATTCACATTGGGGTAATACATATATAACATGGTGAATGAGGATCCATTTCAGATCCCAGGCAACCATCACCTTGAACAGACCTAAACCTTGTCTATGATTAAAGTAAGTAACGTCCTTTATACTTATGGGTACTCACTGGACTCTATCTTATGTCCACTTTATTTACCCCAAATTCAATAATTCTTATTTATATACCATTTGGTTTTTAGGTCCTCTAAATTTTTCGTTTATTCAAATCAGTGTTCGATGTGCGGCTTTTATGCCTCGCTACTCCTTTTTCATCCTAGCTTGACAAATCTACTTCTTTAGGTAAATATTTCAAGGCCTCTATTCCACTTTTCTTTTTTAGTGCACCCAACGTCACCTGTTTTCACTTTCATTACTTTTCACTGCACACTTTGTGCACCCCATCTTTGTCACCTCTTTTCATCCATTGTTTTTTGTTGTTGCTTGTCGCCTTGTCAATCATCACACTCACCATTATTCGCTTATTTTCCTCATACCTCTTTCTCCTTCTCAGTTCTGGGTGGTTCCAGTTCTGTCCTATGTTGTTCTTGTTCATCAATTCTTGTCCATTTTCACTTTCTAGTCACTCTTATTTCCCCCCTTCACGTAGAGCCCTTGCACACTGGGGCGGGGGCGGCGTCGGCGGTAAAACGCCGCTATTATTAGCGGCGTTTTACCGTCGGTATGCGGCCGCTAGCGGGGCAGTTTTACCCCCACTAGCGGCCGAGAAAGGGTTAAATACCACCGTAAAGCGCCTCTGCAGAGGCGCTTTGCCGGCGGTATAGCCGCGCCGTCCCATTGATTTCAATGGGCAGGAGCGGTAAGGGAGCGGTATACACACCGCTCCTTCACCGCTCCGAAGATGCTGCTAGCAGGACTTTTTTTACCGTCCTGCCAGCGCATCGCTCCAGTGTGCAAGCCCTCGGGGCTTGCACACTGGAATGAAAGCAGCGGCACTTTCGGGGCGGTTTGCAGGCGCTATTATTAGCGCAATAGCGCCTGCAAACCGCCCCAGTGTGCAAGGGCTCTTACACTTCCTGTCTTGCACTTAGGCCCCTTTCACACTGGGGCGGTAGGGGGCGTCGGCGGTAAAACAGCGCTATTTTTAGCGCTGTTTTACCGGGGTATTCGGCCGCTAGCGGTGCGGTTTTAACCCCCCCGCTGGCGGCCGAAAAAGGGTTAAAACCCCTCGTATAGCGCGGCTATAGCCGCGGCTATAGCCGCGGTATTACCGCGCTGTCCCATTGATTTCAATGGGCAGGAGCGGTTTAGGAGCGGTGAATACACCGCTCCTTCACCACTCCAAAGATGCGGCTGACAGGAGATTTTTTCTTCTCCTGCCAGCGCACCGCTTCAGTGTGAAAGCCCTCGGGCTTTCACACTGAACAAACAGCGGAGGCTGTTTTGGGGCGGTTTGCAGGCGGTATTTTTAGCACAATAACGCCTGCAAACCGCCCCAGTGTGAAAGGGGCCTTATTCTTCAATCCTTTCTTTTTTCTCACTCTCACACCAGCTGCACTGTTCCACTCTTTTTCACCCCTTTTTCTTTCCCTTCTTTCTACGTACTTTTTTCTTTTCTTTTCTTTGCTTTTCTTTTTCTTTTTTTTTTTCTTTTTCTTTTTCTTTTCTTTTCTTTTCTTTTGCTTTTTCTTTTCCCCCTGGTTTTTGCTGTGGCCTTTTTGTGTTTGGTTGTTGTTGCTGTTTACCCTCATTTGTCCTCCCCCTCTTCATCTTGATTTCACATCCTTTTTCTCTCACCTTCATCACCAACACCCCTGTTTTGCCATTATTCTTGCATTTTTTCACATTCTCATTTCACTCTTTCTTTATGTCAGTCTTATTTCCATTCTTTTCATTGATACACCGCTTATACACATCCATAGTCCTAATATAATTATTAGCCTTTGACAAACTGATAACCAATTTAATATATTATCATTATACACTCAAATAGTGACTTGGTGAGATTTTGGTCCTGTTCTTGACTCCTGGCTCCTCCTCGCCCTTTCCCTGTTGTGGGCTCAAGTGCAGCCTCTTGTAAGCCCTTTCTGGCCTTTTCGGTATCTGCCCCCTTCATCTGTGCGGTGCGGTGCCGCGTCGCCTGGATCCTCAAACAATTTTTAGGCACAGCATTTGGGAGGCTACTTGGCACGTACCTGGTCGGAGTCTGAAGTGAAAGGTCAGCCTCTCTTGTATGTCCAGCCCAGGTCCCGCTGAGAGTGGAGACAGAAGGAACCAAGGGACAGGAGGAACATGAGTGCCTGCAGATGTAGCCCCGGAAGCTTGAAGCAGGTGATGCAAATCTTGGAAGGCAGAAAGTCGCAGCAGGTCACAGGAACGTAGTTGCAGATACTCGGGAGGCAGTGCGGAGCCAAACAGGAGACAGGAGCGTAGTCACAAGGATAGCCGGGTTCGGTAGCAGGCAGGCAGCAAGGTACCAAGACATCAGGCAGGAGCGGGGTCAAATAGAAAAGCCGGGATCAGGAACCAGTAATCAGAAGTGTAGGAGAGTCCAGCAGCAAGGTCAAGGAAAGCCAAGGTTCAGAAACGGATAATCAGGCAAGTAACAACAGGATACATGTACAGGAACAGCAGAAGAAGTCAGCATCTGTCTGAGGTCACTGCGCCCCTTAAATAGGCCGTCTGGGGCCAAAGGAGAGTGAGGACGCGTTCCCACGGATGCGCACACTTCTTTGCGCACGCGCATTGGTGCATCTGCGATCTGCCGAGTTCTTTGTGCGCGAGCGCACCCGAAGCGCAATGATAGTTCTCTTACACTACTTCTACAGTTGCCAGTGGTAAATATAATTGAAGAACTACAAAATATGTGTCAATACCAATACATACTGTTATCTGACTTTTAAATGTCTATTTTTACAATATATTTCTCTTTAGAGTTCTTTTACTCTTTCCCCCAGAGGAGAACCTCTACTGTTAATGGTCGAAACGTGTCGGTACATTCCAGTATGACTAGATATACCTATATCATGCATGTTTTTTATGTATATCCACGGCTGTATTATGATGTACTTGCAATAGCCTCCTTCACAGAGCTCCTGTTTTAACATAAATCAATGTCTTTGTATGTTACTACTTTCTTCAATAAATTTATATTTTTTCAATTCATTTTTGAATTTCTTGCTGCAATACAAAACCCCACAGGGAAACCTTTCCAATTTATATTCCCAATGGGGTGTGCAGCAACCCTTATCTCACTATCAGTATCCACTTACATACACACACACTATTATGGCAATGCCGGCACAGTGAAAGATAAGTACGGTAGCACATCATTATTGGCAGAACTGGTCAGAGGGAGATATTTCCCATCTCCCCGCTGGCACACAGTGTGGCAGTGCTAATGCACACTGGGTGATTAGGGTGTGCCCAGGCACACCCGGCACACCCCCTGCACACGCCTATGATTCAGAGTGATCTCCTTCGTCTTCCGTATGCTGGAAATTAATCGTTGACTGAGCAATGCATATAACATATATGAGCCTCATTAACTCCCCGTAATAGGTGGTCAACGCTCTCTGGCAAGAGCACACCCATTAATTTGTTTAGAACTATTATTATATTGTCACGATAGTGACACCTGGACTCACTGAACTTCATTTAAGCGCAACACATTTTTGTATAGATTTTTTGTTATGTGATAATATCTCACGTCGTGGTGCAGCTATTTGTGTTATATTGATAATTTGATATTACGAGTGCAGTTTATTTGTTTTTTTATGGACACAGACACAGCCAGCTCTCCTCTATGGCAGGTCAGATGTAAACAGACAGCCTGTCCCGACTGCCATCAGATTTGATCTGCTCGATCGGATCGCATCACACTGGATGTCGGCAGGTGTAAACAGACACATGGCCATTTACATACGCCAGTCCATAAGGGATAACGGAGAGTCTGATTGGGTGGGTCTGCCCAAGTGAAAGGGGCCTTATATTGGTGGTTAGTTAGAAGAATGCCACTTACATTGGTGGTCAGTAGGAATAATGCTCCTTACATTGGTAGTCATTGGGAAGAATGATCCTTACATTGCTGGTCATTGGGAAGAATGATCCTTACATTGCTGGTCATTGGGAAGAATGATCCTTACATTGCTGGTCATTGGGAAGAATGATCCTTACATTGCTGGTCATTGGGAAGAATGATCCTTACATTGGTCATTGGAACAAATGATCCTTACATTGTTGATCACTGAGAAGAATGCTCCTTACATTTCTGGTCATTGGGAAGAATGAGCCTTACATTGCAGGTGTTTGGGGAAAATGCCCCTTACATTGGTGGTCAGTGGGAAGAATGCCCCTTACATTTATGGTCATTGGGAAGAATGATCCTTACATTTCTGGTCATTGGGAAGAATGATCCTTACATTGGTGGTCAGTGGGAAGAATGATCCTTACATTGGTGGTCAGTGGGAAGAATGCCCCTTATATTGGTGGTCAGTGGGAAGAATGACCCTTACATTGGTGGTCAGTAGGAAGAATGCTCCTTACATTGGTGGTAATTGGAAAGAATGCTCCTGACATTGGGGCCAGTTGGAAGAATGCTCCTTACATTGGTGATCAGTGGGAAGAATGCTCCTTACATTGGTGGTCAGTGGGAAGAATTTCCCTTACATTGGTGGTCAGTAGGAAGAATGCTTCTTACATTGCTGGTCATTGGGAAGAATGATCCTTACATTGGGGCCAGTTGGATGAATGCTTCTTACATTGCTGGTCATTGGGAGAAATGATCCTTACATTGGGGCCAGTTGGAAGAATGCTTCTTACATTGCTGGTCATTGGGAGGAATGATCCTTATATTTGTGGTCATTGGGAAGAATTCCCCTTCCATTGGTGGTCAGTGGGAAGAAAGCTCCTTACATTGGTGGTCAGTGGGAAGAATGCTCCTTACATTGGTGGTAATTAGGAAGAATCCCCCTTACATTGGGGCCAGTTGAAAGAATGCTTCTTACATTGGTGGTCATTGGGAAGAACCTCCCCTTACATTGGTGGTCAGTAGGAAGAATGCTCTTTACATTGCTTGGTCATTGGGAAGAATGCTCCTTACATTGGTGGTCATTGGGAAGAATGCCTTTTACATTGGTGGTCAGTGCAGAACAAAACAAATCTATGATGTCAACGGTTACCCTTTTTGAAGGGCAGAAATTGATTGCTGCTCAAGGAACCTCTAAGAACCTTTGGAGGAACCCTACCATTCCATGGAACCTTGAGAAAGGCTCCTCTATGTTGATGGACTGGAGACATTATAACATTTGTAGCGACTGTTTCTTTTGCGCTTTCCTGGGAGATTAGTGTGTTTATAATAATCTACATTGTGTATTCCAGGTTGCTTCTTATACATTGTTGCAGTTAACACTCAGCTTTGTGTGCAGATCAGGTCCAGCTGATCATTTTTGTTTCAGTTGTTGGGTATGACAGCTCAGCGTATTGCTGGTTTCTTGACACTAAAAACGTATCATTCCTGTTTCAGATTTACGTAAAATGTCTCTTGTAAAAAATTATTGGTATGCAAAGCCGGGAAATCCTATATCTTTAGCTGCTCATGCTGACTAAATATTTTTTTCTTGTCTGAAAACACAGGTTTTACACCACATAGTGAAGGGGCTGAGATGACAGGTAGACTTCATCCTTGCCAACTCATTTCCTGGCAGTGGAAGGTCTGGTGGTGGGCTCCCTGCCCTGCTGTTCAGGAGGAATGCCCCTTTTCTGCCCTTTTATTTAAAAAGACTTTGTATAGAAAAATGAGTCTATATGGACCCTGAATTGTTCAGCATCCCAAGAATAAGGAACATGTGTAAGAGAAAGATTAGAGTCTTTCCAGGTACCATAGAAAAGTACATAGAGTATAACAAACATTAGTAACTTTTATTTGAACATTTGCAAAATCGATCCCAGGGAACGTTCTCTCTGCCGCCTGCACAATGAATAAGAAGCGCATTTTGACATACAAAGTAGCTTTGCACATTGTCTCTTCTTATTAAAAGCCAACATTTTATCGTTGCCATAGAAACTGCTGACCGCACTGTCACCTGACCATGCTTTATGTAAGATGTAGAATCCTGCAGAAGATAGCCCACTTTACCCTGTAAGTTACACAGGTGATATCTACAGCAAAGAATGGGAAAAAAATAAATTATTTCAAGGGAGACTCCAGCTACATATAGTTATATATATATTAGGGATGCACCGAAATTTCGGCGGCCGAAAATAAACTGCCGAAAATGGTGTTTTCGGCACATTGCCGATAGGAAAATATGGCCAATTATAGAGCCGAAAATGGGGCGGGCGCCCCCCTGGTGCAGCCCATTGCGGGGGCGTCTTCTTTGCTTGCCCCAATCCTCCACTCCTCCCTCCCACAGAGCGCCGATCTCGGAGCTGAATTGCACGGGCCGCAGTAACAATGTCCCGCCTCCTGTGACAGACGAAACACTGATCCAATGGCGGGACATTGAATCAGCGTGACGTGATCACAGGAGGCGGGACAATGTTACTGCGGCCCGGGCAATTCAATTCACAGCTGTCAATTCACAGCTCCAGGACACATGGAGATCGACGCTCTGATCCAGGCATGGGTGAGGCTGCATAATGATGGGCACTGGTGAGGCTGCATTGATCTCCTGTAGCATGTCTGCAGTCTCTGACCATCTCCTGTATCATGTCTGCAGTCTCTGACTATCTCCTGTACCATGTCTGCAGTCTCTGACCATCTCCTGTACTATGTCTGCAGTCTCTGACCATCTCCTGTAGTATGTCTGCAGTCTCTGACCATCTCCTGTACCATGTCTGCAGTCTCTGATCATCTCCTGTAGTATGTCTGCAGTCTCTGACCATCTCCTGTACCATGTCTGCAGTCTCTGATCATCTCCTGTACCATGTCTGCAGTCTCTGATCATCTCCTGTAGTATGTCTGCAGTCTCTGACCATCTCCTGTACCATGTCTGCAGTCTCTGATCATCTTCTGTAGTATGTCTGCAGTCTCTGACCATCTCCTGTATCATGTCTGCAGTCTCTGACTATCTCCTGTACCATGTCTGCAGTCTCTGACCATCTCCTGTACTATGTCTGCAGTCTCTGACCATCTCCTGTAGTATGTCTGCAGTCTCTGACCATCTCCTGTACCATGTCTGCAGTCTCTGATCATCTCCTGTAGTATGTCTGCAGTCTCTGACCATCTCCTGTACCATGTCTGCAGTCTCTGATCATCTCCTGTACCATGTCTGCAGTCTCTGATCATCTCCTGTAGTATGTCTGCAGTCTCTGACCATCTCCTGTACCGTGTCTGCAGTTTCTGACTATCTCCTGTACCATGTCTGCAGTCTCTGACTATCTCCTGTACCATGTCTGCAATCTCTGATCATCTCCTGTAGTATGTCTGCAGTCTCTGACCATCTCCTGTATCATGTCTGCAGTCTCTGATCATCTCCTGTATCATGTCTGCAGTCTCTGACTATCTCCTGTACCATGTCTGCAGTCTCTGATCATCTCCTGTATCATGTCTGCAGTCTCTGACCATCTCCTGTACTATGTCTGCAGTCTCTGACTATCTCCTGTACCATGTCTGCAGTCTCTGACCATCTCCTGTACCATGTCTGCAGTCTCTGACCATACCCTGTACTATGTCTGCAGTCTCTGACCATCTCCTGTACTATGTCTGCAGTCTCTGACCATCTCCTGTACTATGTCTGCAGTCTCTGACCATCTCCTGTACTATGTCTGCAGTCTCTGACCATATCCTGTATCATGTCTGCAGTCTCTGACCATCTCCTTTATCATGTCTGCAGTCTCTGACCATCTCCAGTAGTATGTCTGCAGTCTCTTACAATCTCCTGTATCATGTCTGCAATCTCTGACCATCTCCTTTATTATGTCTGCAGTCTCTGACCATCTCTTTTATCATGTCTGCCGTCCTGGACATCTCCTGTATCAGAAGGTTAGAGACTGAGGACATAATACAAGAGCTGGTTAGAGACTGCAAACTGAATTTTCTTGAGCTTTTCTTGCACCAAAGGTGCCAATAATGGCCAACAATAAATTCATATTCATTTAAATTGTATATAAAAATATAAATATTTTTTAAAAACTGTTTATTTTTGGTATCGGTTTCAGTTTTCTGCCTAGTGCATCCTTCATTTTCGGTTTCGGCACAAAATTTCCATTTGGTGCACCCCTAATATATCTATATATACTTTGTGTGCGTATTTACTGTGTGTATATATATACAGTATATTACCAAAAGTATTGGGACGCTTGCCTTTATATGAACTTTAATGGCATCCCAGTCTTAGTCCGTAGGGTTCAATATTGAGTTGGTCCACCCTTTGCAGCTATAACAGCTTCAACTCTTCTGGGAAGGCTGTCCACAAGGTTTAGGAGTGTGTCTATGGGAATGTTTGACCATTCTTCCAGAAGTGCATTTGTGAGGTCAGGCACTGATGTTGGACGAGAAGGCCTGGCTCACAGTCTCCGCTCTAATTCATCCCAAAGGTGTTCTATCAGGTTGAGGTCAGGACTCTGTGCAGGCCAGTCAAGTTTCTTGCTTGTCATGTTGGAACAGGAAGGGACCATCCCCAAACTGTTACCACAAAGTTTGGAGCATGAAATTGTCCAAAATGTCTTGGTATGCTGACGCCTTAAGATTTCCCTTCACTGGAACTAAGGGGCCAAGCCCAACCCCTGAAAAACAACCCCCACACCATAATCCCTCTCCACCAAATGATGTGGACCAATTCACAAAGCAAAGTCCACGACATGGATTGGCGAGTTTGGGGTGGAGGAACTTGACTGGCCTGCACAGAGTCCTGACCTCAACCCCATAGAACACTTTTGGGATGAATTAGAGCTCAGACTATGAGCCGGGCCTTCTCATCCACATCAGTGCCCGACCTCACAAATGCGCTTGTGGAAGAATGGTCAAACATTCCCATAGACACACTCCTAAACCTTGTGGACAGCCTTCCTAGAAGAGTTGAAGCTGTTATAGCTGCAAAGGGTGGGCCAACTCAATAATGAACCCTACGGAATAAGACTGGGACGACATTAAAGCTCATGTGCGTGTAAAGGCAGGTGTCCCAATACTTTTGGTAATATAGCGCATTCGCTACTTTTCAAAAACACACTGTATCAAATCACATGGTAGCACTCTGTGATTGCGATCTGTGTTGGGGGGGGGGTCATTAAAATCATTTGATGCCTGCAGCAGATCGCACACCCAATGCATTTTGAACACAGTGAAATGAATGCCATTTCTGCTGTGATTATGACAGTGCTTTCTTCTAAGGAATGCTATTTCCTTGCTATTGAATAGTTTATTTGTCCTCATCAGCATCCTCCCAATGTATTTATAGCAAACCAGTATAATATTGGCACTGATATTGGTGATACTGTATAATACAGTTTCTGTTGTCATCATCTTTTATTCTATGGCAAGTTTTAGGTTAAAGGACAATTGCAGTTTAACCACTTCAGCCCTGGAAGATTTTCCCCCTTAATGACCAGGCCATTTTTAGCGATACCGCACTGCATCGATTTAACTGACAATTGCGCGGTCGCGCGACGTTGTACCCAAACAAAATTGACGTCCTTTTTTTTTCCCCACAAATAGAGCTTTCTTTTGGTGGATTTTATTTTTTGCGCTATAAACAAAAAAAAAACCCCAATATTTTTTACTTTTTGCTAAAATAAATATCCCACAAAAAAAGTATAAAAAAACAAATTTCTTCATCAGTTTAGGCCAATATGTATTCTTCTACATATTTTTGTTAAAAAAAAAAAACCCGCAATAAGCGTATATTGATTGGTTTGCGCAAAAGGTATAGTGTCTGCAAAATGGGGGATAGCATTTTTATTATTTTTTTTTTTTTTTACTAGTAATGATGGTGATCTGCGATTTTTAGCGGGACTGCGACATTGCGACGGACAGATCAGACACCTAACTGACATTTTTGACACTTTTTTGGGAACCAGTGACATTATTACAGTGATCAGTGCTGAAAATATGCACTGTTTTTGTACTAATGACACTGGCAGGGAAGGGATTAACATCAGGAGCGATCAAAGGTTTAAATGTGTTCCCTCAGTGTGTGTTCTAACTGTATGGGGGATGGGCTGCCTGGGGAAACACATAGATCCGTCTTCCTGCATAGCAGAAAGACAGGATCTGTGTGATCTCCTCTGTCAGAACAGAGATTTGCCTTGTTTACACAGGCAGATCCCCGTTCTGTCACTGCGGGGAACGATCGTGGGTCGCCGGCGGACATCAAGTCCGCCGGACATGCTGATTGGCTCCACCACCGGCCAATGGGAGCGCGCACGCGCCCACAAATCGCCGCATACGTGCTGACGAACACCTACGGCGATTTGTGGGATCAAGCCACATTGCTACAGTGTAACTGCGGCGGCTGGTCCTTAAGCGGTTCAAAGAAAATGCATTTATCTTCATTGCCCACTTTCCATTAGGCTGGCCATAGACGGATCGAAATTTGCTGACCCAGCCAAATTTAAATCCATCTATGGGCAGGCTGGTTGTACAGAAGTCGATCTATCGATAGAATTTAGTAAAAACCAGCCTGCCGGGTTTTTTTTGTGTGCGATCACCGCTGGCGGCTATAGCCACCAGCGGTGATCATTGTATTCTAACGGCGGGGAAACCTTCCCCTGTCAGAATACAATAACACAGCGGGAGGGATTGTGACTGTGTTGATGGGGGGGAATCAAGCGATTTTCTCTCCTTGAACCCATGGTTTTAAGGTCTCAACCAAAACCAAATACACCAAGACCTATGAAAACTAAGGCTGTTACTGATTAAAATTTTCATGTTCAATTAATCAATTTTTTAAAATCGATTAATCGACTAATTTCGATTACTTATAATGCTCATACAGATCCAACTACTTTCAGCTGATTTAGCACCGTTGTTATGGCAATGGCCGAAGCCAGACATAGCGGGGCATGGCTAGGACGTCACAAGTCATAACTCAGCCTTATTGTGCCCATAATCGCAGCCTCACCGTGCCCATAATCGCAGCCTCACCGTGCCCATAATCGCAGCCTCACCGTGCCCATAATCGCAGCCTTACCGTTCCCATAATGCAGTCTCACCGTGCCCATAATCACAGCCTCACCGTGCCCATAATGCAGTCTCACCGTGCCCATAATCGCAGCCTTACCGTTCCCATAATCGCAGTCTCACTGTGCCCATAATCGCAGCCTCACCGTTTCCATAATGCAGTCTCACCATGCCCATAATCGCAGCCTCACCGTGCCCATAATGCAGTCTCACCATGCCCATAATGCAGTCTCACTGTGCCCATAATTGCAGTCTCACCGTGCCCATAATACAGTCTCACCGTGCCCATAATCTCAGCCTCACCGTGCCCATAATGCAGTCTCACCGTGCCCATAATGGCAGCCTCACCGTGCCCATAATGCAGTCTCACCGTGCCCATAATGCAGTCTCACCGTGCCCGTAATGCAGTCTCACCGTGCCCATAATGCAGTCTCACCGTGCCCATAATCGCAGCCTCACTGTAGTCAGTGCCTGTGCCTGGATTACACAGTCTGCGGGCATCTCCCGCTGTGTGTCTCGGAGCTGAGTGCGAAAACTTTGGCCGCGCTGTGAGAAAAGTCCCGCCCTCCTCCTAGATCAGCTCGTGTGATAGACAGAACACTGTGTCTATAGACAGAACACTGCGTCTATCACACGAGCTGATCTAGGAGGGGGGCGGGACTTTTCTCACAGCGCGGCCAAAGTTTTCGCACTCAGCTCGGAGACACACAGCGGGAGATGCCCCCAGACTGTGTATGACATATAGTGGAGGAGGAGGAGGGAGCCACAGCTGGGCCCAAAGCGGCCCCAGGGCAGGCAGCCTACTGATCAAAAAAATTTTGATCGACCAAAAAAAGGAACGATTAATCGAGGAATTAATCGTTAGTTTCCGCAGCCCTAATGAAAACATCACTTTATTGTTAAATATTACAGCACAAAGCAATAATGAAAATGAGAAGTTAATAAATAAAAACGATCTTTAGAAGTTTGAAAATGTATCTGGGATTTTTAAGGTGCTAAATTAGAACAAGATCATTTATAAAAAGTAGAAATTTATTGAAGCAATAAAAACAAACATGCAAAAGGTAGATATTAATATTACAGTACTAATACATGTGCTGACTGATTTTATCTCTACATGTTTCTCCTTGGTAATTGGCTTCTTCAGGAGATTAAATTAAAATCAGGCACAGTGAGCACTAGAAATAATTACACATTTTTAGAAAAATAGGATAATCAACAGTCACAGCAACATCAGAAATATATAACACAAATTTAACAAGTTGAAAAAAACATTAATCGATTGGAAAAATGCACAACGCCAAAGCCATAATTGGTCACAATACTTACCTGTATGCTTGTGACCAATTATGGCTTCGGCGTTGTGCATTTTTCCAATCGATGAATGTTTTTTTCGTTTCATTGTTTTTTATTAAAGTTTTCACATAAACAAATAGAAAGTACACTTAGACACAACTGCCATAGATTATAACACATTTCCAAGATTTCTTTGAGGGAAACTGCATGACATAGTAAACAACTATACCTAGGTGACTAGTACATTTTATATCAAATATCAATCGTGGGATAGAGAGTGATGTCCTCCCAGTTCCAGGCACCCCATCTGGGAAAAAACTGTGCCTGGGGAGAGGACAACACAACCCACCCTATAGTTCACCTATGCACATGGGGCGACAGAACAGTTACCTGTCGAATGTTTTTTCAATTTGTTAAATTTGTGTTACGTATTTCTGATGTTGCTGTGATTGTTATATTTTTCTAAAAATTCTGTTTATTTCTAGTGCTCACTGTGCCTGATATCAATTAAATCTCCTGAAGAAGCCAATTACCAAGGCGAAACCTGTAGAGATGAAATCAGTCAGCACATGTATTAGTACTGTAATATCAATATCTACCTTTTGTATGTTTGCTTTTATTGCTTCAATAAATTTCTATTTTTTTATAAATGATCTTGTTCTAATTTAGCACCTTAAAAATCCCAGATACATTTTCAAATTTCTAAATATTTTTCAAGGGATGTGGTGCTTTATTTTTTAGATGATAGGCGAAATACCTTCTCTCTAAATAAAAACAATCATTGAACAATTCCTGGACAATAATGTAATAATTACAACATCCACACTGGAACACTTAGAATTTGTGAGCACATGAATGTGGTCAGCTATGATTGTTATTATTGTTATTATTATGGGTGTGGGTAGAACCACAAGACAGGGAGCCTACGTAGGTGTGATCAAAGATGTATTAATGGGGGATAAAGGAATGAAAGGAAAGAAATGGAACCAAACCTCAGTGTGATCAGTTGCTTTGGGGCTCAGAGGAGAGATCTGGGGGTCTAATAGACCAAGATCTCTCCATAAAGAGTACCTGTCACTGCCCAGGTTATCTATCACAAAGATGTTGTTCACCCCCTTGTGATAGCAATAAAGTTGATCTCAAGTAAAGAGTGTAAAGAAAAATCTAAAGTGGAAATTTAGTCTGAAAATTAGGGCTCATGCACACTGCAGCTAAAAAAAAAAAAAAAAAGTTGCTTTTACAGACATTTGAGCTTTTCCTTCAGCTTGAATAAGCTTGTACTTTTTTGGGCAATTTTGCACTTTTTTTTGAGCTTCTTTAACCGCTTGCCGACCAGCCGCCGTCATTATACTGCGGCAGGTCAGCACGTTCCCGCGATCCGTCGTAGCTGCACGTCGGCTCCTTTAAGCGGGATAGCAGGTGCGCACGCGCGGGGGTGCCGTTGCTCGTGGGCGACGGTCACGATGACAGCGATCGCGGGCACGAGAGGCAGAACAGGGACGTGTCTGTGTTAACACACAAATCCCTGTTCTGTTCTGTGAGGAGAGACAGATCGTGAGTTCCTAATAGCTAGGATCCACAATCTTTCATCTCCTCTAGATCAGTCCCCTCCCCCTACAGTTAGAACACACAGTCAGGGAACACAGTTAACCCCTTGATCGCCCCCTGGTGTTAACCTCTTCCCTGCCAGTGACATTTATACAGTAATCAATGCAGTTTTATAGCATTGATCGCATTGATAGAATTGTCAAAAGTCCCAAAAATGTGTCAAAAGTGTCCGATGTGTCCGCCATATTGTCGCAGTCCCAATAAAGATCACAGATCGCCGTCATTACTAGTAATAAAAAAAAATAAATAAAAATGCCATAAATCTATCCACTATTTTGTAGACGCTATAACTTTTGCACAAACCAATCAATATACGCTTGTTGCGTTTTTTATTACCAAAAATATGTAGAAGAATACATATCGGCCTAAACTGAGAAAAAAATTGGGGAAATTTATTATAGCGAAAAGTACAAAATATTGTGTTTTTTTTTTCAAAATTGTCGCTCTTTTTTTGTTTATAGCGCAAAAAATAAAAACCGCAGAGATGATCAAATACCACCAAAAGAAAGCTCTATCTGTGGGGAAAAAAGGACGTCAACTTTGTTTGGGTACAACGTCGCACGACCGTGTAACTGTCAGTTAAAGTGACGCAGTGCCGTATCGCAAAAAATGCTCTGGTCATTGAGCAGCCAAATCTTCCGGGGCTGAGGTGGTTAAGCTTTTTGAGCATAAGCGTTTTTTTTTTTCTTTTTTTTCACAAACCCTCCCCTCAGCTCATTTTTCCTTTATTTTGTGTGTGTCTTTTGAGCTTCTTTGAGCTTTTTAATGCTATTTTTTTTCCCCCACGTTTTTGGGCACTTTTTTTTCCCACAAACCCTCCTAGATAGTATTTTCCCCAGCCACTGTATAAACAAAACAAAATGCTGGAACAAACGTTTTCGCACGTTTTCAAGCTTTTTTGAGCTCTTTGGGGCGCTAGCTTCTCTTAAAAATGCAAGTTTGGTGGGGTTTTTTTTTTTTTTCTGTCTGTAAGAGCATATGCCTGTAAACTACTGAAAAAGCCATAGGGGGTTATTTATGAAAGGCAAATCCACTTTGCACTACAAGTGCAAACTACAAGTGCAAAAGTGCACTTGGAAGTGCAGTCGCTGTAAATCTGAGGGGTAGATCTGAAATGAGGGGAAGCTCTGCTGATTTTATTATCCAATCATGTGCAAGCTAAGGCCCCTTTCACACGGACGGATAGAATGGTGCTTTTAGCTGCGGATTTTCTCATTTTCTACCGCAGCTAAAAGCACACAATGCTTTCCTATGGCCCCATTCACACATTGCGTTTAGCTGCGATTTAGATACATGCAGTTCCGTGCAGATAGAAAACATAGAATTGACTGCGTCCAGGAGAGATTTAGCGCAGCTATCCGCACATAACCGCAGGTAATCGCAGTGCACTGTGTCAGCTGCGGATAGCAGTGCCGAGCTGCTCATCGGGAAAGGAAAAATGATTTTTCCTTTCCCAATGAGCGACAAGCACGGGGATCCGACTCGGATCCCCGCCAATGCCCGGCACTGTTTGGTATGAATCTTGAGGGGGAACTCCACGCCAAATTTTAAATAAAAAACCGGCGTGGGTTCCCCCCCAGGGGCATGGTTTTTAAAGTAATTTATTAGACAGCTTCGGGGGTCTTCTTCCGACTTCGGGGGTCTCTCCGGTTCTTCTGCCGGGCTCCTCCGCTATCTTCTGCTCTTTTGCCGCTCTTTTGCTAGCGGTGGCCCGGACTTCTGCCTTCTTCTCTTCTTCCTTCTATTCTTCTTCCCTCTTCTCTTCTTCCGATGTTGATACGACGCTCTCCGGCTGGAATACTCTCTGAGCGCCCCGCTATGACTTATATAGGCGGTGACCCCACCCCTTATGCCGTCACAGTCCCTGGGCATGCTGGGACTGTGTCGTCATAAGGGGGCGTGGTCACTGGGTGATGTTGACCACACCCTCTAAAACGTCACAGTCCCAGCATGCCCAGGGACTGTGACGGCATAAGGGGGTCACCGCCTATATAAGTCATAGCGGGGCGCTCAGAGAGCATTCCAGCCGGAGAGAGAGTCGTATCAACATCGGAAGAGAAGAAGAGGGAAGAAGAGAAGAACGGAGAAGAGAAGAAGGCAGAAGGCAGACGTCCGGGCCACCGCTAGCAAAAGAGCAGCAAAAGAGCAGAAGATAGCGGAGGAGCCCGGCAGAAGAACCGGAGAGACCCCCGAAGTTGGAAGAAGACCCCCGAAGTCGGAAGAAGACCCCGAAGCCAGAAGAAGACCCCCGGAGCTGTCTAATAATTTACTTTAAAAACCTGTGTAGTGTGTATTTTTATTGACACTTTTTCCCTAGGTGAATGGGTAGGGGTACCATGTACCCCATACTCATTCACATAGGGTGGGGGGCCAGGATCTGGGGGCCCTCTTATTAAAGGGGGCTCCTGGATTCCGATAAGCCCCCCCCCGCCCGCAGACCCCGACAACCAACGGCCAGGGTTGTCGGGAAGAGGCCCTTGTCCTCATCAACATGGGGACAAGGTGCTTTGGGGTGGGAGGGCCCGCAGGGCGCTCCCTCTTCCAAAAGCACCCACCCCCCATGTTGAGGGCATGCGGCCTGGTACGGTTCAGGAGGGGGGGGGGGCGCTCGCCCGTCCCCACTCCCTTTTCTGACCGACCGGGCTGCGTGCTTGGATAAGGGTCTGGTATGGATTATGGGGGGGACCCCACGCCGTTTTTTCGGCGTAGGGGGTTCCCCTTACAATCCATACCAGACCGAAGGGCCTGGTATGCTCCTGAAGGGGGAACCCATGCCGTTTTTTTATTTAAAATTTGGCGTGGATTTCCCCCTCAAGATTCATACCAAAGAGTGCCGGGGATCCAAGTCGGATCCCTGTTCAATACGAGTCTGTACCCTGTCGGGTTGCCATGGGATCAGCAAACCGCAGCTAATCGCACTGTGCAAATGCAGCTATCGCAGTGCCTGGAGTCTTGAATTTCACAGAAAAAAAACATGCTTTTAACTGCGGAAGAATAGCCGTCCGTGTGAAAGGTGCCTAAAATGCTGTTTTTTATACTCCTTGCATATCCCCCTCGTATCTACAGCGACTGCACTTCCAAGTGCACTTTCAGTGCCTTTTCAAGTGCACTTTGCACTTGTAGTTTGCACTTGTAGTGCAAAGTGGATTTGCCTTTAGCAAATAACCCCCATTGTGTGCATGGACACACTGGATAACATGGAGGGGAGTTTCCAGGCAGAAAAAATAAGCGCTCAAAAAAGCTCAAAAGCCTGTAGGAGCCGCTTCTTTGAGATTCTTTTAGCTGCAGTGTGCATAAGCCCTTAAAGTGGTTCTAAGGTCTCTTGCACACGATACTCCTGTCTGAGCATCTACTTTTTCAGACCTTTTTTTATGTATTTTCAAGCATTTTCGCGCATATGCGTTCGCGCAATTTTAGGCCTCTTGCACACTGCAGCTTGAAAAAGCTCAGTACAGCTTATTTTTTTTACTGAGCTAAAATACAGCCCATTAATCGTAATGTATAAAAGGAAAAAAGGCTGCGCTACAAATGGGAAGTCCATACAGTGGTTCTTGGATGGACGATAATAGTTTAATCAAGTGACAAACACCCAGGTGAATCGGAAAAACAAACGTGCCACCACCTGAAGAAAAACCTGCTTATCAGCTAGCAGGTAAAACGGGCAATTGGCTTAAACCCAGCCAGGGCCTTTCCTCATAAGGGGGATCCGCTGACGGACTGACAGACAGGTTGGATGCAGGATAGGATAATCAGACTCCTCCCGGCAGCACAAGACCTTAACCAGATCACAAGACCCGGCCACATATAGAGGAAGAGAGACCATCCATAGCGTAATACTGTCACAATTAGCAATTTATTAAAAAGTAATGCACTTACATGAAGTTAAAATGTCAAAGATCAAAATACAGAGCCGGCCGGCTGTACACAAAATCCCGTCCTCCTAACGTGGGAGCGTGGTGACGTCAACACATGTCCTCGCCCAGATGCGTTTCGTTCCCATTGAGGCCTATTGAAGGAGCAGTGGCTCCAAGCGCGTAGCCTTCTCTCAACCTCCCTGCTAGCCCTCCTCCCTGGACGATCCCTCCCTTGGATACTGAACCTGGAAGCAGACGGACGACCTGTGACGTCATGCACGCTTCACGTGCGCTCCACGCCGGCCCCTAGTCTCTTCCTGATGGCCACAGAAGGAGCACCCGGCTGGTAATCCACCTTCTCCAGCCCAGCATCCCTGCAGCGTCACCACCACAGGATCAGAGGGAACACCGAGGACCACATACCTATACAGATGAGCCTTTTATATGTTTTTATCCTGTAAGTGTGTTTTTACCTGGTGTCATTAAACATCATTTGTTAATACTACACTCAGGTGGCGCTTCCTTCTCTACCCCTCTCTCATCCATCACAGAGCCAGCTCTCTGAGGACAGCAGCCGCCTAGCCTACCAGCCTACTTTAACCATTACATTACCGGTTACCACTTAACCCTTGAACTTCCAGCCTGTCCCCTATGGACTAAGTTGCTCAGCCCTTTATATCTCCTGTTATATATGGACTTGTGTGTTTGCGCTTACAGTTACCAATACTCTGTCTGTTAAGTTTCCCTAATTTGTATAAAATAAAGAAAAGGTATGGGTGATGTGTCTACAGTGAGAACACGTGACTGGAGTTAGCTTTTGTACAGCTGACAGAAACACAAAAATATCTTCTCCCATCAGATTTTAAGGGGAAGTGGTTGCTAAGAGAATTTAGAAATGTTCCTAACAGTTCCCATTTTTAGGCAACACAGTTTAAGATTTTATGCATTTCATACCATTTTTAAGCTTTAAAGTGACATGAAACTGGGACAGCAAGGATGAATGAGAGAGCAAGAGAGATCCAGACAAGGGGTGCAGGCAATGGTGGCCCGTCCATAAGGGGTGCATGAGCGCCATCCCCCTGTCCATGCATGTGGCCCCTAATCTACATGCAGGATGCCAGACGCATGGATTCCAATGGGGGAGGGGGGGGAGTTGAAGCACGTGATTAGAGCCTAAGGCTCTAATAGGCTTCAAAGTAGGGTGGGCTCGGGGCGCAGAGCACTGCACTCCGAGCCCACCCAGTTGTGTGACACTAGGGAATGAATATTCCCTAGTGTTACACTAATTCCCAATCTCCAATCTCCTCTCCAATCAGTAAGCGGGTCTGAGACCCATTTCCCAATTGGCCAAAAGGAGAAGCTACGCTGGCTACCGGGGAGGTGGAGGGAGGAGACGCGAAGAGAGGAGACGCAGGGGAAGCTAGCCAGCCGCCCGTCCGTCTCCCAGAGGAGAGGAGAAACTACGTTGGCCAACGGGAGGAAACGCGAGGAGAAGAGACGCAGGGGAAGCTAGCCAGCCGCCCGTCCGTCTCCTGGAGGGAAGCCCAAGGAGAAGCTACGCTGGCCACCGGAAGGGAGGAGGGGGGGAGCAAATGCAAGAAGAGGAGATGCAGGGGCGGCTAGCCAGGTGACCGACTGACTGGGGGGGGGCATGTGCGTCTCATAAAATTAGAATATCATCAAAAAGTTAATTTACTTCAGTAATTCAGTTCAAAAAGTGAAACTCATATATTATATAGATGTGTTTCACACAACGTGATATATTTCAAGCATTTCTTTTTTTTAATTCGGATGATTATGGCTTACAGCTAGTGAAAACCCAAAATTTAGTATCTCAGAAAATTATAATATTACATAAGACCAAAAAAAAAGGGTTTTTAATACAGAAATGTTGGTTTACTGAAAAGTATGTCCATGTACAGTATAGTTTGCACTCAATACTTGGTCGGGGCTCCTTTTGCATAAATTACTGTATCAATGCGGCGTGGCATGGAGGTGATCAGCCTGTGGCAATGCTGATATATTATGGTAGCCCAGGTTGCTTTGATAGCGGCCTTCAGCTTGTCTGCATTGTTGGGTCTGGTGTCTCTCATCTTCCTCTTGACAATACCCCACAGATTCTCTATGGGGTTTAAGTCAGGTGAGTTTGCTGGCCAATCAAGCACAGTGATACCATGATCATTAAACCAGGTATTGGTACTTTTGGCAGTGTGGGCAGGTGCCAAGTCCTGCTGGAAAATGAAATCGGCATCTCCATAAAGCTGGTCAGCAGAGGGAAGCATGAAGTGCTCTAGAATTTCCTGGTAGAGGGCTGTGCTGACTTTGGACTTGATAAAAAACAGTGGACCAACACCAGCAGATGGCACGTCTCCTCAAATCCTCACGGATTGTGGAAAATTTTGCATTTTATTTGGAAATCAATGTCCCAGAGTCTGGAGGAAGAGTGGAGAGGCACAGAATCCAAGTTGCATGAGGTCCAGTGTGAAGTTTCCACAGTCAGTGATGGACGTACTTTTCAGTAAGGCAACATTTCTGTATTTAAAATCCTTTTTTCTTTTTTTGGTCTCATGTAATATTCTAATTTTCTGAGATACTGAATTTTGGGTTTTGACTAGCTGTAGGCCTTAATCATCAAAATTAAAAGAAATAAATCCTTGAAATATATAAATATATCACTCAAATATATCACTGTATATCTGTATATAAAATACAGTAGATGTGTTTCACTTTTTTAATTAAATTCCTTTTTTTGTTTGCTTTTAATAATATATATATATATATACACACATACATATTTTTTAAATATATATATCTTTTTTTTTTTTGGTTTTGATTTTTTGTATGCACACTTGGATTTCTGTAGTTCCCTTTAAATGAAAGCCAACACAAGCTGATGTGCAGTACAATACACTGGCTGGGGATCTTGCATTATACACTATATGCAGAGCTGTTGTGTAATAGAATTGGTTGAACCCCCCCCACCCACCCAAGCACGTGCCTCTCCGTCCCCGTCCGTCTAAGCATTGCTGACTGTGCAGGCTAAAAATATAAAAAACAGGAAGGTGCAGAGCAGATACTATCTGCTGGAAGGGTGGATCATGCCCTGTGCAAGACTTCAATTGTTCGTTAGTCACAGGCAATAAACCACAATTTATTTTTTCATATTTCTAGAGAATTATTACTCCCCTGCTACCAGGCGAAGCTTGTTTAAGGATGGATTCTACATCGAAAAAGATTAAAACTGAACCCCAGGAACAAAAAGTTTTATTGAAATATATTCCTTAAGGACATAAATTCACTTTGTGAGCACCAAATGCCTTTGCAAACCCAGACAATTTCTTGTAAAGGTAGCAATGACATCATCACTGTGCTGTACATAGCCTGTGCAGTGAGCAGCAGGTCCCTCCCATTACAGAAAACTAGAGGAGGGGGCGGAGACAAGACCAGTTCCCCTGCACAAGGAGAGAGATCAGCAGTGAGCGGTCTTTATAACAGGAAGCTCCTGCACAGAGGTGAAGTCTCACACTGGATTACTGCACAGATCGGGAAGAAATACACAAAGCACACCAAGATCCAAGGAAGAATAAACATGAGGAATGGATTCAGATAGTATTTGCTTATCTCAGAGTTCAGCTTTAACCCTACATAGTACATTGGTGGTGGTGGTGGGGGGGATTACACACACTTCTAGGGGCTGCAGCCACTGTGTAAACCTGAAAGGGAGAAAAAGCACCAAGCAGGCATCGTGTAGCACAATTTATTAAAAGCTATTTGTTATAGGAAGAAGGCAAGCTGTATAGAGGGAGCGAGATCAGCCTGAGATCTGTTCAGAGGGAGCCGATGTCAAGCTGCCCTGTATAGCCGGGATGGTCCATCTGGTGTTCAGATATCCATCCAAAGTTTGTATCTGCAGCTGTTGTGTAGAGAGGAGCTGTCAGTCCGTCCTCCATGAGAGCCAATGGGAACGCATTTCAGAAGCAAGCCACGCTTCCTTTATCAGCCCCCGAACACCGGATGGACCATCCCGGCTATACAGGGCAGCTCGACGTCGGCTCCCTCTGGACAGATCTCAGGCTGATCTCGCTCCCTCTATACAGCTTGTCTTCTTCCTCTAACGAATAAAGACCATAGCTCCCGGTTCATACTTGGACTTCCCATCCACTGCGAACTGTCATCATCCCCCACCACACCCGCTTGTGAGTGCCATTGCTGTTTATATCGTTTTTTTATCTTTTAATAAATTGTGCTACACGATGCCTGCATGGCACTTTTTTTTCCCTTCCCTCTTGCATTTCAGATTGTGGATTCCCAGCCCACTTCTAAAGACAACCTTGCAAGCATCTATGGTGTTAGCCAGTCTTTTTATTATTGACATTATTGACATTTATTCCTTTATCTCCGGGAAAAGTCTCTGACGGAGGCTCTTTACCACGTGATCAGCCGTGTCCAATCACGGCTGATCACTATGTAAACAGGAAGAGCCGTTGATCGGCTTTTCCTCATTCGCGACTGACAGACGCGAGTAGAGAAGAGCCGATCGGCTGCTCCCCTGACAGGGGGTGGTCTATGCTGATTGTTTCTTAGCGCAGCCCCCCCTCGGATGCCCACCCAGGACCACCAGGATGCCGCCAGGACCACCAGGGAGTGGCACCACCCTGGACCACCAGGGAAATGGCAATCAGTTCCCAGGCAGCTGCCAATTAGTGCCCATCCCCAATGCCTGCCAGTGCCAGTGCCATCAGTGATGCCTATCAATGCCACCTATCAGTGCCGCATATCAGTGCCCATCAGTGCCACATATCAGTGCCCAGCAGTGCCGCCTATCATTGCCCATCAGTGCCCAGCAGTGCCGCCTATCAGTGCCACCCATAAGTATCAATCAGTGCAGCCTTTCAGTATCAGTGCATCAGTGCCCACGAGTGCCCATCAGTGCCGCCTATAAATGCCCATCAGTGCTGCATATCAGTGCCACTCATCAGTGCCGCCTACCAGTGCCCATCGTTAGTGCCCATCAGTGCCACCTCATTGGTGCCACCTCATCGGTGCCGCCTTATCAGTGCCCATCAGTGAAGGAGAAAACTTACTTATTTACAAAATGTTATTACAGAAACAGAAAAGAAACTTTTTTTTTTTCTTCAAAATTTTAGGTTATTTTTTTATTTGTTTAGCAAAAAATAAAAAACGCAGAGGTGATCAAATACCACCAAAAGAAAGTTCTATTTGTGGGGAAAAAATGATAAAAATTCTGTTTGGGTACAGTGTCGCATGACCTCGCAATTGTCATTTAAACAGTGACAGCGCTGAAAGCTAAAAATTGGCTTGGACAGGAAGGGGGTGTAAGTGCCTGGTATTGAGGTGGTTAAAGGGAGCCTGTCACCAAAAAAATGCATCACATAGAAAAAAATGTTTAGTATTTGCCAAACTCTGCTCAAACCAAAGCCAGGTGTTTCCAGCCCACCACTAGTCTTCAGGTGGTTCCTGTTATCTTAAATGCAGAGCTTCTGCTTCTGCCTTCCTGTATACAACTCTGCTTGCCCTCTGTCTGGTCTATGGACCTTGTTCTCTCATTGTAATTTTGGCCCATGTGTCTTCCCTCCCTGACTGGCTATTACTGAGCTTGGCCTGTATCTTGACATCATCTCTGCCATCTGATTCGGTACCTCGCTGCCTGGCTATGACCAAACTTCGGCTCTTGTCCTGGCTACGCTCCTGCCTTCGGCTCAGGTGCTGCTATGTTCCTGAATCTGCACCCTCATGCAGTCTTTCCCTTAAGACTCGGCACTTCAGTGCCAGGCTGTTGACGACCTTTGGCATGTGTCCTGGGTTCGCTCCTGTCTACTGGTTGGGTGCTACTGTGTTTCTGCCTCTGGTCCTTACCCAGCGGTCCACAGTAATATGTGCCTCACATCCAACTGCTGACATTGCCTGCATCTTTGGCCCTCGTGCCACTCTGTTTCTTCACATTTTCTGTCACCACATCCAGGGGTGTTGGACAAGAGGTGCAGGAGAAGCCCCCTCTTCACCTTGAGCTCCACCAGGTACATGACACCTGAGCACCTGCCGAATTTGGCGAGGCCTGTATTTACTTTGGTCAGTTTTGATTACCTTCCCCCATCCTCCTGAGGCAGCCTTTCTCAACCTTATTTTCCCCAGTGGAACCCCTAAAATAATTTTCGCATCTCATAAAACCACTGGGGAAAATGTCCCTTACATTGATGGTCAGTAGGAAGAAGGGTAGTCAGTGGTGGTTGTCAGAATGCCATTCTTACAGACAGCTAAAAAGATCATTGCTTCTAGCTCTGTCAAGTGGCCTTGCCCCTAGAATTTTTCAGGCACAACAAATGGGAGGTCAATCAGCCACAGCCCAAGGAGCCCCTAGCAAACTCTGGAGGAACCCTAGGGCTCCTTGGAACTCTGGATGAGAATAGCTGATCAAAGGATTATATTCAAGGTGAACAAAGGACTGGAGGTAAAGTTGGCTGTGCACCAGTAGAAGTTTATTTGAACATTCTTGCAGAAATTCTGAAAAAACATTCCGTCCTGACATTGTTGAGTCAACTATTTTCATTCGAAAGCTTTTAATATTTCATCTAGACCTGCTATTTGAAAAGAATCTCAGGCGTATTAAACAAGTCTCATTACAATAAAGACGATTTTTCCCAACAAAAACTACATTCACTGTTAGAACTTCGTTTCTTCAAGAAAATAAAATCCATCCACCCCCCTTCAAATCTTCTCATTGCTGTAGTCCAAAAAGGAATGTTGATTTGATCCCACTAACCATTAGAAAATAAAACAAATGTTTGAGAAATAAAATTCTACAGGTGCATGACCCCCTTAGGTGACACTAAACAATATCCTTATACTCTAAAAAAAATTCCATACACCTCTGCAGCTTCGTAGCTTTGAAATCTATTTTTCATTAAATCGTGTCTTACTGTGTTTTTTTTCCTGCGTAATGTCATCTCTGAGCTCTTAAACCTTTCCTTTCCCACACCTGCCCTCACTTCTGATGTGTTTGGAGCCAGCAGTGCACATGTGCATTGCTCTATGCACATTGCACATTCCATAGTCCATAGTCCATCTCGAGAGTGAGTAAGAGGGGGTGGCTACATTCCTATGTAGCACCCTCTAGTGTGCTAGAAGTGTAAATAGATATTTTTTTTTAGTGTAGATAAATTTATGCAGGTTTGGCTGGTAGCAAGCCTGTCTGTGTTTTTCCCTGGGTTGGGCAAAGAACCAGGGAGAGCTGGATGACTCACAGGCAGCATCACTGAGACCCGCCCCCCCCATTTCTAGAAAAATGGGAGGGGAAGTAAGGTGGAGCTGCCTGGAGTATTCTGAGGCCCCTGACCCACCTCAGGGAGCAGGCAACCCTCAAATACTCTGGGTCATCCCAGCTGGGGAGGAGAGTTTGGGTGGAAGCTGGATATGGAGTGTTAGGCTGTCGTGGCCTTTGAGGGAGCTCCCCAGTCTGGTGGAGCTTGGGCCTGGGCTCAGGTGCAGACAGGACCTTCTAAAAACACACGGAGGTGACCTGGCCAGGAGGCACTGAGAACAAGGACAGCGGGAGAACACTACCAGGCAAGTCTAGAGGAGGAACAGGAACAGCCAAGAGGGCTGGTGAGTGACAAACAGTCAGGAGAACTGGGAAGCACGCCTGAGAGGACTGGGATGGAGCAGTCTGGGATGGGTGCAGAGCCAGTCAGGAGGACTGTAGTGGCATGGGCAGTAAAAAGGGGCATCTACAGCCAGGGGGGCTGGCAGTGCCTGAAGAGGTGGTACTGGGAGCAGTAGCCACATATAGGACAGCTAGCACCAAGGACTTCTATTTTCTTGCTACCCCCGGCGGAGGCCCACGGCCCCCTCCTGCAAAGGGCATTCTGCTAAGATCCAGCTGAGTCTGTGTTGGATCTAAAAGCTGTGCTAGCTGGTCTAGTCCCTCACAAGTTCTGCTGAACAAATGGGCATCCCATATCATTCCTTCTCTATCCAAGTTCAATTCCCCTAATAAAAAAAAAAAACGCAAAGCTGCAAGGACTGTTTTTTGACTTGGAGTGAGTGAAAAAATCAGTGTGCCTGGCTGTGCAGGATGGGAGATGACCACATTCACCAGTGGGCCTTACGGGGGTAGCACTACACCTACATGCAGTTGGACCATGGAAAAGGAACGTAGCCACCCTGTGGGGAGGTGCTGTGTGGTGCGGTGGCACTAAACACTCAGAATCCAGTTGCAGGAACAGAATTTATATTAAAGTTAAATTTGGCGATTTACAACAAGCTCCCTGGGAAGGCACCAGACCGGGAACACAGACAGAATGCACAGCAATGTGTAGCAGAGCAGGTGTGCTGACAGCATCTGTCTTGAGGGGCGGAATGCAGCCTGGTCGATCCAAGCCCAAGTGGGGAGGTCTCCGGGAAGGATGGCATGTCCCTATCCTTTCCCTACTCATCTGGAACCACTCTCTGCTGCTAATCAGGTGACCTGTCCCTACACTACTACATGCGAAATGCATACCGAGCCTGGGAGCCAGGCCCCTAAATAGGCTCTGCCTGACCCAAGATGTCTGCCAGAGTCACAAGGGGCTACGGATAGCTTCCACAGTGACCCAGGAAACCATAGAGAAACCATGTTGCTCTTGACTTCCCCTCCAACTTCAATGCTGCTGCGGTGGAGCGCCACCTACAGTGGAGAAAATGGAGTGTACCTGCCTACAACCCTCTAACAGGAAGTTGGACGAGGTTGAGAGTAACAGAGGGCTGTTTGATTTAAGAATATATAATGGAATAGATATTTTTTAACGAGAGTGTCACTTTAAGGGTGGCGGCAAAGCTGGCACATTGTGCTATGACAATTAGATTTACAGTATTTAACAAATACACCAGCAAGTACAACATTTTCCCTATAGACGCTCCGGTATTGTACAGACACCTTTGTACTATGGGTATTGTAAATGTGATATACTTTTTATTATTTGGATGACCGTGCCTTCTTAACTATGTCTCATATAAAGAATAATTGGACCTGGATAATATCTTCCTGCACACCGGATAGGCTCATTATCTTGTATCATCCTTGCGGTAGCACCAGCCTTGCCCATGCTGATAGCAATTTCTCAACATTACTGAGATTACTTTCAGGTAATTACATGGACACGAAATTAAGTTCTTATTACAGATAACGCACGTGCAGCTGCTGCTGTTTATCAAGTAATATAAAAATTGTTAGGATGACAATGATGAATTTAAAGCTGAACTCCAGCATTCCATTCAGTCTTGCACAGTTTTATGGGCTTCTCTCCTGTAACAGCGGTTCATTCTTAGGGTTTATATACACGTGAAAGGCTTTTGGCTTATGGCTTTTAAATTTTAACAAGTTTCTTATTTTTTTTTTTTTGGTTATTTTTTTTAAAATAAAATTTAAAGTGGAGTTCCACCCACTTTTACAACTCTTCAGCATCCCTCACTAAACTGTGCCCTGCAAACGAATTGGATATTTTTGATTTTTTTTTTTCTCGGCACCTACTGTATATCTGCTGTATTCATTTTTCACTTCCTCCTCCCTGGCCGTGGCCCATCGCATCATTTCCTGTTTACAATGCCTTCTGGGAAAGGGCGGCAACTTCCTCTGACACTGCCGTTGCTATGGAAACCTGACCTGAAATCTATTACACTGCTTGTGCTGCACTGAGCATGTGCGAGATCTGCAAGGATGAGATCCAGGAAGAAATACAGGCTGGCTTCAGATGCCCACACTTAATATGGGTACGGCCTGCTGTAAGTTTATAAAATAACAAACTGCTGCTATAAACGAACAAAACAGACCTTAGTTTACAGTCTAACTTTACTAGAATACATTAAGCTTGTGTATTTTATGGGTATTTTTATTTTAAAAGTATAATTTTGGCCGGAACACCACTTTAAGTGCCGGGGGGGGGGGGGGGGGGGCAAAGAAATTACATTGAAACCATACAGATATGAGCATTTCCGTATCTCAAACATGTGAAAAATCTAACCCAGAAAAATGACTAACGAAAGCAAATGAAGTTCACATGGATAAAAACAACTGATATTTCTATATCTACTTCGTCTGTCGACACATGAAACTGGTAACTGTAAATGTTATTATCGGAATGTTACCGTAGGCTGCTCAAACCCACAGCTATTTTTCTTATAGCTAAAACTAGAAGGAAAATATAGAAGAGGAGACTTGAAAGTAAGATAAAGGTTGGAGGAGACAAGATAGGATCTGGGAAATAAAGAGGGAGTGAGGGCTGGGGGAAGAGGGGGTGGAGGTTCTCGGCAAATATGGCTCCACACAGAAGACTGGGTGGATTCAACGGACAGAGGGGCGTATTTCCTGATCCTAATAAGGTAAGCCCCTCATCGGACAATATGAACGTATTCCAATGTCTCCATTGTTTGGAATGTTTTTCCTGTCTATTCTGTGCTGTGCAAATCAGGTCTTCCATCTTTTTTATTTCCTCCACTTTGCGCATCCAGCTCGCAATAGCTGGCGACACCTGTTGTTTCCAAAGTGGGGGAATGCAGGATTTGGCAGCATTCAGCAGGTGACGCACAACTGATTTTTGGTAGCTTTTTGCAATGATGGTAGACACACGGAGAAGGAAGATGGCCGGATCATCAGGTATCTCATGTTCCGTGAATTTCTGAGTGACCCCTCCGGACTTCCGTCCAGAAATGTTTCAGTTTGGGGCAGAACCAAAAGATATGTAGGAGCGTTCCCGTGTCCGTCTGGCACCTCCAGCAGCGATCTGAGGTGTTTGGATAGAACTTGTTCAAAAGATGTGGTGTGTGATACCACCTTGTTAGTATTTTATAATTAGTTTCCTGTATTTTTGTACAGATCGATGACTTCAACTAAAAGAATAAGTTGTTTTTGGTGGTCCGAGAATGAATGGTGTAGGTCTGTCTCCCATTTTTGCAAGAACGGGAGATTCAGTGGCTCCGGGGGGGGTAACTAATAAGGAGTAATGCCGCGTACACACGGTCGGACTTTTCGACCGGACTTGTCCGACGGACGCTGACGGACCAAATCCGGCGGACAATCCCATCGTGTGTGGGCTTCACCGGACCTTCAGCGGACTTTTCCAGTCGCAAATCTGGCGGACTTTAGATTTGGAACATGCTTCAAATTTTTACGTCGTAACTCCGCCGGACCCAGAAATCCGCTCGTCTGTATGCTAGTCCGACAGACAAAAACCCACGCTAGGGCAGCTATTGGCTACTGGCTATCAACTTCCTTATTTTAGTCTGGTCGTACGTCATCACGTACGAATCCGTCTGACTTTTGTGTGATCGTATGTAGTTAAGTCCGTTCGTTATAAAGTTTGCCGCAAATCCGCCAAAAGTCTGTCGAAAGTCTGTCGGACAGGCTGTCGGACTTTTGTAGCCGAAAAGTCCGACCATGTATACGCGGCATAAGTCTTGGATAAAACCTGCGGTAGTGTCTCTTCATCTAAACAGTAGTCCTCAAAGGTCGTTAAACTACAGTTGAATCTCTGAGGGTTCGTAAGGGAGTGCAAGAACTGGTGCAGTTGTAACGCCTTCCAGAAAGGAAGTTTGAACTGTCCTGCCTGACTTATCAGTGTTGTGATAGAGGGCCAACCGCCTGTGCTCAGAAAATGCAAGGTTTGATGAAGACAGTCTTGGAGAAGGGTCGGGAAGTTGCGTGTTCCCATGCCAGGAGTGAACGCCGGATTACCGAGGATTGGAAACAGTGGGGAGTTACGAGTCGAGTGGGATGTTGAAAAGACGGCCCTTAAACATATGCGAAGGGTGTTGCCTATCAGAGGGTGGGCTTTGAGAGTTGGTGATAGTTGATCCAAGCACCACAAGGCGCCCTTCAGTGGGACATCTGTTTGCGAATGTTTCCAAGTTTTGTTTTATAGTGTCGTTGCCAATCTATATACCTGCCGAGGTGTGTTGCCTGAAAGTATTTCCGAACATCTGGGAGGGCAAGGCCTCCCAGGTGTTTGGAAAGTGTAAGGTAGCATCTGAGGAGTCTAGGTTTTTTATGCGCCCATACGAATTTAGTAAAGAGTGAGTGGACCTATTTGAAGTAGAGCGCCGGGATCTGTATCGGTAGGGCTTGGAATAGGTATAAATATTTAGGAAGGATACACATTTTTTATAGGTTGCACCTGCCAAACCAAGAGTGAATTCCTTTGTGCCACTTATCTAGTAATAACCGGGTCTCCAATAACAAAGGTGGGAAGTTAAGTTCGTATGTACATGCTAGGTTGCCGGGAATATAGGTACCAAGATATTTAAGGGCAGTATCTGACCATTTAAATGTAAAGTTGGCTTTTAGGGACGCTAAGAGAGTGGGGGCTATCTGGACTCCCATGGCTGCAGATTTATCAAAGTTTATTTTCAAGTTGGATAGTGCGCCATATATCTCAAATTCCTTCAGAGGATTGGGGAGAGAAAACGTCGGGTTGGTTAGCAAGAACAAGAGGTCGTCGGCATACGCGGATAGTTTGTATTGTGTGTTGTCAGCGTTTATTCCCGTGACATCCGGATTCTTATGAATTTTGCAGAGGAACGGTTCCAGGGATAGGGCGAACAGTAGGGGGGATAGTGGGCACCTTTGTCTTGTACCGTTTTGTATGGGGAAGGGATCGGACAGCATTCCATTGGCTTTGACTTGTGCTGTCAGCGTAGAATAGAGCTTGGAAATCCGCTGAACCATGTGGTCTCCCAGGCCTATATGTCTAAGAACCGAAATCATAAAGGTCCAATCCACGCGGTCAAACGCCTTCTCAGCGCCTGTGCTAAGAAAGACACAAGCTGTGGAGGGTATGTGGATTAAATGAAGTGCTTTGGTGGTGTTATCCCTAGCTTTGGTTATTGTATTAATAATTTAGAGAACTGTGGATTCTCCACTAGACGGAGCTCTTAATGGCTCAGTGCAATTATTCAGTCTTTTAAAGCTGTATTAAACCCAAAACCAAAAATGGAATATATTGCAGCTTACCAATCATGAGATGTGGTGGCTGCATTCATTTTCTTTTTTTAGGTTTTTTTCCCTGTTTTCACCTGGTGATCTGGCCAATAACACACCTCCTATATTAGAGCGCCCTCACTCCAGAAGAAGGTTTACAGGGGGCACCTTGGGACGGCAGCATTGTCTGTCTTGGGGGAGAGGATTGTTAGATATGCTAGCAGATTTAGATACACTAACAAGTTAAAGCCTCACACTTTATAAGCAGTTACAGCAAACATTTTGGGATAAAGGTTTTACATAAGTAAATAAAAGCTGATCATTGTCACAGTTAAATGATTGTAAGCTTTTATTAGCAGAGCCCTCTTAACCCTCTTGTATTTTATTGTATTGTAACTGTACTGCCTCCGTTTTATATTGTAAAGCACTGTGCAAATTGTTGGTGCTATATAAAGCCTGTATAATAATGGTTTGTCTCATCTCTTTAACTGATACCTTCTGCTGGAGAGCTTGTTCTTTTGAAAAACAACAGACTTGCTGGCTGGAGGAAAATGAAAATAAAAAAAAAAAAAATAAATAAAAATGAACTTTTATTTATTATTATTATTATTTAACCACTTGCCTACAGGGCACTTACACCCCCTTCCTGCCCAGGCCATTTTTCAGCTTTCAGCGCTGTCGCATTTTGAATGACAATTGCGCGGTCATACTACACTGTACCCAGATTAAATTTTTATCATTTTCTTCATACAAATAGAGCTTTCTTTTGGTGGTATTTAATCACTGCTGGGTTTATTAGTTCTTACTAAAAAAAAAAAAAAAAAAAAGACCAAAATTTTTGAAAAAAAAAAAAGTTTTTTTACTTAGTTTCTGTCAGTAAATTTTTTAACTAAGTAATTTTTCTCTTTCACTGATCTGCGCTGATGTGGGAGCACTGCTGGGCACTGATAGGCTGAACTGGTGGGCATTGATTAGGTGGCACTGATGAGGCAGCACTTATGGCCGCTGATTAGGTGGCACTGATGAGGAGGCACTAATATGCCGCACTTATGGGCACTGATAGGTGGCACTGATGGGCACTGTTAGGTGGCACTGATGGGCACTGTTAGGTGGCTCTGATGGGCACTGATAGGCGGCACTGATGGGCACTGATAGGCAGCACTGGTGGGCACGGATGGACATTGATGGGTGGCACTGATGGGTGACACTGATGGGCATTGATGGACAGCAGTGATGGGCATTGATGGGCAGCACTGATCAGTGGCACTGATAGCCAGCACTGATTGGCATCACTAATGGCCACTGATTGGTGGCACTTGTGGGCAGTGGTGGGCACTGATTGGTGGCACTGGTGGGCAATGGGGGGCACTGATTGGTGACACTGTTGGCGCTATATTGTAATCAGGGCACTGATGATCAGTGCCCTGATTATGTGTGTAGATGTCCCCCTGCGTGGAGATGCTGCTGATCGGCTCTCCTCGCCACACACTCTCCCCACGCGAGGAGCACCGATTACCAGCATCTCCGTGTTTACATGTGACCAGCTGTGATTGGACACAGTCCATCACATGGTTAAAGAGCCGTGGATGCGGTTCTTTACAGAGATCAGGGCCGTGTCCTAGCAAAAGTTTCTGTCAGTAATTTTTGTAACAAAGTAATTTCTCTCCTTCACTGATGTGCGCTGATGAGGCGGCACTGATAGGCACTGATAGGCTGAACTGGTGGGCATTGATTAGGTGGCACTTATGGGCACTGATGAGGCGTCACTTATGGGCACTGATTAGGTGGCACTGATGAGAAGGCACTAATATTCCGCACTTATAGGCGCTGATAGGTGGCCATCCACCTAAACTAACAGGCCGGGCGAGTAGAGCATTAATCAGAGAAGCAGCCAAGAAGCCCATGGTAACTCTGGAGGAGCTGCAGAGATCCACAGCTCAGGTGGGAGAATCTGTCCACAGGACAACTATTATTCGTGCACTCCACAAATCTGGCCTTTATGGAAGAGTGGCAAGAAGAAAGCCATTGTTGAAAGTTCAAGTTTGTGAAAAGTTTGTGAAAATCTATGTGGGGGACGCAGCAAACATGTGGAAGAAGGTGTTCTGGTCAGATGAGACCAAAACTGAACTTTTTGGCCTAAAAGCAAAACACTATGTGTTGCGGAAAACTAACACTGCACATTACCCTGAACACACCATCCCCACTGTGAAACATGGTGGTGGCAGGATCATGTTGTGGGGATGCTTTTCTTCAGCAGGTTCAGGGAAGATGGTCAGGGTTGATGGGAAGATGGATGGAGCCAAATACAGGACAATCTTAAAAGAAAACCTGTTAAGAGTCTGCAAAAGACTTGAGACTGGGGTGGAGGTTCACCTTCCAGCAGGACATCGACCCTAAACATACAGCCAGAGCTACAATGGAATGGTTTAGATCAAAGCATATTCATAAGTTAGAATGTCCCAGTCAAAGTCCAGACCTAAATATAATTGAGAATCTGTGACAAGACTTGAAACTTGCTGTTCACAGACGCTCTCCATCCAATCTGACAGAGTTTGAGCTATTTTGCACAGAAGAATGGGCATAAATGTCCCTCTCCAGATGTGCAAAGCTGGTAGAGACATCCCCAAAAAGACTTGCGGCTGTAATTGCAGTGAAAGGGGGTTCTACAAAATATTGACTCAGGGGGGCTGAATACAAATGTACCCCACACTTTTCACATATTTATTTGTAAAAACTGTTGAAAACCATTTATCATTATGCTCAATAAAACCTTTTGTACAAGAAAACCATTTATCATTTTCTTTCCACTTCACAATTATGTGCCACTTTGTGTTGGTCTATCATATAAAATCCCAAAATAATACATTTACGTTTTTGGTTGTAACATGACAAAATGTGGAAAATTTCAAGGAGTGTGAATACTTTTTCAAGGCACTGTATATTTAATAAAATATGAGAAAAAAAAAGAAAGAAAGCCTAAAAATGAGCTGCAATATAATAAATGTTTGCTTTTGGGTTTAATACCGCTTTAACAGCAGCCACACAGGGAGTGCATTGTCTCAAAAATAAGAAGAAAAGGCCGGAGTTTCCAATTGCCTTTATTGAATCACCATGATGACACCAACACCAGCAACCAGTCATGTAGACGCGTTTCACACATACATCTTGTGCTTAATCCTTACTCATGTCAATGGGGGCAATCAACTCATAGATAAGCAATGAGGGAAGGAGCATTAAGCCTCCATACACATTGGTGTGACTTGTCATGCGTTTTGACAGGTCCAAATCACATGGTAAGTTGCACCCCATTGTCGGCAATGGAACTGTTCAAAGCGGTCCGACTCCAACTTTGGGGGAAAAAAAGGTTCCTGCACTATTTTTTGCGATTTCAGGTATGACTAGCATAGACATTTGTGCATGAAGTCGCACAGATGTCAGCTAAGTCTCACTGACCTGCAGCTTTGAAATCAAGTGAAGTTGCACAATTTCAAAGTCAGATTCACTGTGAATGGGAGCTAAAGCATAACGATCGTGTAGCAGAGCAAAGCAGAAAGCATGACTGCTGAGGCGCGATGGGCCCAAATTAAATGTAACATAAATGTATAGAAAACCTTCACTCTTGCCCCCTCACCCCATTAAATAAACACACTGACAACCATTAGGTTGGAAAGGCCAAGGCCACAGCTTTATTAAAACCCAACACATAACATGTGAACACTTTTAAACCGTCGCCAGTCACAGTTGTACTGTGAGCACGCAATTCCAAAAGGGGGCCCGTCCTTACCATAAGTGCTGGACAGGCCGCCTACTTCCAATTTCCATCAACGTGCATAGCCCATTACAGCCACTTTTATGCTGGCAAGGTCAAGAAACCGCAGCAAGCTGTGACACACCATAGAAAAAAGGGGCAGGAAGGTGGGCAGCTCTTCCAGCCAAGTTCCTCGAAAGACCCGGAATTCCCTGGGGCAATACTTTCCTGAGCTCAGGCCCAGCCCATCCCTCATAGTATAACCAATCCTTGGTGACCACTCAGTCACCTTGTCCTGCACCTGACCAAGCCCCCATCAGTCAAGGCTCTCTTTCCCTAAGGGGGCTCAAGAGGCCTTCAGAATCTGTGTCTTTGACAATATGGCTGCCTCCATGTATTATACAATAATATTTCAAATTGCACATTAAAATATATTTTTTTAAACATTAAGACACATCAATCTGCTTATTGACATCAAGCTTATCACTTCTACAAGTTCATCTAAAATAGACATCCTATTCCCACAAACATGGAGGAGGTCGCAGACGGAGGAAGGAGACGTCGCCAAGACTGGAATGGAGACCTTGGAGTAGTTGCACGCAGACAGCCTTGAAGTGAAGAATGAAAATTAATAATTGATGGACACATTCACCAGATATTAGCGGGATGAAGTGTAAACATGACGCTGGGTAGTAGAAGAGGTCTCCAGATGGAAGTGATATTAGCCACGAGTGTGCGGAGCGATGTGTACGGAAAGATGTCTAGAACATGCTGTTTATAGAAGACATCCGGTCCAAACAAAACTTCTCTATAGATTGGAAAGACAACGTTTTTAGGATTCCTAAATATTAACTATTAAGGGCTATTAAGGAGAGTCCTGTTTACACCTTGCTTTTGCTTGGTGCTTTGGTGAGGCTTCGCTGGGGCTTCAAGGGAGCTTTGTCATAGACTTCTATGGAGGCTTTGAAGACGATTGAAGCACATCTAAAGCTACATGGGGTATAATTTTTGAAGCGAAGCCGAAGCAAAGCAAAGCAAAAGCGAGGTGTAAACAGGACTGTAAGCGAACCATTTTATTTAGTGACAGGAGCTTTGACTGGCATTCAGAGAGCATTAACAAAGCGTGTGCGAAGCCTTGTTTTGAAGCAAGTGTAAACTAACCCTAATGTGTGTTGAAGCCGAAGCGAGTGTAAATGAGCCCTAACTGTTTTGTCTCAGATTGTGTTATTGGTAGGGTTGAGATGAACATACTGTACCTGGGAACATGTCTAAAGTTCAGGTACCTAATCTAAACCCAATTGAAGCCAATGGGAGCCGAATGTTAAAAAGTAAAAACAAACAAATAAAAAACAGTTCTGGCTATTTTCTGGGCTAAAAGGCGAGGGGTTGTCATACAACTGGCATGGGGGGTGTCACTTTTTTCTTTCTGTTGGGGGTTCGGCAAGCATTATGATTGACATGGATCTACATTGCTGGATGATGTGATTGACGGCGGATGTACATAGTGGGCCTTTGTTTTAGTTTCTGTTTTTAACCCCTTCCTGCCGACCGTACGCAGATGTGCGTACTCGGCTTTCCGGGGTTATACCGGGATGATGCCCGCAGCTGCAATTGTCAAGGATACTGACTGGTGACAGTTCGTAAAAAAAAAAAAAAAAAAAATCTTTTATTTTTTAAACATTTTTTTTCTTTAACATTTTTTTAGTTGTTTTACTATTTTTTTAAATACTTTCATCAGAGTAGTTCAGTGTCACCGTAGTGACACTGTACTACTCTGGGGGGGGTGATCAGGGTTTATTTTGTCTACATTACTATTGCTTTTAACAGTGATGATCACTGTTATAAGAAATAGTTACCTTGTACCATGTGATTAGCTGTAGCCAATCACAACATGCCCACCGTAAGCAGGCTGTCGTGAATGGAAAGCCATTCATGACAGCCTGCTTATAGTTGGCATGTTGTGATTGTCTACAGCTAATCACATGGTAGAAGGTACTGTGATTGACCCAGATACCATGTGATAGCTGTATGCCAATCACAGCATCACAATACAGCCATGAATGGAGACATTGTAGTTATGTGATCGCTATGACCAATCATACGATCACATGATACCCCGGCTGCTCATAGCACCTGGGTACCAAGCGATGTGATCCGCTGTGCCCGGTATTGCGATTGTACCACTGTGCACCCCAGGGGGCGCGCTCATGCGCGTGTGTTATGCGGCATACCAGTACATGACCTAGCCTGGCTGTGTGGCTCATTCACAGTAAATATACTGTGGGAGGGTGGCAAGCAGTTAATAGAAGTCCTGTCAACAACTGTGTACATGTTTTAATTTGCACTTTAAATTTTTTTTGTGAATGAGTAGGGGTACTATATACCCCTTATTTATTCACATAGGAAAGGGATGGTATCTGGGTCCCCTTCTCATAGATAAAGGAGCTTCCAGATTCTGATAACCCCCCATTCTTGAAGACCCCCACAACCACAGGGCCAAGTTTGTGGGGAAGAGGCCCTTTCTTCATCAACATGGGGGCAAGGGGCTTTGCCAGTAACTTACTGGTCCACTTGTCAAAATAGAAAAAAAACAGCTTTTTTTTTAAAGTCATTTTGTTAGTAGACTCCTTAGAAATAAAATAGTTTGATTTTATACATTATAAAAAAAAAGCAACAAACAAATCTATACAATTGTTATCTTAAAGGGGTTGTAAACCCTCGTGTTTTTTCACCTTAATGCATCCTATGCATTAAGGTGAAAAAACACCTAGCAGTGACCGGCCCCCCAACCCCCCGAGCCCTGGAACTTGACCCGGCGGGGACGCGCTGTCTATCTCTGCACGGGGTCCTGGCACTTGATTGGATAGATTGATAGCAGCCCAGCCATTGGCTCCCGCTGCTGTCAATCAAATCCAATTAAGCGGGCGCCGTGTCTATGGACGCAAATGCTGGACTCGAGAGCCCGCCCCCAAGGTAGCCCGCCCCCCCCCTTCCCGGGAGAGGGGGTTATCTAATGCGGGGAGGAGTCGCGAAAGCCGCAGAGGAACCCCAGAAGAGGATGTTCGGGGCCACTCTGTGCACAACGAGCCGCACAGTGGAGATGAATATGATATGTTTGTTATTTAACGCCTTCAGATCCACGCTATAGCCGAATGACGGCTACAGCGCAGATCTACGCTGAATCAGTGCCCACCAGTACATAAGTGCCAGCAATCTGTGGCACCTATCAATGCCCATGAGTGCCACCTATCAATGCCCACCAGTGGTGCCAATCAGTGTCTCATCAGTGCCACCTAGCAGTCCTGCCTATCAGTGTCACCTACCAGTGCCGATCAGTGCCCATCACTGCCACCCATCAGTGCCCATTACTGCCACCCATCAGTGCCAGCTATCAGTGCCACCTATCAATGCCACCTATTAGTGCCCTTCAGTGCCACCTATCAATGCCCATCAGTGCCACCCATTAGTGCCCTTCAGTGCCACCTATCAATGCCCATCAGTGCCACCCATTAGTGCCCACCAATGCCAACTATCAGTGACCACCAGTGCCACCTCATCAGTGCCCACCAGTGCCTCCTCTTAGTGCCCATCAGTGCTGCCTTATCAGTGCCCACCAGTGTCACCTTATCAGTGCCCACCAGTGTCGCCTTATCAGTGCCCATCAGTGCCGCCTTATCAGTGCTCACCAGTGTCACCTTATCAGTGCCCATCAGTGCAGCCTATCGGTGCCCATCAGTGTAGCCTCATCAGCGCACATTAATGAAGGAGAAAAATTACCTGTTTGCTAAATTTAACAAAAAATAAAAGCCCAGTGGTGATCAAATACCACCAAAAGAAAGCTCTATTTGTGGGAAAAAAATGATAAAAATTTCATGTGGGTACAGTGTAGCATGACCGCGCGATTGTCATTCAAAAAGTGGCAGCGCTAAAATGCTGAAAATGGGTCTGGGCAGGAGGGGGGTTTAGGTGCCCAGTAAGCAAGAGGTTAAAAAAAAAAAAAAGAGCCTTTACAATCACTTTAAATAATTACAAAGTTATCGCCATTTAAACAGGACCACAGTGGAAATATAAAAAATTGCTCAGGTCCATAAGGGGTATCCAGGTACAAGAGTTGAAGTGATTAATCCTGATGGTTTTATAATGGCTGTAGATTATTAATGAATTTCTCTTCTGTCAGCCCGCCGGGATATGGGCTGCAATCAGTTTGTCTTTTCATGCCAGATGACGGCATTCTGAGCGCCACAATGCAGATGAGCAGCACATAATACAAGAGGCGTCTGAGAGATGACACATATTGTTTCCAGAATCTTCCGCAGATAATCCATAGCCATCCATCGAATTCTCTCTCCCAGCTAATGGGCCCATGTTCTGTAATTATCTATTATCATTATTATGCCACATGTAATCTCTCCACTGCAGATGTAAACAAAGTATTTATCAGTTCCTAAGTGCAGCTGAAAGGGACTTATTATGTCTCACAGGCAAAAAAAAAAAATCCTCTACAGTAGAAATGCAGGTGGCATGATAAAGGGGTGCTCTGTTTTTACTCTAGAAGAGGGATAGGCAGCCCCAGAGAGGTGGAGATCTACCTGAACAACATGGAAGAAATCAATGATCACCAGGGTACAGTGTGCTTTTTTTTTAAGGTGGTAACCGCATTAAATAGTAAGGAAGATTTAAATAGTTCCAGGGTCAGTACTAAATAATAAACACTTCACGGATCAGTAGTAAGTAATGCAGAGTGCAGAGGTCAGGGGTAAGATACACAGAGTGCAGAGGTCAGTGGAATGTAATGCTGAGTGCAGGGGTCAGTAGTATGTGACACTGAGTGCAGGGGACAGGAGTAAGGCCGCGTACACACGGGCGGACTTTTTGACCGGACTTGTCCGACAGACTTTCCAGCGGACTTTCGACTGACTTTTTAACGAACAGACTTGCCTACACACGATCACACCAAAGTCCGACGGATTCGTACATGATGACGTACACCGGACTGAAATAAGGAAGTTGATAGCCAGTAGCCAATAGCTGCCCTAGCGTGAGTTTTTGTCCGTCGGACTAGCATACAGACGAGCGGATTTCTGGGTCCGGCGGTGTTACGACGTAAAGATTTGAAGCATGTTCCAAATCTAAAGTCCGTCAGATTTGCGACTGGAAAAGTCCGCTGAAGGTCCGGTGAAGCCCACACACGATAGCATTGTCCGTCGAATTTGGTCCATCGGCATCCGTTGGACAAGTCCGGTCGAAAAGTCCGACTGTGTGTACGCTGCATAAGTAACACAGAGTCAGTAGTATTTAGAAATTGATTAGGCTCCTGTGGACTGGCATGTTATTGCCATCATCCCTTAATATACAAAACAAAATAGAACCTCAAGAATTGGGATTTTGAAGGCGATATAAACAAGAGAAATTCTCTTTTTGTATAAAAGAAATATCAATTATTAATACAAAAGATTCCTAAAAACAGTAATTCTATAGATCAAACCAAAAGTAATAGAAATTTAATACATAAATACACATAAATATGACACAAGAAAGTGGAAAATTCCAACTACAATTCAACAAAGAGACCAATATCATAGCTCTAGGTGATAGGTAGTTGTAGAGTCCAACGCGTTTCGAAAAAGTACATATAAATTCTTCATCAGGGACAGAAAACCACTTTCTGAAAATACAGAGCTGATGTCAATGCATGAAAAACAGACATACTCAAAGCATTATACAGCGTGTCCAAGATGCCTATTGGGAAACACTTACATGTCAAAATGTTGATCTTAAAAAAGAAAGCTCCTCCATCTTAGGCACTCCACCGGATTCAGTATAGGCCCTCCATCAGAGTCAGTAGTATTTAACACAGAATGCAGGGGTCAGGACACAGTAAAGCAGACCCAGTAGTATTTAACGCAGGGGTTAGGGGTAATTTATGAGGAATGTGCAGAGAATATGTAGTGCAGGGGTCAGTAGTAAATAATGTGAAGACCAGGAGTCAAGAGTATGTAACGCAGTCTGTAGTATGTAACAGGGGTCAGGAGTAAGTTGTACAGTATGCAAAGATCAGCTGCATGTAACGTAGAATGCAGGGGTCCATAGGATGTAACATGGGGTGCAGGTATGGTTGCCACGTCATCCCTTTAAACCCGAACACATATTAATTACACAGGTTCTGTGTCTGATTAAGGTGGTAATTAAACTCACTTGGTGCCTTATCTGCATTTAATTAGCCTCAGAACCTGTGTAATTCAAAGGTGTTCGGGTTTAAAGGGATGAGGTGGCAACTCTAGGTGCAGGAGTCAGGAGTAAGTAAGACAGAGAAAAAGGGTCAGTAGTAGGTAACGTCAGGAATCAGCAGCAGGGATGGCCAAATCTGCGTAGCTACACTAGGAAACTGAGACCAGAATATATATAGTAAAGCAAATGTATTAAAAGTAAAACAAAACACATTCAAACACCAGCAAACAGCATGATGATACAAGTGAACCACAACCATATACAGTAACTAAAATGCCTAACTAGCAACCTAACTAAGTAACAGGAAGGAAATAACAGGACTAACAAACTAACTACAGTATATACAGTACAATATGTACAAAAATGGGGAACACAGATAAACATGGAAAACTGGAGATGCAGGGAACAGATAAAAAGGGAGAACCATGACTACTATCAGGTACAAGAGGAGCAAAAAAAGGGCGGCAGGGTTCAGGATGCAGGGCAGGAGCAAGATCAGGATTTAGGCTCAGGGCAACTGGCAAGCAGTATCTAGCAGCAAAGCAAAACACTTAGCCTAGGTTCACACTGAATGCGGGTTAGAAATCGTGCAATTTCAGCTGAACTGGTAAGATTTCAAACTGGCAATGCAGTCCGACTTTAGGGGTGATTTAACAGACATCTGTGTGGGTTCATGCACAGATGTCTATTCAAATTGCCCCCGAAGTCGCCAAAAGTAGTACAGGAACTACATTTGGGAATCAGTGCCAAAAACTGTGCCATTGCTGGCAATAGCCGCCGATTTGGCATGCGATTTGACATGAGGGACTAAATATCCTCCCAGCAGCCAGCATCAGATGGTAACTGATTACTGGGATCTGCAGGGAGACACCCGCTGGTGAACACCGGAACTACAAGGTCCTGCTTTGGGAAGCACAGTGCCAGCAGCAAGTGATCTAGGTCCTGACAATAACACACATCTCCATTCACAACCCAACATGCTCCCCTTTCAGTACAAACATCTCCCCTAAACTAAAATTCTCCCTTTCAAACCTTCCTGAAATTTACTCATAGACCTTAGATGCAGTGGTGGTGGGCAAAGTGAGGGAAGTCCTCCCAGAGCGCCCCTCAGCTATGTCATATGATGTGTCTACAACTTCATTTGGCTCTGCATTTACATTGACATCATGATCTGGGTCCTAAAAGGTGGCAGGCAGGGTCTGGAAATGGTGTCTTGGTTCCACTATAACCACACAAATCTGGGATCAACAGGCAGATTCCAATTGACAGGTTGTCGACCCTGCCTTTGTATCCAATCCCTTAATGAACCTTTTTTTTTTTTAAACAATCAGATTGTTCCTTTATTGAACAAAGGTATGGTACAGAGTACAAGTTATGGACAGCATCAAAGAACAAAACATATTATGCATTGACAGTTCTTAGGAGAGCAAAGGACACATCAGGTACACCGGCAAACAAACAGTTCTAATACCATGGGTATACTTCAAGCAAAGGATAATCATCAAAAAACAGAGTTGTGGAAACACCAATCTTTTTGCCCAATTAAGACCCAGCAGAGACAATGTGAAGGCAAAGCTACCACTCTGGCAAAAAAAAAGGGGGGGTGCCCAGCCTACCCCGTCCATGGCCGCCACACCTTGTCGAATTTCTTGGGGCAATTCCTGTAGGTTACCTTATATAGAGGAAGGGCAGCATTAATTGTTTTTTCCCATGAACCCATGGAGGAAGGGGAATGGGCATTCCATCTAAGAATAATTTCTCATTTGGCATAAAAGAAAAGGTATGTTAGCAGTAGTTTAGTGCACCTAGGCCGTTGCTCGTCATCCTGAATTCCCAATAAAGCCATTTCCGGGGAGGCCGGAAGAGCCAGCTGGAGGAGACAATTAATGAGGTCAACCACCTCCCCCCAATACTGAACAATCCTTGGACAGCTCCAGAAGATGTGAATGTACGTTCCCTCCCACCACACCTGGGACATTCCTGCGATCTCTGGGGGTAAATCCTGTGCAGTCTCTGGGGGGTATAGTAGACCCTGTGTAAGAATGTCACCTGCATCAACTTGTCCTTGGAGGAGACTAACACCCTAACACTATACTCCAAACAGTCATCCCAATCCTCTGTATCTAAGTCTGGAAGGTTGGCTTTCCACTTTTCCCAGAGCTTTTCCATCTTGGGAGATTCAACACTCAACAAGGCCAGGTACAGAGTGGACAGAGATTTCATTAATGATTCTTGAGCTAAGAGTTCCTCGATGAGGTCCATAGATAGGTTCGGTGGGGATGGGAACTGAGCCCGGGCAGCATGTCTTAATTGCATGTATCTGAAATACATCCAGCCAGGTAAGTTAAAATTAGCCTTGAGATCCTGGAAGGGGCGCAGGGCCCTGCCAAGAACACATTCCCAATAGTTTTAATGCCGTATCAGGCCCACACCTGGAGGTCAGGGATAGAGCAAAACTGCAGAAGACAGGGGTTCCCCCACAGTGGGGTAAAGGGAGACCATCGATTGGGTCGGCCGAACCTACGCCTGGCCACCCCCCAAACCCTTAAGGTCATTCTAGTAGGAAGCGGAAGGTCAGCATAGGCCCGACAGCCCTATATATCTTGTTTCCCAACTCCCGGAGTGATCCAAGAACCGAAGCCTCCAGACATACAGCTGCATTGGCCCTAGAGAGCACAAACCTTAATGAACCTTTGATAGATAAGGCAGATGTTGCAGTATAAGGTTAAGTCCGTGTATACTGTCTGGGTGCCCTCCTTCTGTATAAATAGGTATCTCATAGTATGTCCAACAGGTACCTGTAAAGAAAACAGTCCTTACCTCCTTATCTTCCATTAGAGTTTCTTCTCATGAGATTTCAGCTGCTCTGTATTTCCCAGATTCCAAACAATGCAGTAGATTGGGGTAAATTAAATATTCTTTTCTTTACAGGTACCTTTTGGACATAGTATGAGCAAGTTATTTCTAAAGTAGGAGGGGGCCCAGACATTTTAGATGGACCTTGTATTGTTTCCTGTAAATGGAATGGTGCCCCAACATTGGTGTCCATGGAAGGAATGGTATCCCATCAGTCTTGTTTGTGTGAGGAATGGTGTCGCATCATTGGTGTGGTGTCTGTCGAAGGAATGGTGCCCCATCATTGGTGTCAGTGTGATAATGGTGCCACATCATTGGTGACAGTGGGAGGAAAGGTGCCCCATCATTGGTTACAGTAGGAGGAATGGTACTCCATCATTGGTGTCAGTGTAATGGATTGGAGCCCCATAGTTGATGTCTGTGGAAGGAATGGTGTCCTATCAGGGGTGTCTGTGGGAGGAAAGGGGCCCCATCATTGATATTTGTGGAAGGAATGGTGCCCATCACTGGTGTCAGTGGGAGGAATGGTGCCCCTTCATTGGTGACAGTGGGAGGAATGGTGCCCAGTAGTTGATGTGAATGGGAGGAATGGCACCCCATTATTGGTGTCAGTGGAATGGATGGGAGACCCATAGTTGATGTCAGTGGGAGGAATGTAGTTCCATAATTGATGTCTGTGGGAGGAATGAAGCCCCATCACTGGTGTCTATGGGTAAAATGGAGTCCCATCATTGGCGTCTGTGAAAAGAATAGTGCCCCATCCTTGCTGTCAGTACGAGGAATGGTGTCCCATCATTGGTGTTGGTTGAATGAATGGTGCCCAATCCATGGTGTCTGTGGAAGGAATGGAGCCCCATCTTTGGTGGCAGTGGGAGGAATGGAGCCCCATTGTTGGTGTCAGTGAAAGGAATAGTCCCCCTTTGTTGCTGTCTGTGGAAGGAATAGAGCCCTATTGTTGATGCCAATGGGAAGAATAGTGCCCCATCATCGGTGTCTGTGGGAGGAATAGTGCCTCAACTTTGGTGTCCATGGAAGGAATGGGGACCCATCATTGGTGTCTGTGGGAGGAACGTTGCCCAGAGAAAATTTGCCCAAAGGACCACATCTGGCCCACAGTTGCAGTTTTGGAGACCTATTTTAAATATATGACCTGATATTACACATAATCTTATTGGTGACTATCAGTGACTATAAGAGTGTATGTAAATCCTAAATCTATTTTTCAGTATATTTGGCATTATATCTCACAGTTACATAGTTATATAGTTACACCGTATTCAGTTTTCTTCAGCAAATCAGTCTTTTGTAAATCTTTTACAAAGTTATTTACCTGGAGATCCTGCCAGTAACAGCATTTCCTGTTGCAGGCAGACAACACTAATTCTCTGCCTCTGAATTAGCAGGGGTGTTGCCGGCCTTCCATAGGAGCTTCTTCAGTTGGCCATTGGTCTTCCTATCGATAGGCAGTCCAACAGTCAACTGAAGAAGCTCATATTGCAGACTGACAACAATGCTGTTAAAGCGGAGTTCCAATTAAAAAAAAAAAAAATTAAAAGTCAGCAGCTACAAATACTGCAGCTGCTGACTTTTCATAATCGGACACTTACCTGTCCCAGGGTCCAGCGATGCTCCCCCTCCTCTCTGTGGCACCGGCTTTGTCACTGTAGGTGCCCGGCTGCTGCTTCACAGCCGGGCACGCACTGTGCATGCGCGAGCCGTGCTGCATGCTGAGACTGGCCGGGCAATCATCTGGGACCTGTGACATGTCCAAGATGATTGCCGAGAGGGAGGGGGGGAGAGATGATCTTCCTTCCGGCGCTATGGGTGCGCCAGGAGTAAGTGGGAGCTGGAACCCCCCAAAAAAATGACAAGCCAAATGTGGCATGTCAGGGGGTCACCTTCCCTTAAAGCGGAAGTTCCATTTTTGGGTGGAACTCCGCTTTAATTGAGAGGTGGTATCTCGTCACCTTGAAGCTGTACAGACCAGCAAATTCTGGTGCCTGTCCAGACATCATACCATTAGCTTTTTAGTGCAACTGGTTGATTTTAAATATATAACAGCAAACTGCCTGATCTTCCACTGATGATTACTTGGCAATGGCAGAAGGACTTTTATAAACCAAAGCCATTTTTTTAATTTCAATTTTCCCTCAGCGCAATGCGATCTTGCTTCACATATGACCAAGTGGCGTTAACCATGCAGGACATAACACCTCTGTGTCTTCTGTATTAGTTCATAATGGTGTACAATCAAGGCACTTCACACAATCCGATGGAGGTTGTTTCTCCGAATGCTGGTTCTGCTTATTAGTTGCATTCCGTCCTTGAATAACACTGCTGATGCTCATTCACAGTACACTGTCATCTGGGGAGCACACTGTGTTGCTTATGTTTTTCTTTACAAGCTCTGTACAAGGAACTGTTTGTAATAAAGTGAGGAATGCAAAGACCTGTACAAATCAACTTCACAACTGGGGATGAGCTCTGTGCTCAGTCCAAACCCATGTTTGTACTGAATTTTGCTTGTTCAGAGGTTTGGCAAAGAGCAGGACTAAATTGGTTGGAATGGTAAAAAAAAAACAAAAAAACAAAAAAAAAAAAACAGGGTGCCCCCCACCAAGAAAAATAAAAAAATCACAGCAGAGCCTACAGGTGGTCTGGCATAGATTTTAGGGGGGAACCCCTTGCAAAAAACAAGAAAAAAAATCCAGGAAAGATAGGAGACAAACATGGACCCCTTCCCCAAACCAAACCAGGCCACATGCCCTTAACATGGAGAGGATTCCTTAGCAAGGGGGAATGCAAAGAACTTTGTCTCCATGTTGATGAAGACCTGAAGCAGCAGCACAAGTGTGGTCGGGATACACCCCCTAGCCTACTTGTAGGTGGGGTGCAGAGTGGTGCGACAGCTAAAACACACAGTCCAAGTGCAATGAAAGAACTTGTATTGAAATATTGCAAGACAGTTTACAACAAACCCAGTGGGAAAACAGCCCAACCGGGGACAATCACAGGTCCAACGGCAGGTAGAGAGCAGGTTTCAGGAGAACTGACAGCGCCTGTTGAGAGGGGCAGAATGCAGCCTGCCTGTCTCATGCCCAAGCAGGAAGATGTCCAGAAAAGTTGGGAATCCTATGCTTTCCCTCCTCATCGGGAACCTTTCCTTGCCGCTAGTTCTGTCCCTATCAGGCGGGGTACCTGTCCCTACTCTGCCCACTTACAAAATGTGTTCCAAACCTGGGAGTCAGGGCCTTTAATAGGCTCTGCCTGACTCAAGATGGCTGCCAGAGTCACATAGAGTGGCAGCGTCCAATTGGATTGCTTCCCTAGTGACCCAGGAAACCATAGAGGAACCCCAACTTCATTACCACTGTGGAAGAGCACCACCTGCAGTGGAGAAAGTAGACTGCACCTGCCTACATACTAATTGCAAAAAGAAGACACAGCACACAGATGAGACATCACCCTGCCTATTTTCATCTGTTAAACATGTGTAGTGCTACCCCCGAAGTACCTGCTTTGTAGATTGCCCAAGTTCCTTTTCCCAACAGTTGCCCCACAGCCAGACATAGAGTCACAGTCACTCTTTGGCTCAGTGAACAGTCCAGAGGTTTTATTTATGGTGTTTTTATGTTTTGGGTAACTTGGCGTTAGGGAACTGAGTGGGATACTCCAAAACTATGTACAGATAGGAAAACACTTATCTTCTTTAGAACTATGAACCTGCAGCAAACTTAAGGAGATTAATCATCCTCTAGTGGAAAGTCCAAGCTTTCACAGGGAATTACATAGACTAAGCTCTTCAGGACACTGGCCACTGTCCCCTTTACATACACACACCCCTGACTCTACCACATGAGGAATGGCCTTCAAAGACAAGATTGATGCAATTCGTGAGGACATCTCCACTGTGCATACATCTTCCCCACCCAACATACCTTGCCTAACAGCACATTCAACACTCTCCTCTTTGGAATTGGCTACTACTGAAGAGGTTACAAAACTTTTCTCAGATGCCCACCTAACCAATTGTCTCTTGGATGCTGTTCCCTCACAACTACTATGGTCACCCTCTTCTTCTATCCTATGCTCCCTCACTCATATCTTCAATCTCTCCCTCTCTAGTGGCACCTTCCCCTCCCCTCTAAAACATGCGCACATCACTCCCATACTTAAAAAGCCCTCACTAGACCCCACCAACCTAAACAACTTAAGACCCATCTCATTGCTTCCATTCACCTCTAAACTTCTAGAACGCTTAGTCTACAACCGTCTTAGCTCCTACCTCAGTGAAAATAACCTTCTTGACCCCTTACAGTCTGGCTATCGCTTGCAGCACTCCACGGAAACTGCTTTACTAAAACTCACTAACGATTTACTAACTGCTAAAGCCAACAGCCAGTACTCCATACTCCTACTACTTGACCTATCTGCGGCCTTTGATACTGTTGACCACCCGCTCTTTCTCAAAAAACTACATTCCCTTGGCCTCCGAGATTCTGCTCTATCCTGGTTCTCTGCCTACCTATAACAGCGCTCCTTCAATGTCACCTACAACTCTGTCTCCTCCTCTCCATTGCCCCTTTCTGTAGGGGTCCCCCAAGGCTCCTTCAGTCTCCTCTCGCATTACTAACTTACTAACTGACATGGATGTCGCACCACTTCCTTAAACTAAATCTCTCTAAAACTGAGCTATTAATATTCCCCCCCGCCCGTGCCCCCCTCCATGACTTTTCCATCAAAATCAACAATACAACTTTCAGTCCCTTCCCTCACGCCAGGGTACTAGGTGTAATCCTAGACTTTGACTTGTCATTTCAGCCCCAAGTCCAATCCAATAATAATAATAATAATATTCAGTCTCTTCAGCCTTTTGACACTTTTCCTGGGAATATTGGTTGCCTGTTTCCCCCCACCAATTGTTGTGGTTTCTTCCCCTGATTCCTATGTTACTACTGAGTCTTATAATGATGTAGGGGGCATAGGAAGAAACCACAATGTAAGGTGGGGGACATCAGCATCTCTCACTACAGGAAGAGACTGATGAAGGCCCCGGTGCTAGGAGACACAGGCCGCTGAAGAGGGGAGTATAATAACATTTCTCTCGCAAAGACACCTTTATTTAATTTTTCTTGCCCTGCCAGGGTCACATTAATCAAGAGTACCCTCTGTTATGTGATATGATGATATCCTTTTATATCCAGATATATTCTATTCGTTATTTACATTCCTCTTCAGTTTTTATGCATTCTTCTGCTGAGTTATCAGAGATTTAGGAAGGCACAGAGCTGTGATAGTGGACGGATATATACAGTATATATCTGAATGATAGAAGAATTCAGCCTAGACAATTAATTCCCTATCTCTATACTGACTGCAGTCACAATATTGTCCATCCGTCCCTCCACCTAACCTTGTGTACTCACCCTGAATGATTCATAATCTACTCAAGGATGTGATTACTGAAATAAAAATAGACAAGAACAATCTTGTGAGACAAGAGAAAGTTTTCTTTTCTACCAGCCATATATTTACTATTCAGTCTAAAAAGTATTTTATATTATTTTATTTATTTATTTTATTTTAATTTTATTTTTTTTATTGGTATATTATATTATATTATATTATATTAATAAATGTATTTTATTACAGGTATTTACAAGACAAGAGCAATCTCATGAGACAAGAAAAAGCTTTCTTATCTATCCACAATATTTATCAATATCAAATGTACTATTTAGTCTAAAGCAAAGGTATTTTATATTATTTTATTTTATATTCTTTTTTTTTTAATTTTAATCGCATGTTAATTTATATTGTATTATGTATGTAATTATTGATTTTAATTGATAGAATATTATATTATTTATTTTACATTAGACTCGAATACCCCCCTGACTTGTTGATGAGACGGAGAAGATGGACAACTTGTAGATCCCGAACGTTTAATAGTAGCAGTGGTCGTGCTTGCTTGGGCAGCATTGTGGCTAAATGATTGTTCCTTTAGTCTTTCAGCACTAGTCCCTTGGATTTAAAGAGGATCTAGCATGTTAACACAGTACTCCCCCTTACAATGCCTTCATCTAATTTTCTCTCCAGAAGGATGGTGCCGTCTTTCTTCAGGCACTATCCACTTCCTGGACTGAGATATTGGCTCAAAGATGACACAAATTCTGGTGTTTTCGTGTTCTTCGCTGTGTTCACAAATGTCTAAGAGCCCATTCACACTAAAACATTCCATTGCGGTGTGTTAATGCAAATGCATTGCGTTAGTGGTTATAAAGCTTCGTTTTTTTTATAAAAAAATAACAAAAATATAAATATAAAATAAAATAAAAAAATATAAAAATAACAAACATGTCATACTTACCTGCTCTGTGTAACAGTTTTGCACAGAGCTGCCCCGATCCTCTTCTGGGGTCCCCCACTGGCGCTCCAGGAACCTCTCCTTCATCGGGTGCCCCTAGGAAAAGTTGCTTTCCCTGTTGGCACCCATGTGTGCTCGCTCCCGAGTCCACCTGCTGCGTCCATTGACACAGACAGCGGCTCAGGCTCTTGTGTCACTGGATTTGATTGACAGCAGTGGCAGCCAATCGTTCCCGTTGTTATCAATCTGTCTAATGAGGAGAGAGACAGCTGGAGCTCGTGCACATTGCTGGATCGAATCGGGCTCAGGTAGGCTCAGGTAAGAAAAAGGGGCGATCTGGGTGGAAGCTGCAGCACAGAAGGTTTTTCACCCGCCCATTCAAAGTTAAATATGCTGCCAAGACACCACAAAAGATGAAAGAATGTGCGTGATACTTTTTTTTTTTTAACCACTTCCCACCCACCGTATAGTAAAATGACAAATAAATAAAAAAAAAAATAAAAAGGTTTATTTATTTTGATCATCAGTGCCCTGATTACAGTACAGCCCAATCAGTGCCCATCAGTGACACCAATCAATACCCATCAGTAACACCAATCAGTGCACATTAGTGATGCCAGTCAATGCTGCCTATCACTGCCCATCAGTGCCTGCTCATCAGTGCCGCCAATCAGTGCCCATCAGTGTTGCCTATCTGTGCCTGCTCTCATTGCCCACCAGTGCCACCTATCAGTGCCACCTCTCGGTGCCCATCAGTGCCACCTCTCAGTGCCCATCAGTGCCACCTATCAGTGCTGCATATTAGTGACACCTATCAGTGCCCATGAGTGCGGCATATCAGTGCATCCTCATCAGCGCACATCAATGAAGGAGAAAAATTACTTATTTTCAAAATTTACTGACAGAAACTAAAAAAAAAAGAAAAAAAAAAAAAAAAAAGAAATTTGTTGTTTTTTTGTTTTTTTGTAAAAAACAACCCAGTGGTGACTAAATACCACCAAAAGAAAGCTCTATTTGTGTGAAAAAATGATACAAATTTAATTTGGGTACTGTTTTGCGACAGCGTTGAAAATTAGCCTGGGCAGGAAGGGGGTAAAAGTGCCTGGTAGGCAAGTGATTAAACAGAGTCCATGCACCACATCCCACAGGATATGCGGTATGGTGGCTGTGGTGCATTGTTCTGTACTGTACTATGCGTTGGGGTGCTGTTGACAATGAATGGCACTGCAATGCACTGCTCATAGAGCAGGTGTACTGTCATTCATTGTGGCAATTCACATTAGTGTGTGCATTCTAGCGCACACTGCCACAATGCACAGGTGTAACTACTATCTAAGTTACAGTGTTGTAGTTTGATTAACAGGGTGGAGGAGACAGAGGAACTGTTTTCTTCTACCTGCAGCAGACTGATGACATCATCTTATGCTCCGTACACACGGTCGGACTTTGTTCGGACATTCCGACAACAAAATCCTAGGATTTTTTCCGACAGATGTTGGCTCAAACTTGTCTTGCATACACACGGTCACACAAAGTTGTCGGAAAATCCGATCGTTCTAAATGTGGTGACGTAAAACACGTACGTCGGGACTATAAACGGGGCAGTGGCCAATAGCTTTCATCTCTTTATTTATTCTGAGCATGCATGGCACTTTGTCCGTCGGATTTGTGTACACACGATCGGAATTTCCGAGAACGGATTTTGTTGTCGGAAAATTTTATATCCTGCTCTCAAACTTTGTGTGTCGGAAAATCCGATGGAAAATGTATGATGGAGCCCACACACGGTCGGAATTTCCGACAACAAGGTCCTATCACACATTTTCCGTCTGAAAATCTGACCGTGTGTACGGGGCATTAGCCTGTGCAAGTCACTTGTCTGTAATTCAAGGATGACTTATTTGTAATAGCAGGCACAGTTTGTTAAAAAAAATGATACTGTTGCTGTATTTTGTGTTGTAAGATGGCAGGAACTTACTAATGCCGACTGTTGTTGAAAGCTTCACCAGGCCATCACCCCTATTGGCCTATGCTGGCATATCCTGGCTGTAAAAATGACAGCCGGGACTTGAGGCTGTAAGTCATCTGTGGGGCCGTTTCTTGGTCTATATGTCTTTTTCATTGTGGGCTGCGCACCTCCCATCTGACACATCCTGGCCCTCTGTGTCTGTAGCATGCACTGTATGTGCTTTGGTCAATGTCTTGCAGTTGCAGTAGTCAGTAGGAGAATCCAGTGCACTGATTCCTTGCCTGCCTTCATTCTGTGCATAGCTGAGGTAGTCCTCCGGGCTTTTTGATTCCATGTTGTTTTTGTAGTTTGCAACTATTTGTGGAAGGTGGACATAAGTGGGGGATTGACGTACATTAATATTACTGACCAATGTATAAAAGAAAATTGCCAGCAGTTATACCGAGAATTTCACAGCAGTGACATACCGACCTGCTGGTACTTCTAGGAAATCGCTGATTGGGGTTTCACAAGAATTCCCCACCTATGGCAAGTACAGTGTGTTCTGTAATATATTAGGTCTAAATTACAATCCAGCCCAACAAGTTCAGTCCAACCAGTTATTATTTAAGTCATCTCAATTTTAAATATTTAATTATTGGATGTCTGGGAGTGTATATTAAATTGGAAGTCTATTTACCACATACCAGCAGATATGGTAACACTAGGGTTGAGAACATTTAAAGTTTGAGAAAAGAATTGGTACTAGTGGAAAAAAGAAAGCATAAACCTATTATAAAAGGTTCAGTCCACAAAAGCTGATATTTCAGTGTTTGGTAGATTGCGGAGAGTTAAATGACCTGTTTCTTCTATCTTTTGGGAGAGATCTATTGGTGGGATCTGTGTGAAGTTCCTGGGTTTGCATACCTTCTGTATCCTTTGCCAAGGGTCCTTCTTTCCCTGCTAGGTTTATATATTTTATATTATGTAGAACAGCCACTATCAACCAGGGTTCCATGAAACCCTTAGGTTCCTCCAGAGGGTTTCTTGGGTTGTGGCTGATTGACCTTTCACATTTGATGGTGCCTGCATATTTCCAGGGCCAACGCCACTTCGCAAAGCCATGATACCAATTATCTCCTTTAGCTGTCTGTAAGGTTGGCATTCCAACCACCTCTGTAAGGGTGGCATTCTGACCACTACTGTACAATCTTCTTACCTTAGAGGGCATTTCTCCATTGACCTGCAATTAACTGGTTTTAACAAGGGTTCCCTGAGACCTCAAAATTATTTTAGGGGTTCCTATGGGTGAAAAGTCTTGGGAAAGGCTGATGTAGAATGTAGCACTAAGAGCTGAAACACACAAAGAAGAAATAAAAATTCCCAGGTGGACATATCTAGTAGTAGTTGGTCACATTCAGTCGGACTTTTTCTGTAATGTTGAATATATTTTGTGGCTTATCCAAGCCACTTCCTTAGTTCAGAACTGAAGAAGTAGCTTAGATAGGCTTCAAAACATCTTCAAGATTACAAAACAAATCCAGTTGAATGTGACCAACTACTACTAGATATACAATGATTTTGATGAATGAGAACATTTATAGATATGCTCCCGGGTGGATAGGAAGTCAGGAATTTTTGACGGGAAAGTTTACTGTGGGAGTATCGACTTTTTATACTATAGTATCTGCTATGAAACATCTTCAACATTACAAAACAAGTCCAGTTGAACGCGACCAACTACTAGATATACCATGACCTGAATAAATGCGAGCCTTCACAGGCATGCTTCCAGGTGGACAGGAAGTCAGGAATTATGGCCAGGAAAGCTCGCTGCTGTAGTATCTACTTTTTATTAAAAGAGGTATGGACTCCAGAGAGAGAGATCATTTTGCCCCTGTATAAATCATTAGGAATACAGTACCTCATCTAGAATATGCAGTTCATCTTTGGGGACCAGTTCACAAAAAGGATATTGGGGAACTGGAGAAAGTGCAGAGAAGGGTAACCAAACTGATAAATGGCATGGAGTTCCAATATGAGGACAAATTAGCTGAACTGACTGTATTCTCTCCTGAGAAGAGACAATTAAGGGGGATACTATGACCCTATGTATAAACGCATAAGTCGTCCATATAGTGGACGTGCTGTAGAGTTCGCTTTAAGGTCTTCACAAAGGACAAGGTGGCACTCTTTACGTCTGGAGGAAAAATGATTTAACCTCCACATATGGAAAGGCTTGTTCACAGTAAAAGTTGTAAAAATGTGGAATAGAGCTCAAGAGCTGGTTCTGGCCAGCTCAGTAGATTTTTAAAAAAAAGAGCTGGATGCATTTCTAAATGCACAAAATATAACTGGATCTTAACATGTACAGTATAGGTAACAACACTGGAGATAGATGACTCAAGGAATATCCCATTTTTATCTGGGGGATCAGGAAGGAGTTTTTTTCTCCTTCACAGGAGCAAAATGGACCATGCTTTATTGGAGTTTTTTTTAACTGTGGGTATAGGATTTTGTAAGGGGAAGTTTTATATTTAGTAATTTTTTTATATAGTTTGAACTAGGTGGACTTGTTCCTTTTTTCAACCTGACTACGTAACTATATTAAAAGGTTCAGTGCTGACTGAGCCCACCAAGCTACATGTATAATTAAATATTTGTGCATTGTGAGCTGAGGAAATGGGTCAGCGTTACTGGAAGTAACATAAAAGATATCCCATGTAGTATGCACAGTGACACTTTCCATTTGCAAGGATCACAGTAAAGCTTCGTACACACGATCGTTCTTTCCGACGGGAAATGTTCGATGACAGGCTGTTGTCGGTAAATCCGACTTTGTGTACGCTCCATCGGACAATTGTTGTGGGACCTTCCGCGGACAAATGTTGGCTAGCAGTTTTTCAAATTTTCCACGGACAAATGTCTGTTGTCGGATTTTCCGAGTGTGTGTACACAAATCCGTCGGACAGAAGTCTAAAGTACAAACACGCATGCTCGGAAGCAAGGACGAGCCAGAAGTGGTCGGTCTTGTAAACTAGAGTTCGTAATGGAGAATTAATATTTGTGACGCTGCAAATTATGAAATCTCCAAATGCAGCGCACAATTCTCTTCTTCTTTAATGGGATAATAATGAAGCTGCTTTGCTGGTGATACTGATTGAGTTCTGCCAAACGTATTTAAAAAGTCTTTTTTTTTCTGGTGATATCAAGAATAATATTATTATATTTTTTAATTTTTTTGGTCAAGTTACCACAACACCATTATCCCGTAGTTTTTTATATCAAAGATACAACTATGTTGGTGGCCCTTGTCAATTTTACATTGTATTTTTTAAATGTAACTGACTACTCCTAAACTGTCATATGAAGTAAAACACATAGCCAAGTATTATTCTACACAATTTTTTTATTGTGCATTAAAAAAAGAAACCAAATACAATTAGACATGCTATCTGCCAATAGAACTTAAACAAAAAGTGCATTCTATGCATCCAAAAATATAGAAAATATACCAAATCAAATCATTATTCAACCAAAAAAATAATGTCAAAGCAATAACTCCAAGGCCAATAATAAATAACATGTAATCTCCTCCGATTCCGCAACATGGCTGGTTGATGAATGGCCGTTCAGAAACGAACTGAAAAGCGCAAACTAAAAAGCGCAAAATAAAAATTGCGAAATGAAAAGCGTGTAATGAAAAGTGCGAAATGAAATGCGCGAAATAAACACCGCCAATCAACTTCTACTAACACGAAATTAGCGGAAGAAGCCCAAAGGGTGGCGCTAAAGAGCTGAAAAACAACTTAGTACGTCTCTACGTTTGTAATTGTTGCCCAACAATTGTGTGGCCGTGTGTATGCAAGACAAGTTTGGGCCAATGCCCTTCGGACAAAAGTCCACGGTTTTGTTGGCCAACAATCCGATCGCGTGTACGAGGCTTTAGTGCCCATGAAACTGAACGATGAATGGCAATCTCAAGCCCGTGGTTTTGAATGCTTTGCAATGCTAGGAGACCAGAATCGATTATCAATGCCTTCTGCTGGCTTTGATCAATTTCTACTCCAATGTAATCTTTCGCTTAAACTATAATAGGAGGTGATTAAAGCTGTGGATGGGAGATTGCTGTTCATTTTTTAGTTCCAAGTGTTTTTTTCAGAGCAGAGGATATCTACTGCAGATTGCCTTTCAAAGGAGTTTACAAACCTGCCATGTGTGGAAAACAAGCATTTTAAATACTTTTGTTTTTTTATTGGCAGTCACCTGACCGCCGTATGCCCTCTTTCTCCCCAAGCTTTGAGATTTGGGGTCTCCTACAGACGATTGCACATGACCTCTTTCATGAGCCACTATCAGTCGGGTTCTGCAGGGCTTGGCAGCCTGTAGGCTGACCACAGGACTAAAGGCACACATTGGCATAGCGTACTGTAGGTCCTATGAGTAGAAGAAAGGAGACGCAAATTGACTATACTACCACAGATTTGCTTCCATGGTTGGCATGATCAGCAACCAAAGGCAGTCCTGCATTGATGGGCGGACTGGCAGAATCACTGGGGATTTAGTAGAGTCTTTAGTTTGGACATAAATAAAAGGCTACTTTTTTCAAAAATAAGGGAGCAGAGATTAGGTTTGTAATTTTTGTTTAACATACACTTAAAGTCCCTTTACATACAGGTCTGTCCATTAGCAGTGCGTCCCTCCTAGTGTTCCAGCCCCACTGCAAAGTCTATGGAAGGCTGCCATTGGATGGGGCTTAAGGCTGGTACTAGCATTTAGGGCCCTGTGCTTTCAGGGATGAGGATTCCAGAACGTAGAAGACATGCATTCCAAAATCTGAATGCCGCGGCTCTTTAACCATGTGATCAGCTGTGTCTAAACACGGAGATGCCGGTAATCGGCTCTCCTCGTTTCACACTGACAGAGTGTGAGGAGAGGAGAGCTGATCAGCAGCATATCCTCACAGAGGACATCTAGGCATGTAATCAGGGCACTGATAATCAGTGCCCTGATTACAATAAAGTGCCCACAGTGCCAGAAGTGAGTGCCCACCAGTGCCAGCACACAGTGCCCTCAATTGCCAACAATCAGTACCCATTAGTGATGCAAGTCAGTGCTGGCTATCACTGCTGCCCACCACTGCTGCCTATCAATAACTATCACTGCTACCCATCAATGCCACCCATCAATGCCCATCAGTGCCCATCAATGCCGCCCATCAGTGCCCATCACTCAGTGCCACCCATCCATGTCACCTATCTGTGCCCACCAGTGCCGCCTATCTATGCCAACAGTGCCGCCCACCAGTGCCACCCATCAGTGCCCACCAGTGCCGCCTATCAGTGCTCATCAGTGCCACATATCAGTGCCACCTATCAGTGCCCATAAGTGAGGCATATTCGTGCCTCCTCATCAGTGCCACCTAATCAGTGCCCATAAGTGCCACCTCATCAGTGCCTATCAGTGCAGCTTATCAGTGCCCATCAGTGCCACCTCATCAGCACCCATCAGTGAAGGCGAAAAATTACTTCTTTACAAAATTTACTAACAGAAACTAAGAAAAACTTTTATTTTTTTCAAAATTTTCAGTCTTTTTTTTTTTAGGAAAAAATAAAAACCCAGAAGTGATTAAATTCCACCAAAAGAAAGCTATATTTGTGTGAAGAAAATGATAAAAATTTCACATGGTTATAGCGTAGCATGACCGCGCAATTGTCATTCACAGTGTGACAACGAAAAATGGCCTTGTCAGGAAGGGGGTGTAAGTGCCCGGTATTGAAGTAGTTCAAGAGGTAAAGCTTCACTTTACAAAGAATTCACGTGCAAGGAAAAAACTAATAAAAAAACGCATTTTGCTTGCACATGATTGGATGATGTAAATTAGCAGAGCTTCCCCTTATTTACTAAGCTCTGGCGCAACTGCACTTGGAAAGTGCTCAGTCTAGTTGCCTTTAGTAAATCAATAACCTTATGTAACGTGCATTGTACAAAAACAAGATGTCATAATATAGTAATGGATGTGACAAAGAAATATTTCAGGTATAGTACTGATATAACTGGTTCCCTGAGTGCATGTTACCCTGATGGCAAATAACACATATTTTTACGTTAGGTTTTCATATTAACCAATCTGTTTTTCTCAGCAGATGACAGAAAAATCAAAACTAATCAGTCATGTGATAAAGATCATGAGGTAGTGTCAGTCAAAAGATTCTAATAAATGTGACACTTGGACAAGGAGTAAGCACGAGACCAAATAGGATTCTAAAACTTAAAGTGTGACTTCAGGCTCAAAAGCTTACATTTAAATATATTCCTTGATAGCCACAGAGGATATAAATACACTTTGTGTGCACTAAATGTCTTTGTAAAACCAGATAATACCTTGTAAAAGTAGTGGTGACATCATCACTGTGCTGTACACAGCCTGTGCAGAGAGCAGAACAGTGGGAGGGGCCCAGCAGGCACCACCCACAACAGGCTTCCTGCAGAAAACTACAGGAGGGGGCGGAGTCAAGACAATTCACCCTGCACAAGGAGAGAGGGCAGCAGTGACTGGTCTTTATTACAGGAAGCTCCTGTACAGAGGGAAAGTCTCGCACTGGATTACTACACAGATCTGCAAGAAATACACAAAGCACACCAAGATTCAAGAAGGAATACACGAGGAATGTTCCGAGAAACTTTTTTGCTCATCCCAGATTCAGCTTTATATTGAAGCTGTCTGGATGTATAGGCAAATATTGACTTTTCTAAACCGGTAAAAGAATATCATCTATACTTACCTTTCCAGTGGCCCGTGTCTTTGAATGCTGCAGTTTTGCTGTTCCCCATTTGTTTTCAATATTACACCCTTCTGGGTGTGTGAATACTTGCTTCTCCCCCACATGCTGTATTTACTCTTGCCGGCTCATAGGATGTACAAGTTGGTGGCTGGAACCAAAGCATGGGGGCCAGGGGCGGACTGACCATTTGGGCACTTGGGCACTGTCCGAGGGCCCCTTGCCACTAAGGGGCCCCATCAGGGTTGCCAGCCTCAATAAAACCAGGGACAGTATGTAAAAATCTGTGTTTTTTTAAAAATTCCAAGATTATAGCTGCCCCACCTCTCCAGTACCTTTTCAGTGTGTGTATGTGTATTCTGTGTGTGCATATTGTGTATTCTGTGTGTGTGTATATTGTGTGTCTGTGTGTGTATACTGTGTGTGTATACTGTGTGGCCCCATAATCTATTGCCTGGGGGCCCCATAATCTCCTATTGCCCGGGGGCCCCATAATCTTCTCTTATTGCCCGGGGGCCCCATGAGTTGTCAGTCCGCCCCTGATGGGGGCAGATATACACACACCCAGAAGTGCTAAATGCCTGCAGCAGGTGGGGAGCAGTATTGTGGCAGCATTTGAAGACATGGGCCACCAGTATAGTAAGTATAAAGGTTCTTCTTTTACAGGCTGGGATTCTTTTACAAATAAGCCTGCAGTGAGAGGGTTGCTTTGAATACCAACATGAAGGGCCTACAGGAAAGTGGAAGTGCCAGGGTTAAAGTAGAACCGCAATCAAAACTTCTATTTTCATTTTGAATAGACTAGGGGTTTCCAAACCTTCTAAACACAGGGCCAGTTTACTGTCCTTCAGACTTTAGGGGGGTGGGAATGTGTCCGGTGGGAACAGAAAATGCCCCAGCATCAGTGGCAGTTTATTTTCCTTTCCTTTCACTTTCGATGATAACGAATCTTTAATCACCAACTTGGCATGCCAAGATTCTACGGTACAGGCTGGCAGATATGTTGAAGCCCTTTATGAGTCCTGATGTCCAAGGATCCCCTTATGCCCTGTGCAGTTTGTCATTGCTCCATTGCTTGACTGGTTGGATATTTCTCTTGATATACACTGTATATACACCTCTAATATATCCTTATAATTCAGAGATCTTGACCTTGAAAATGCATTGAGAGTTCTCCTCATCCCACTACAGGAATCAGCATTTATGGAATGGAAACACCTACCTTTATACATGATTGTAACAATATCTTAGTTTGCTGAGCAGTGGGAATTCGAGGTCATACATGAAAGTACAATTGTGATGTTTTGAAAAATCTGGTGCATAAACCTTTTTGAAGTGAATTTAGGATGTATGAGTAATAACATTTGTTTAATGTTATAGTTTATGGTATCTATATGTTCATTTGACACATAAAAAGTCCCATATACATATAAAGTTTTCCTAATAAATATTACTATGGGGAAACAGTGCCCAGATAAATCACCAGCCCTATATACCAGTGCTATAACTAGGTTTTAAAAAATGTGAGGAACAGTTTATTGCAGCCTCTGCCCCCTCTAGAGAGATTAATCATCTCTATTTGTCACGTTGTTCATTGCTGATGCCTGATGAAGGTGGGCCTCCAAAGCATTGCAGTATGATGTTACCTTTCAAGAATAACTCTCACCAGAAGCTAACATTAGAGAAGAAGAATGCCACTAATACACTGGTCTCTTTTATAAAAATGTAGTGGCTGCCAGCTTCTGATGTTGTAAATCATGACACTGCTCTGCAGCCATTTACAACACAAGCTGGCAGCTATTTCTGTAGTGGTCTCCTCCAAACTAGCTGGCCGCTTGTGTTGTGAATGATGGCCACTGGGAATCCAAGAGAGAGATTAGTGTGATAGCTAAGTATCTGAGAGAGACCAGTGTGACAGATGAGTGTCTGAGAGAGACTATTGTAATAGCTGAGTATCTGAGAGAGACTAGTGTGATAGCTGAGTATCTGAGAGAGACCAGTGTGATAGCTGAGTATCTGAGAGAGACAAGTGTAATAGCTGAGTATCTGAGAGAGACTAGTGTAATAGCTGAGTATCTGAGAAAGACTAGTGTGATAGCTGAGTATCTGAGAGAGACAAGTGTAATAGCTGAATATCTGAGAGAGACTAGTGTAATAGCTGAGTACCTGAGAGAGACTAGTTTAATAGCTGAGTATCTGAGAGACACTAGTGTGATAGCTGAATATCTGAGAGAGACTAGTGTGATAGCTGAGTATCTGAGAGAGACTAGTGTGATAGCTGAGTATCTGAGAGAGACAAGTGTAATAGCTGAGTATCTGAGAGAGACAGAGAGACTAGTGTAATAGCTGAGTATCTGAGAGAGACCAGTGCGATAGCTGAGTATCTGAGATAAACTAGTGTGATAGCTGAGTATCTGAGAGAGACTAGTGTAATAGCTGAGTATCTGAGAGACAGACTAGTGTAATAGCTGAGTATCTGAGAGAAACTAGTGTAATAGCTGAGTATCTGAGAGAGACTAGTCTACTAGCTGAGTATCTGAGAGAGACTAGTCTAATAGCTGATTATCTGAGAGAAACTAGTGTAATAGCTGATTATCTGAGAGAGACTAGTCTAATAACTGAGTTTCTGAGAGACCAGTCTAATACCTGAGTATCTGAGAGACTAGTTTAATAGCTGAGTATCTGAGAGAGACTAGTGTAATAGCTGAGTATCTGAGATAGACTAGTGTAATAGCTGAGTATCTGAGAGAGACTTGTCAAATAGATGAGTATGTGAGAGAGACTAGTGTGATACCTGAGTATGTGAAAGAGACTAGTGTGATAGCTGAGTATCTGAGAGAGACTAGTGTGATAGCTGAGTATCTGAGAGAGACAAGTGTAATAGCTGAGTATCTGAGAGAGACTAGTGTAATAGCTGAGTTTCTGAGAGAGACTAGTGTAATAGCTGAGTACCTGAGAGAGACTAGTGTAATTTCTGAGTACCTGGGAGACTAGTGTAATAGATGAGTATCTGAGAGAGACTAGTCTAATAGCTGAGTATCTGAGAAAGACTAGTGTAATAGCTGAGTATCTGAGAGAGACTAGTGTAAGCTGAGTATCTGAGAGAGATTAGTGTGAAAGCTGCTGGCTTGTGTTGCTGTTCATCATTTACAAAATTAGCAGAAAGCTCCCACTGTTGTAAGCACCAAATTAGCTGGGGGAAATTGGGGGCTCAATATTTTCAGGGTACAATGGGAGCAGAGGAGGAACAGGGATAAACAGAAATAAAGGCTGCCCGGTACAGGGGAGGCGAGGGCTGTGCAGGCTTTTTCCGTCTGCTTGCTCCAGCATTGTACGATAGTAGTTGGGATGAGGAGGATGAGGTAGCTAAGTCGACCATGCCGCTCAGCAGCTCCTGCAAAGATCTGGGTCCCCTGGGGATTTACTGTACAAGCCTTTTTAGATTCTGATGGGAGTTCTTCTTTAAATAAACAATTGGATTCAGATGTAAGGTGTGCTGATGACATATCACTTATGTTACATGCAATGCAAGTCTACAGTAGTTAAATGCGCCCTATTCAACGTGGTCTACTCCAGTTTGGTATGTGATGGTAATATTTGAGGGAAGTTTCCCCGGATCTCAAATTTCAGACAGAAAAGGAAGAGAAGAGAAATCTCCTCTATGGGTATAGAGACAGCTTTGAAATTTGAACTCCAGCCTTCCCTTCAGCCTTGCACAGTTATACAGGCTTCTCTGTCGAGCTGAAATGTCTTACTTTGATTTCACTACACAAAGTGAGCTTCTCACAGTGTGAATGACAAGCTGCAGCAAGTCATATAAAGCCCCCCTATTTCCTGGCTGTATATCCCAGCATCATCTAACCCTTTCCTCCACAGCCTGACTGATCCTGGTCCGACCCTTTCATTCACTGGATTTCAGTTATTTCAATCATAGAGCTTAGAATCACATGTGAGCATTACCCAAGGTGGTCACGATGCAAATGCATCTTGCATAGGAGCACCCACTCCTTCAGACTCACACCTGACCATCAAGGCATTCTGATATTTGCATAACTTCTCCCCGAAGGCTTCTTTATTGTCAGAAGTTAAAGATCTAGCCTAGTTTAAAAAGCAAAAACAGGTCTTATTCCTGACTTCTTGCAGCCTTGAAGTGTCATTGTGCTCCAGTGGGCAAAACGTCGGGTGGGTTCTGGCTATCCAAGAACTGTCTGTTCAGATAAAAAAGAAAAATATACCAATGAGTATATATTTTATAAAACCGATATGCAGATACTATATGGCAAAGAATTCTTTCCACCATATATACTTTTAACTAGGTTGTCTTTCGGATTTGGAGAGGAAACGATTGAAGCCATTGAGAATGAACTTCCACAAAGGAACAAACCATCTAATATCCCTACTGCAGTCAAACACATTTAAGTTTGTGTGAAAAACAATCGGTGACCAATGTGACTTTGGTTTTTGCAAGGACACTGGAGCAACTGGTAAAAACTCAAACTCGACATGAACATACCAACCTAAGAATACAGAAGGTGACCACATGGTTAGAGTACTAGCCACTTAGTCACTAAGCTGTAAAAAGAAACCAAGAAAAAAGAACTAAAACTCAATAAGGCAGAGAGGTAATCCATAACACTTAATCACATTCTCGTTTTTTAAAGTAACCTCAGATTGCTGTTTGATACGGCATTTGGCTGTGCCTTACCGGATAAAAATGAATGCTTGCCATCTCTCTGAGACATAAACTGAACCTGTCATTGTCCTGCTGTACATCCATGTCCTTCCAAAAAATGTGTCACTGTCTTCTATTTCTGGACTGATGATATTGTGACATCTGATCTCCATTCTAATGCTGGAAAAATTATTATTGCTCCAGTTACTTGGATGATGTTTCAGTGTTTTCGAGGGACTGTCTGGGAACTGGCCATAGTATGTATGGGGGACTTGTGACTTACATAACAGTCAGAGGCCATAAATAACTAATAATATCTTTTACTGCTCTCATTAGCATGATGCCTTGCCACACATAGTACACTCCGAGCTTTCTATAATCCCATCAAAATGATATGAAGTATCTGGTATAGCTCCTTGACCTTCATTGATGTCCTTGACTTAAATTGTTGACAAATAAGACAAACGCTATTGGGGTTGTCCTTCCCTGCACTCGGGACCTTTTATAGGCACAGAAGAAGCTGCTGCCTAGAGTTTCCCTAGCTAGAGAAAGTGCCAATATGGAGTGATAAACAAGAATCATAAATTTCAAGTGTTACTAAACCCAGGACCCCTGCGTTCACTATATCTGGTCTCCCACATGTTGTGGAAATTTTATTATGTGTGTTTTATAGATTGTCACCTGTCTCCCTGTGTCTGATTTAACCAAGGAGCGCTCTAGAAGAGCGCACTTGGGTTGAATCGGGACCAGCAGTAAAACCATCAGTATGAAAACCTTCTCATGGGCTTGGAGACGTGTTCTCTGTGTGTGTGTGGGCGTTTGCCGGTTTGTAAGTATCAAGCGCAATGCGCTGGGCTTCTTGCCTTCAAATGTCTATGCACATTAGAGAAGCGAAGTCCGCATACCGAGAGAAACATGTTATTATATCTTTGTTGTGGCTACGCTATCCCTTTTGGATACATATCTGCTTTAATAAGAGGACATTGATATCTGCCTTGTTAATATACTCGTACCATATATCGACAACAGCAGTAGCAATGTCCCCGCAGATCTTCTCAAGCCTTTAAAAACAAATAGAATGATCTTACTAGATACTGGTTACTCTGAGCAGTATTGAGTGGGCTCCAAAGCTGACCAAGATGGTGGATGCCCTCCCCTTTAGTGTAGTCATTTCCTGTGTAATAATTTCCTGTGTAGTCATTTCCTGTGATGTCATTTTGCATGGAGGAAGCGATTGGCTGTTGGGGCCGTGACTTCCTGTTTGTCATTTCCTTTTGTTGCCGATGAATAAAAGGTGCCTGTGCTCCTGAGGGGGACAGTCGAGCTGTGGAGCTGAGGATGTAAGATGGCGGTCATATCTGTGTTACTTGGGATGATACGGGAAACAGGGACATAGTAAGATGCATTATACCAAAAGGCTGAAAGGGCACTTAATAGCGCAGGAGATGGATTACGCATAGCGTATAGCGAAATCTCCATGTCACACAGAATATGAAAATGCAATTATTTTAGTAAATATAAACTGCTAAATATCTTTGCTCATCAGCAGTATATAGCAGTCTTGTGACTTCTGTCAGTGTCTGGTTAAAGTTTGTAGGAGGAGTTTTCATTCTTCCTGATTGTCCTATGAGGCTGCAGGACCCCTGACCTTCCTTCTGGACAGTGCTAATTGGCCTTGTGCTGATCACATGCACCCTCCCATGAAAAAAAATAATCTCTCTAGCAATACACACCAAACTGAGCATGTGCAGAGGGCCCCCAAGGCTCTGATCTATCACTAGAAGGATTGGGGACAGAGGAAGAAAGGGAAGATCAGAGAAGACAGGATCACACTGCCTTTTTACACAATGCGGAGGATTAACCCCTTAGGTTCCACAGTGAGTATAAAAAGCATGATTTACTGCATATACAGACTGATTTTACTGTTGTAGGTTTAGTAACACTTTAATCTTCTTGAGATATCGCACCAAATAAGTTGGGAAGGTAATATGTGGATCTGGTCTGGAGCCTGTGCAAGGCTGCTTGTACTGCAGATTTCCACACATACCGTATATACTCGAGTATAAGTCATTCCGAGTATAAGTCGAGGCCTTAATTTACCACAAAAAAATGGGAAAAACGTATTGACCCGAGTATAAGACGAGGGTGAGAAATGCAGCAGCTACTGCAAGTGGAAAAAGAGGGTCAACAATGCCCATCTGCAGCTGTATACCTCCCTGTGTCCTGTGCATGTATCATGTGTCCTGTGCATATGTGTCATGTGTCCTGTGCATATGTGTCATGTGTCCTGTGTATATGTGCATGTGTATATGTACCTGTGTCCTGTGTATGTGTATATGTACCTGTGTGCATGTGTCTGTGTGTGTGTGTGCATCCTACCTGTGTCCTGTGCATCCTCCGTGCGCCGCTCTGCACCAATCAGCGTGTAGTATTCGGCGGCCATTCACTGTTCAAAAGCCGCGCCTCCTTCTCGTCCAAAAAACTCCATTTCCCAGCAGTCAGCGGTCAGCCTATCACAGACATTCTCTCATCCTCATACCACGGACGAGGATGAGAGAATGTCTGTGATAGGCTGTACACTGACTGCCTATCACAGACGAGGAGGCGCGGCTTTTGAACAGTGAGAGCCGCTGCCGAGTCTATGCAGCACACGCTGATCATGTAGGCAGATGGCGGTGACTCGTGTATAAGTCCAAAGGGGCACTTTCAGCCCCAAAAAAGGGGCTGAAAAATTCGACTTATACACGAGTATATACGGTACCTAAATTGAAACATTTTCGTCCAACTGTAGCAATGTCATGTATGGTTTAGCTCATCAATGGGGAAGCACAGTGGCTAAGTGGTTAGCGCTTTCCACCTGGTGGCACCAGGATCGTTTGTTTAAATTCCAACCGCGGCATTACCTGCCTGGAGTTTGCATGTTCTCTCTGTGTATGTGTGGGTTTCCTCCGGTTTCATCCCACACTCCAAAGACATGCTGGTAGGTTAATTGGCTCCTGTCTAAATTGGCCCTAGTATGAGTATGTATGAATGTAAGTTAGGGACCTTAGATTGTAAGCTCCTTGAGGGCAGGGACTGATGTGAATGTACAATATATACTGTATGTAAAGTGCTGCATAAATTGTCAGCACCATATAAATACCTGTAATAAATCAGTGCAAAGTACACTGTAGTGTAAAGGAAAGATGAATCTATGACTTGGGGGTGACTGGTGGACACATTGCAATGTAAAGGGGATTTGACTTAAACTCACATGTACATAGCATCTCAAAGTAGGCTGTGTACGCCAAAGTATTTACATATTCTGAACAAGCAGTAAAAGCACTTCAATACAAGCAATCATTTACCTCTGTAGCTATAGGCATTGTGGTGAAATTCATCTTCAAAGCTCACAACTGATGCACTGAAGTCTTAAAGTAGGATTAAACTCAAAAGGCTTTTTGCTTGTATTCTCTGCATTAAAGTGAAGGTTTGGCTTAAAAAACAAAACAAAAAAAAAAACAAACATGTCATACTTACCTGTGCTGTGCAGTGGTTTTGCACATAGCAGCCCTGATCCTCCTCTTCTCGGGTGCACCTCCAGTGCTCCTGACTCCTCCTCCTCCTTGACCAGTGCTTATAATAGCAAGCCACTTGCTATGGGGGCACTGATGCATGCTCGCTCCCAAGCCCTGCTCTGTGCACCCATAAGACACATAGAGCCGTGGCTCGGCCCCGCCCCCGCCTCCCGCTCTCTCCTCATTGGCTCACTGGCTGTGTTTGACAGCAGTGGGAGCCAATGGCCCCTGCTGCTGTCTCAGCCAATGAGGAGAAGTATTCCGGGGACAGCCGAGGCTCTCAGGCACATCGCTGGACCAAGAGGGGGCTCTGGTGAGTATTGGGAGGGGGGTTGTGGGGGGAGAAGCACACAGAGGGTTTTTTTTTACCTTCATGCATACAATGCATGAAGGTAAAAAAAAAAACCTTCAGCCTTTACAACCACTTTAAGGTAAAAAAAACACCCAATACTTATTCCCCCTTAGCCATTCCTGACTCCTCCACCATAGGCTCCTACTGCTGTCTGTCAAATCCTGTGAGAAGCAGCGGGGGGTGGGGCTGGGTGCACTCTGTGTGTCTATAGACACACATAGTCTAGCGCAGGAGCGCGCTTACATGGGTACCTCCACAGCTTACGGCTTGCTAAGGAGGAGCTTGTAAGAAGAAGGAGCGGAGAGGGCAGGAGGGGAACTCCAGAAGAAGAGGAAAGGAACCGCTCTGTGCGATACTATTGCAGGTAAGTATAACAACTTTTTTATTCAAATTAAAAAAAAAGAATCTTTATAATCACTTTTCATATTACTTTCTATGGAAGTAGAATTTTGTCAGCCTGATACTCCTCTATTGTAAACTGACAGCAGGTTCCTCTAAGCTGCAATATGTAAAAATACAATTTTCTCTGTTCAGTATTTGCAGGGTGCTGCAAAGGCAGTACAGCCAGCCCTCCTGTACTGGGCCCGGGCCCTATCAGTTCAAAAGGGGGGCTGGCTGTACTGTCTTATTGCAGACACCAATCCTCTTCTGCCTCCCCCTGCAGCGCTGCCGGCTTCTCCTCTTTCTCCCCCCAGCTGCACTACAGGGGGATTGGTCCTGACACATGTGCCCCTTCCATTTTCTGTCCAGACCACTTGTGTGCCCCTTTCCCCCCACAGCGCTGCCGGCTTCCCTTCTCTCCTCTCCTGTCATCAGCTGGTGGCATAGGGTGATTCAGGGTCCTCTGAAGTGACTGGGGGCACAGGGTGGCACAGGATGCTCAGGGTCCTCTGGAATGTTTGGAGGCACAGGTTGACTCAGCGTCCTCTGGAGTGACTGGGGGCACAGGGTGACACAGGGTGACTCAGGGTCCCCTGGATGGACTGGAGACAAAGGGCGATTCAGGGTCCTCTGGAGTGACTGGGGACACAGGGTGGCACAGGATGCTCAGGGTGTTTTGGAGTCATATAGGTCATGGGGTGACACAGTATGCTCAAGGCGATCTGGAGTTACTAGGGTCACAAGTTGACCAGGGATGCACAGGGTGCTCTGGCATCAAGGGTGACACTAACAATTGCAAAATTCCATATTTTATTGATGATAAATCATGCATTTGCAATTGACCACAAATTGGTCCATGTATGGCCACCATAAAGGAGACACTGTAATGAACATGACTCCACTAAGGCCGCGTACACACGAGCGGACTTTTCGGCAACAAAAGTCCGACGGCCATTTCGGCGGACTTTCGGCAGATTTTCGACTGGAAAAGTCCGCTGAAGGCCCCATGAAGCCCACACACGATCGGATTGTCCCCCGGACTCGGTCCATCGGACCAGTCCGGACGAAAAGTCCGCTCGTGTGTACTCTGCATAACAGGTATTTGTGATTATGATTGATAGAAGCATGGAGAATGGTCCATGCTTCTATCAACCATGGTCTGATAGAATGGTCTCCGGCAGTAATGGACATCAATCAGTTGCTCGGACACACAGTGTATTGTTCCCTTGTAGAACATTGTGCTCCATTTGTCTATAACAGGTCTGGGGGAACATTCAATACCGCTTTCCACTTGTATTGTACACTATGACAGGGCTAAGTGTGACCTCTTCTTCCATTCTGATTCCACAGTACATTCCGTTGGTGTCAGTGACAGTTACATAACATGGAAGGTGATCCTCAATGTCATTCTAATCTCTCACACCTTGTACTGTACCGGGTTCCTTACATCTCTCAGGTCTCCGCTCTCAAATGTCTGAGTCCTTCCACAGCTAGCAAAGCTTCAAGAGGCTTAGAAGGCTTAAAAAGAACTTGTTATCGGCAGGTGCTACAGAATTAAAGCTAAACTCCAGGCAGATATAAAAAAAAATAAAAAAATAAAATTAATGGAGCTCTGCAATCAGAATTTTTCAAATACAAGCAATGTAAGTATCTGAATGTGACTTGGCAAGGCTGCCGTTACAAATCATGGTGACCTGTACAACCTGCCTGACAACATTTTCAAATTATTATTTTTTTTTACATTTTGTTAAAGTGGAGGGACACCCACAAGGCTCCACTGCATGTTTCCCTTACTTAGGATGGCGGTGCCGGGACCCGAGAGCCGAGGGACGGATCGGCCTTGGGCAGCCGACATCGCGGGCACCCAGGACAGGTAAGTCTACTTATTTAAAGTCAGCAGCTACAGTCTTTGTAGCTGCTGACTTTAAGAAAAAAAAAATTATAGTGGCCGGAATCCCGCTTTAACTGCCCTGTTGGAATATTCCGGGTTTAAACAGACCCCTGGTATCTCACATTTGAGACAGAGAAAAGGACTAAAGACAGAGATTCCCCAGTCCCTTTTTCTGCAGCCGCAGCTGCAATGGACAGTGAATGAATGGAAGAGCGCTCTGATGCTTCCTATTATTCCACAAACTGAAGCATAGTAAATACAGTTTACTATGCTATAGTGATGAATGGACACAGGAGCGATCAGTACCAATCACTCACTGTGTCAGGAAAGGAAGGGGCCAATAAATGTCATGTTTACCTGCCCCTTCCTCGGCTCTCCATCCTGAAACAATCCCCCCACCCCCCCCACCCTCTGTATGCCTGCAGCAGCTGGCGACAGGAGAGGAGAGGAGGGAAGCCAATAGTGCTGCAGGGAAGGGAGTGCACACAGGAGGGCATGGATAGCAGGAGGGGAGTTTGGGCACAGATATTGATTCCTCTGCAGTGCAGCCGGAAGGAGAAAAAGAAGAAGCCAGCAGCACTGCAGGGGGAGCCCCAAGAGTTGGCAATAAGGTGGTACATTCTGCCCTCCTGCATGAGGGGTGCCAGGCCCCCCTTTTGAACTGATGGGGCCATGGCCTGGTACAGGAGGGCCCGGTAAACTGCCTTATCAGCAGCCCTGTGACCTGGCATCAGCCTCTTGTACAGCAAGGCTGGAGTGTGAGAGGATGAAGCAGCACAAAGAGACAATCAGTTAATGTGCTGACAATGAGCATGCTGATAGGAGGAGAGAACAGCGTGGCAGATAAATAAGCTCATCACCTTGTTGCTTCTCCTTTTAGTGTCCAGTCACAGGCTGGGGGTGTGTCCAGAACAACATGGGCTCAGAGGAAATGGGTTGAGTGATGCTGGCCATTCAACTGAGGGCATCTAGTGGCTAAGAAAAGTATTGTGAAAGAAATCTGAGAAATCTCTGTATTGAAGGTGAATATTGCAGAAATACCCTCTTTCCCCGAAAATAAGACCTAGCGTGATTGTCGGTGATGGCCGCAATATAAGCCCTACCCCCCAAATAAGCCCTACCCTGTTTCCCCGAAAATAAGCCCTACCCTGAAAATAAGACCTACAAGGACTTTACGTAGGGCTTATTTGGGGGGTAGGGCTTATATTGCAGCCATCACCGACAATCACGCTAGGTCTTATTTTCGGGGAAACAGGGTAGCAATGAGCAATGAATGAGCCTCTGCAACCATGTTCAGTGTGTCGAGGGGCTATGCACAGGCTCCTGCACTGTTTATATCCTAGCCCCTAGTCCAGAAAGAGAAACAGCCCTACTGTTATGAAGCTGGAGAAATCAGTGGACTACATGTGTGGTGACATCACCTCACTCTGCTGTGCTGCAGAAGGGACATTCAAGATTCAAATATCCACAGTTCACAGCAGAAGCACCACGCTATACAGGTAAATGTGGGCGGAAGGGGGGGGTGCGGGGGGGTGGCATTTGGGGTGTTTCATCCAGATCTGTGAAGTAATTCAGTGTGAGGCTTTGGCTTCCTGTAATAAAGACCGCTTACTGCTGATCTCTCTCCTTGTGCAGAGTGTCTGGTCTTGTCCCCGCCCCCTCCTGTGGTTTTCTACAGGCGGTCTGTAGTGGGTGGATCCTGCAGGGCCCCTCCCACAGCAATGCACACTGCACATTGATATCACTGCTACTTTACAAAGTATTATCTGGTTTTCCAAAAGGCATATAGTGCATGCCCAGTGAATTTGTACCCTTTGTGGCTATTAAGGAGTATATTTAACCACTTCCCACCCAGTCAATAGCAAAATAGGGTTGCCACCTGTTCGGGATTCACCCGGACAGTCCGGGTTTTGAATCATGTGTCCGGGTTTCATGCAGACTGAAACCCGGACACATTATTCAGACCGGGCTGTGGCTCCCCAAGTAACCAAAATAGCCACACTGCTAATAGCAGCTGTTTGGGGGAAGGTTCGGCATCACTGGGGGGCAGGGTGATGAAGTCAGCAAGAGCAATTTGGCCACACCCACTGTTCGCTATGGCACGCTATGCGCACCACATTATTACTCTACTTGGGGCACCCAAAGGTGTCCCAGGCCGCTAAAGTGTTCGGGTTTGCCTTGAAGGAAAGGTGGCAGCCCTATAGCAAAATGGCTCTCCCGTTCTGACTGCTTGTGCGCTCCCCCCACTCCGACACACCGCATCTCCGATCACAGTAAAGATCCTATGACGTGGGCTCTTTTCCATGTGATCAGCTGTGTCAAGTGCCGGTTATCGGCATTCCTCTATTCGCGCTGACAGTGCATGAGTAGAGGAGAGCTGATAAGTGTCTCTCCTGACAGGGGGATCTGCACTGATAATCAGTGCAGTGAATATCTGTGCAGCCCCATCAGCGATGCCCAACAGTGCCCACCACACCAGTAATGCCCACCTGTGATGCCCACCAGTGCCCAGCAGTGATGACAATCAGTGCCCATAAGTGATGCCTGACAGTGCCTTCTCATCAGTGACATCTATCAGTGTCCATCAGTGCCACCCATAGTGCCCATTATTATCCATCAGTGCCCATCAGTACCACCTATCAGTGCACATCAGTGCCGCCTATCAGTGTCAATAAAGGATACCCATCAGTGCCACCTATCAGTGCCCATCATTGCCGCCTGTCAGTGTCCATAAAGGCTGCCCATGAGTGCCACCTATCAGTGCCCATCATTGCCGCCTATCGGTGTCAATAAAGGATACCCATCAGTGCCACCTATCAGTGCCCATCATTGCCGCCTATCAGTGTCAATAAAGGATACCCATCAGTGCCACCTATCAGTGTCCATCATTGCCACCTATCAGTGTCCATAAAGGCTACCCATCAGTGCCACCTATCAGTGTCCATCATTGCCACCTATCAGTGTCCATAAAGGCTACCCATCAGTGCCACCTATCAGTGCCCATCAGTGCTGCCTATCAGTGCTTCCTAATCAGTGCCCATCAGTGTCGTCTATCAGTGCTTCCTCATCAGTGTTCATCAGTGTCGTCTATCAGTGCCTCCTCATCAGTGTTCATCAGTGCTGCTTATCAATGCTACCTATCAGTGTCCATCAATGCTGCATATTAGTGGCTTCTCATTAGTGCAACCTCGTCAGTGCCGCCTCATCAGTGCCCGTCAGTGCAGCCTATCAATGCCCATCAGAGCCGCCTCATCAGTGCACATCAGTGAAGGAGAAGACATACTTATTTACCAAATTTACCAAACAAAAACGAAGAAAAACTTTTTATTTTCCAAATTTTTGGTGTTTTTTCATTTGTTTAGCAAAAAATAAAAAACTCCCAGTGGTGAGTAAATGCCACCAATAGAAGGTTCTATCTGTCTCAAAAAAAAATGGTACAAATTTTGTTTGGGTACAGCGTTGCATGACTGCGCACTTGTCATTCAAAGTGTGACAGCGCTGAAAGCTGAAAATTGGCCTGGGCAGGAGGGGGGGTAAAAGTCCACCGGTATTGAAGCGGTTAAATTGGACGTTTTCATGCCTGGAGTTGGACTTTAAGGACTCTGTTAGTATGTAATCCAAGGGTGTCATTCTATTATCCCCAATAAAAAAGACATGGGTCACTATATTGCAGAGAGCATGAGAAGTGGGGATGTCTGTTTGACACAAACACAAAACCTGGGCCGTCCTCCAGCTCCCGGGATCACCTGTACTGATACCAAACCAGTTTATCAAGTTTATCTTGGCATGCCGGTGGAAACGCAGATTAACCACAATGTGCGTTGTGTATGGAACCGCTCCTGGATTGTTAGTCAAACAAATATTGTATCCAAGTGGTCAGGGAGCTTCATAGGTTGTCATGTGACACCATAGATAATCGGGGATTGAGGTTCAGGTATTGTCGTCTGCATATCTCCCAACTGTCCCTGATTTGGGGACTGTCCCTGATTTGGAGCAATGCCCCTCTGTCCCTCTTTCCTCCTCATTTGTCCCTCATTTTGGTCTGATCTATATAGATGTATATAAAATGCACTTTTTATCTATCTTAACCACTTAAAGACCAGGCCTCTTTTTCAGACTCTGTGTTTACAAGTTAAAACAGTTTTTTTTTGCTAGAAAATTAGTTAGGACCCCCAAACATTATACATGTTTTTTTCTAACACCCTAGAGAATAAAATGGCGGTCGTTGCAATACTTTTTGTCACACCGTATTTGTGCAGCGGTCTTACAAGCGCACTTTTTTGGGAAAAAAAAATCACTTTTTTGAATAAAAAAATAAGACAACAGTAAAGTTAGCCCAGTTTTTTTTTTTATATTGTGAAAGATAATGTTACACCGAGTAAATTGATACCCAACATGTCACGCTTCATAATTGCGCCCGCTCGTGGAATGGCGTCAAACTTTTACCCTTAAGAATCTCCATAGGTGACGTTTAAAAAATTCTACAGGTTGCATGTTTTGCCTTACAGAGGAGGTCTAGGGCTAGAATTATTTCTCTCGCTCTAATGCCCCGTACACACGGTCAGATTTTCCGATGGAAAATGTGTGATAGGACCTTCTTGTCGGAAATTCCGACCGTGTGTGGGCTCCATCGGACTTTTTCCATCGGATTTTCCGACACACAAAGTTTGAGAGCTTGCTATAAAATTTTCAGACAACAAAATCCGTTGTCGGAAATTCCGATCGTGTGTACACAAATCCGACGCACAAAGTGCCACGCATGCTCAGAATAAATAAAGAGATGAAAGCTATTGGCTACTGCCCCGTTTATAGTCCCGACGTACGTGTTTTACGTCACCGCGTTCAGAACGATCGGATTTTCCGACAACTTTGTGTGTATGCAAGACAAGTTTGAGCCAACATCCGTCGGAAAAAATCCTAGGATTTTGTTATCGGAATGTCCGATCAATGTCCGACCGTGTGTACGGTGTACCATGTGTGGTTTGACCATCGTTTTCATATGCGGGCGCTACTCACATATGTGTTCGCTTCTGTGAGCGAGCTCGTCGGGACGGGGCGCATTTAAAAAAAAATTTTTTTTTTTATTTTACTTGATTTTATTTATTTTTTCACTGTTTTTTTTTTTTTTTTTTAAATGGTGTCACTTTTATTCCTATTACAAGGAATGTAAACATCCCCTGTAATAGAAAAAAAGCATGACAGGTCTTCTTAAATATGAGATCTGGGGTCAAAAAGTCCTCAGATCTCATTATTTGGCCTTGAATGTAAACAAAAAAAAAAAAAATTGCCATTTGAAAAAAACGACAACAAAAAAATAAAGACGTATGGGCGGAAGTGACGTTTTGACGTCACTTCCGCCCTGCTATAGTATGGAGACGGGTGGAGGCCATCTTCCCCTCACTCGTCCCCATACCCAGCCACGCACAGGTCCCGGTCACCTAAGCCGCTGCCGACGGCTCCGGTAAGCAGCGGAGGGCGCAGGAGAGTGGCGGGAGGGGGGGTGGCCCCTCTCCCGCCGCCAATTACGGTGATCTCGCGCCAAATCTGCCGCAGAGACCACCATTATCGCAAACAGGACCGCCGGCTCAAAAGATGGATACCTCGGTTGTGGAAGCAGCTGCTGCCGTTACCGACATATCCATCTTTAAACTGCCGACGTACATGTACAGGAGCCGGTCGGCAAGTGGTTTTAAAGTGTTCCCCAGTGCTAAACCTTTCATCTGATTTCTAAATTGTTGCATTTGTAAATTCCAAAAGCCAATATAAAGGAATAGTAGTGGTAAAAAAAAGCACTTGTGGGCTTAACCAATCTTGTTTTTTTATACAATTCTCCTTTAAGGGGGCGTGGCAAGGGGTGTGTCCTATGCCTGCATACTTTTGCTGATAGGTGTCCCTCATTCCCATCTCAGAAAGTTGGGAGGTATGCGTCTGCATCCAGCAGATTAATAATAATTCCCCGTACAGCGAGACTCCCCTGAAAATAAAGCAGAATAACACACACTGTGTAATATTTCTATTATTTTTTCTGCCAACTTAGGTTATTATGTGATTCTGTTCCAACTGTTCTTTTTTTTTCTTCTTGATTTAGATCTATTGAATGCATAGTGTACATTGTGGTTAATCTGCGTTTTCAGCAGCAGGCCAAGTTAAGCTTGATAAATCAGAAAAAAATAGGCTGTAAGGAAAAATGTATGTAGCTGGATAGAGCAGAACTCCAGGCAGAAAATGCGATAAAAACCAATAGCCCAATAAAAAGGTAAAATGAAAAGAACATAAAAATATGTGTGCGCACTGCGCTAATAAAAAAAAAAAAAAACAACTATCTGTGCTGCCAATTAATATTCAATAAATATGCAAATGAGGTTAAACAAATGTCAATGTAAAAAAAAAGAGAGAGAAACTCTGAAATTATTTGTCTCTCTCTCTCTTTTTTACATTGACATTTGTTTCACCTCATTTGCAAAATGAAAAGAACATTCAGCATCAGCCCTGAGATTTCCCCTGCAGTACTACTTTCTGCCTCTAGACAGCCTCATTTAATCCACTTCCTCTGAACCCAGGTCCCCCCGGTCCCACCACCGGCTTGAGCCTAAGCATTGCACCCGTGGTGCACCGATCGTGGTTACAATGCGCAGGCTCCTGCATTTTTTTGCATTCTTAACCACTTCAGCCCCGGAAGGATTTACTATTGACTATTTGCTTTCCTAACACTGAACCGCCTCTCCGACCATCAGGTACTTGGGTCTGTTACCTGTCACCTGATTGGCTGAAATGACAGGCGCCGCTATTGGACGCCTATCAAGAGGAGAGGACGGGAGATGAGGCAGGAGACGTATAAAGGACCCCGCTCGTCGCCGTCACCCGCTGACCCACAGACACAGTGTAAGTGCTGGGCAGACAGCGAGCGGGTGGGGGGCACGCTGGCAGCATTTAATGGGCATACTGGCAGGATTTGATGGGCATACTGGCAGCATTTGATGGGCAGCTGGGCACACTGGCAGCATTTGATGGGCAGTTGGGCACACTGGCAGCGTTTTATGGGCAGTTGGGCACACTGGCAGCATTTGATGGGCACACTGGCAGCATATGATGGGCAGTTGGGCATACTGGCAGCATTTGATGGGCAGTTGGGCACACTGGCAGTGTTTGATGGGCACACTGGCAGCATATGATGGGCAGCTGGGCACACTGGCAGCATTTGATGGGCAATTGGGCACACTGGCAGCGTTTGATGGGCACACTGGCAGCATATGATGGGCAGTTGGGCACACTGGCAGCATTTAATGGGCACACTGGCAGCATATGATGGGCACACTGGCAGCATTTGATGGGCACACTGGCAGCATTTGATGGGCACACTGGCAGCATTTGGCACAGTGGCTGCGTTTGATGGGCACAGTGGCTGCGTTTGATGGCATAGTGGCAGCGTGTGGCACAGTGGCTGAGTTTGATGGGTTTTTTTTTCAGTTTGTTTGCGCCCCCCCAAAAATTTTGAGCACCAGCCACAACTGCTTTACATGCACATGAACTTTAATGGCATCCCAGTCTTAGTCCGTAGGGTTCAATATTGAGTTGGCCCACCCTTTGCAGCTATAACAGCTTCAACTCTTCTAGGAAGGCTGTCCACAAGGTTTAGGAGTGTGTCTATGGGAATGTTTGACCATTCTTCCAGAAGAGCATTTCGGTGATGGGGGTTAAATCCTACAGTTAGGCTTTAAAAATGTAAATGTAAATGACAGGAAAAAAAAGGCAACTAAAATGAAAGTATCGGTAACCTAAGGCCATTCTAGTTCCCCTTTAGGTGTAGTGGTGGTGTGAACTGGATTTCCATATGATTGTAATTCTGCTGGTACCAGCGTTCTCTGCCAAGAGGTATGCAGCTTCGTGTTCGCACATAACTCTGCCATTGTCATCACCCCAGGTAAATAAGGAGATTATTGAATAAAAGGACTGCTGGCTAGAGTGATGGAGGAATCTGGCAGCCGTCACACGGCAGCACGCACGGTTCCATCCAGCCCGCTCCTGATATACCTGGCTTGAGCTATTTTCAGGGTGGGTGTGACTATGTGCACCATTCATCTTCTATTGTAATCACTCAAATCAGGAATGTAGACAGATCAGAGAGGAGAACACTTCACTTAGCCATAGACAATGCCAGAGGAGTTTGGAGGTGATCAGCCATCTCTTAAAGTGGAACTTTCGATATATTTATACAAAACATAAGGTACAGTGGGGACGGAAAGTATTCAGACCCCCTTAAATTTTTCACTCTTTGTTATATTGCAGCCATTTGCTAAAATCATTTAAGTTCCTCATTAATGTACACACAGCACCCCACATTGACAGAAAAACACAGAATTGTTGACATTGTTGCAGATTTATTTAAAAAGAAAAACTGAAATATCACATGGTCCTAAGTATTCAGACCCTTTGCTCAGTATTTAGTAGAAGCACCCTTTTGATCTAATACAGCCATGAGTCTTTTTGGGAAAGATGCAACAAGTTTTTCACACCTGGATTTGGGGATCATCTGCCATTCCTCCTTGCAGATCCTCTCCAGTTCTGTCAAGTTGGATGATAAACGTTGGTGGACGGCCATTTTTAGGTCTCTCCAGAGATGCTCAATTGGGTTTAAGTCAGGGCTCTGGCTGGGCCATTCAAGAACAGTCACGGAGTTGTTGTGAAGCCACTTCTTCGTTATTTTAGCTGTGTGCTTAGGATCAAGGTCTTGTTGGAAGGTAAATCTTCGGCCCAGTCTGAGGTCCTGAGCACTCTGGAGAAGGTTTTCATCCAGGATATCCCTGTACTTGGCCGCATTCATCTTTCCCTCGATTGCAACCAGTCGTCCTGTCCCTGCAGCTGAAAAACACCCCCACAGCATGATGCTGCCACCACCATGCTTCACTGTTGGGACTGTATTGGACAGGTGATGAGCAGTGCCTGGTTTTCTCCACACATACCACTTAGAATTAAGGCCAAAAACTTCTATCTTGTTCTCAGACCAAAGAATCTTATTTCTCACCATCTTGGAGTCCTTCAGGTGTTTTTTCGCAAACTCCATGCAGGCTTTCATGTGTCTTGCACTGAGGAGAGGCTTCCGTCGGGCCACTCTGCCATAAAGCCCCGACTGGTGGAGGGCTGCAGTGATGTTTGACTTTCTACAACTTTCTCCCATCTCCCGACTGCATCTCTGGAGCTCAGCCACAGTGATCTTTGGGCTCTACTTTACCTCTCTCACCAAGGCTCTTCTCCCCGATAGCTCAGTTTGGCCGGACGGCCAGCTCTAGGAAGGGTTCTGGTTGTCCCAAACGTCTTCCATTTAAGGATTATGGGGGCCACTGTGCTCTTAGGGACCTTAAGTGCAGCAGATTTTTTTTTGTAACCTTGGCCAGATCTGTGCCTTACTACAATTCTGTCTCTGAGCTCTTCAGGCAGTTCCTTTGACCTCATGATTTTCATTTGCTCTGACATGCACTGTGAGCTGTAAGGTCTTATATAGACAGGTGTGTGGCTTTCCTAATCAAGTCCAATCAGTATAATCAAACACAGCTGGACTCAAATGAAGGTGTAGAACCATCTCAAAGATGATCAGAAGAAATGAACAGCACCTGAGTTAAATATATGAGTGTCACAGCAAAGGGTCTGAATACTTAGGACCATATGATATTTCAGTTTTTCTTTTTTAATAAATCTGCAAAAATGTCAACAATTTTGTGTTTTTCTGTCAATATGGGGTGCTGTGTGTACATTAATGAGGAAAAAAATGAACTTAAATGATTTTAGCAAATGGCTGCAATATAACAAAAATTGAAAAATTTTGAAAAAGCCACTTTCCATGGGGGCACCTGTGAGGGCTTGCTCCTGAGTCCTGCTGCTGTGTCTATTGACACAGACAGTGGGACTCAACCCTGCCCCCTGCTCCCATGTTACAGCTTTTGATTGACAGCAGCAGGAGCCATTGGCTCCTGCTGCTATCAATCTGTCCAATGAGGAGAGCAACAGTGGCTGGAGCCGCTGCGCTCGTGCACATCGCTGGATTGGATGGGATACAGGTAAGAAAAGGGGGGGGGGGCGTTTGAGGGACAGCTGCAGCATAGAAGGTTTTTTACCCTAATGCATAGAATGCATTAAGGTGAAAAACTTTAAGGGCCAGCTCACACAACATGCGGTCCAGTGCATTTTTTTTACGCATCAAAAACACATTGATAGTAGGTTATACGGTTTTCAATGGCATAGTTCACACCAGTGCGGTCATTACTGGTGCGTTCCAGTTTCCGGAAAAAAAATAGAACCTGCTGCATTTTTTTCTGCACTGAACTGTACTGGAACATGGTAAACTGCACCGGAACACACCTAAAACAAACCAAAAAACGCACCGGAACACACATGTCCTTTTTTAAGGTGAAGAAAAAAGAGGGGGAATGCACCAGAACACATCAAAAACGCATCGGAACGCATCATAAACACGCATGCAAAAAAACATGCGGAATGCATTTGGACTGTGTTTCTATGGTGTGAACTGGCCCTTAGTCTTTACAACCACTTTAAGCCCAGGTACACACTGATGCAGGTTAGAGACAGTTAGAGACAGAGGGTCCACCATATGTGGTAAGAGTACAGCCTTACTTTATGTTGGTAATTCACCTGGTGAAGGATACCATTTGGAGTTCACAGCACCCAGCACTTTATTCAGCATATGTTTCAAGGAGTTGGACTTATTAATGTATTTGATTGCTGACACCTCTTTTTTAATCATCTGTTGGACTTCATTATTTATCGACATTTATATTATGTTCATTTAGCACAAATTATTATATTTTATAGATACTTTGCTCTCCAGAAAAATACTCCTGAAGAGTCGGATAGAAACAGGTGGAGAAAAACTGGATACATTTCTTGTTATAGACTGTTGTATGTATCAACTCCGTTAAGAGAGACCTTTTTAAGTGCCTTTTTCTGTTGGCAGAGTGTTGTGTTTTATACGATTAATTGAGTAAAGCAATTTTATTTTTAACAGTTTTTGTATTAGTGTCTATGGCAGTGCCATTAAAGTCCATACGACCTCAACTACATTTTTTTTTGATACAATAACTTTTGGATGTAGGTACTTCTTTAATAAACTAAAAGCATCACTTTGGCACATAACCTTTCTACAAAGGAAAGCTCTATTTGTGTGGAAAAAAAAGCTATACATTTTATTTGGTTACAGTGTTCCTACTACTCTTTGAAAATTTTGTAGGGTATAATTTTTTATAGCCAGGCTATTTTGTATAATACGTATGGATACCTGTCCGTTTTAGGATTGTGGTATGCACTTTGCCGGGGTGGTACCGCTTTCCCACACGGAAATTAATTACATATTTTTTTATATTTTATTCCTATTTTGATATTGTATTTTTACAACTTTTTGTTGATACTGAAATGCTGGATGTTTGGAATATTCTGTATGATCCCATTCCGGGCATTCCCTTATTTCCGGTTTAGGTACATTCCTATTTTGTAGTCAGCTAGTCCTGTGTGTGTTCCTTTGCTGATTGCGCAGCATGATGCGTTTCATTGGCCTCTGTTTTGCCATGTGACGTGGCGCCCTGACTTTAGCCATGAGGAACACTACCAGTGAATGTTTTTCTTGTGGTGCGGCGTCGCGCCGTTTGTGTGACGTGATACGCCACGCCGTCGGCAACTTCTGGGTCACATGACCTGTGCTTTGGGCGCTGTTTTGTGTCCGTTGTGTGGCGACGTGTGAGACGTGTTTTTTCACGTGGCGCAGCGCCGCACTGCTGACGCATAGTGTCAGGAGCATTCTCATTGAGTGTAGAGAGATCCACCACTCCCATTGTTTGTCATGTGAGTGTTGGACCATTTTCGCTGGCTTTTTGACGCGGTGTGGACCGCGTGGAAGCTGCGTTACTTCCGTACAAGCTCTGCTAGGTGGTTTCCCATTGGCACAGATTTTGTTATAATTATTTTATTGGTGGCTTAGATTGAGGTTTGGAGTGCAGGTGAACAGCTGATCATTCTACCTCCAATCGCAGGCTGTTTTACTCTCATGTCTAATTGATTGTTGTTGATTGGATATGTGTCTTATATGGATATTTATATATATATGTGCAATGTGGGGGAGCAGTTAGATGCCCCTTTAGATGTCCTATTAGGATGAAACGCGTCGGACAAGGTTCGTCGCTCCCCACATTGCTTTTATTTTACCGTGATCACTTTTAAATTTTATATATGTCGGTTTTTCAATAAACCTACTTTTTGTTGACCTTTGCAATAAACCTATTTTTTTTACCTGCACTGTCGGAGCCCCTCTTCTTCTTTTTTCCTACATATTTTTTGTGGATGAGAGTTGTCGTGGTGTTCCTATCGGATAGCTGCCCCTCTAGCTTGATACTTACGAGGTCGTTGGAGCCAAGTGGAGATACCATCGGAGACTTTGGGTCTGTGTATCCATTCGGGGGATCCATTCATCTGGAAATCCAGGCTTACATGACTCGGTGTCGCTGACATCCGGGTCCATTCGTTCCGGTAAGAGTGTTCAATCCTATCTATTGTAAGGATTCACCATTTTCTGATTATATTCTCATGTCGGAAGATCATCACTTCATTGTTGTGGACTTCTGCATTTTTCTTTACAGGATTGGATTTGTGTTTTGGGACTCACATCAATAATTTATTTTCCATGAATTTATTAATTTCACCATGTTGGACTTTTTTATTCATTTTTCCATTTTATGAATATTATACTGTTCACTTTTTGTGTATACACTCATCACTGTATTATTGGTTTTAGTGCTACATTTATTTGCACTTTTGTATTTGAATATTTGTCACATTCCTGTGTAGCAGCTGGTTCACTTTAGTTTTATTTTACTTTTTATCAGCGCAGTATTATTCTATTTCCCTTACAGTGTTGCATGACTTCTCAATTGTCAGTTAAAGTAGCACAGTACTGAATAGCAAAAAATGGCCTGGTCATGAAAGGAGTCAAGTGGTTAAACAAGAATGAAAGGCACATTTGTGTATATGTATATAATAATACATTATAAATACTTTCTTCTCTTTTTTAGGAGCAATCACATAGTCTTTGTTCTCAGCTGCATAAGGGACTTAGAGAGTTGAGGGTGGAGAAACAGCAGAACACTGATCCTCCCAGTGTTTAGCTATGCTGGGGGGTGGGGGTGTTGCAGCACAAGTCTGATCATTGGAGGCAGCCAGCCAGAAAACTGACCATGCTGGGATGGATGTGCTCTTATACTTAGTGTGGTCAGTCTGCAGTAGAAAAACAGAGGGACTGGCAGGATCACCAGGGGTTTCACACGAAGGAAGACATGTAAACAAAACAGGACACATTTTAACACAAGTAGGTGGTACAGCAGACTCATATCAGGAATATGAAATATTGGAGTAACATGTTCTTCAAACATCAGTAAAGGGTACGGGCCGGGGCATGCTGACGTAACAAGGGGGTGGGGCCATCAGGTGACGCCGCCAGGTGGCCCCTTCCCTATATAATGACTGTCACGCAGCAGAACAGGCAGATCGCGGTAACGTTCGCCGGAAGAGGACCTTTTTTTTTGTTGTTCTTTTTTTGTCGGCGGTGCAGCTGGGCATCGTGATTGACGATGGATCAGGGGGCATTTTTTTTTTCTCAATCAATGAAGGAATTGACAAAAACAAGCTAGTGTATTATACACTTTTTTGGTGAGTGGGTAGGGGTACCCCATACTCATTCACATGGGGGGGTTGCGATCTGGGGGCCCCCCTTGTATTATTCCTCCCTCAGTGGGAGGAATAGTACCGTATCATTGGTATCAGTTGGGGGGAGGGGGGGAGGGGAATAGTTCCCCATCATTGCTATCCGTGGGAGGAATAATGCCTCATCAGTGGTATTAGTGGGAGGAATAGTGCCCCATCATTGGTACACTTTTTGTGTGTTCCTACCCCTCTTAATATATATAATATAATATAACATAGTATAATATTAACATATAAAATATATATAAATTGAATTAAAATGTATGTAAGCCCTAACAGTGAATTTCTCCTATTTGCTTCTTTTTGGTCAGTTAAACACAGTATTCCTTTAAGGTATTTTGCTGTATCAGTATGACAAAAAAAAAATGTTGATCCTGCCAGAAATTCAATGAGCTCCAAACTTCCTGTACACTCTGCCTGTGCCGCACTGTTGTCAGTAAGGAGAAGTATTCTGCAGTCCTAACTTCCTGTCTAGGGTGACAACACTACTTCTTCATAGATTTAGCACAGTGAGTGAGCGTGGTCACCCTAGGACAGGAAGTGCATTACTCGCAGGATCACTAGGTGAAAAAAAGGTAATAATGCCTGAAAAAAAGAAAAAAAAAAGGAATGCAGCCACCACATATCAGAACTTTAGATGCACTTGGCTTTATCTTTGATTTAGGTAGGCTTTAAATATCTAGCAGGGGTAGTAACAACTTCTCAGCACAGAGATCACCAGGAGTCATCAGAAATAAAAGAAATGGGGAGCTGGCTTATTTCAACGACATCCACCAGAAACTGATATCTTGGTTTGGGTGGATTGCTTTGAATCAATGGAGTGACTTCCGTTTGTCTAATAAACACAGTCCATATTGTCCATGGCTGCCCCACCAGTGTATGCTATACAAGGGATGGGAGGCACCAAGTATTGACAAGGCCGCTTACTGCCAGTTTCCCAGCAATAATCATCTATTACACAAGACATTTATATAACCCCAATGTATAGAGACAGCTGGCACACTGCTCTGTGTCAATACCAGCATTTCTATCTACAGTATATATAACCCAGACAGACAGGTTGGTCGATGTGTCAGCACTATGAACCAATCACTTAATGCAATACTTTATTTTCTTTAGTACACAACCAGGAAGAAAATCCCTTATCCATTGGGAAACTATAGGAAATATTTTTTACATTGTTCCTGTTTACACATAATAGCTCCGATAGTTTTGCATGGAAAGGTATGACATAAGCAATGGACTATTTTTTTTACATCTATTTATTTTATATATTTTTTTACATTATTTATTTATTTCCTAATTTCACTATATACTGTAGGTCTTCAATTATTACTAGAGGGAGCAGCAGAAGGAGGAAGGAGGTCCTAATATATAGGTATATATATATAGATATATATATTTATATATATATATCTATATAGATCTTCAGTTGTCCCTAGAGGGATCACCAGCAGAAGGAAGGAGGTCCCGACTCCCCTATAAAGATCTTTAGTTATCACTAGAGGGAGCAGTGGAAGGAAGGAGGTCCTGACTCCCCTATATAGATCTTTAGTTATCACTAGAGGGATCACCAGCAGGAGGAAGGAGGTCCTAACTCCCCTATATACTGTATATCTTTAGTTATCACTAGAGGGAGCAGCGAAATGAAGGAGGTCCTAACTCCCCTATAAAGATCTTTAGTTATCACTAGAGGGAGCAGCGGAAGAAAGGAGGTCCTGACTCCCCTATAAAGATCTTTAGTTATCACTAGAGGGAGCAGCAGAAGGAAGGTGGTCCTGACTCTCCTATATAGATCTTAGCTATCACTAAAGGATCACCAGCAGGAGGAAGGAGGTCCTGATCCTGCTATATAGATCTTTATGGATCACCAATAGGAGGTAAGAGGTTCTAATTTCACCATATAGGTCTTCAATTATCACTAGAGGGAGCAGCTGAAGGAGGAAGAAGGTACTGATTCCTCTATATAGACTGTTATCACTAGAGGGATAACCAGAAAGAGGAAGGAGGTCTTGATTCCTTTATTATAGAGCTGTAGTTATCACTAGAGGAAGCAGCTGAAGGAAAAAGGTCCTGATTCCTCTATATAGCTCATTAGTTATCACTAGAGGAAACAGCGGAAGGAAGAAGGTCCTGAATCTTCTATATAGATTTTGGGTATCACTAAAGGGAGCAGCTGAAGGAAGAAGGTCCCGAATCTTCTATATAGCTCTTTAGTTATCACTAGTGGAAGCAGCTGAAGGAAGAAGGTCCTGAATCTTCTATATAGCTCTTTAGTTATCACTAGTGGAAGCAGCTGAAGGAAGAAGGTCCTGAATCTTCTATATAGCTCTTTAGTTATCACTAGTGGAAGCAGCTGAAGGAAGAAGGTCCTGATTCCTCTTTGTAGCTCTTTAGTTATCACTAGAAGACGCAGCGGAAGGAAGGAGGTCCTGATTACCGTATGTACTATAGGTCTGTAGTTATCTCTAGAGGGATCACCAGCAGGAGGAAAGGAGTACTGATTCATCTATATATAGATCTTCAGTAGTCCCTACAGCAATTACGAGTAGGATGAAGAAGGTCCTGATTCCACTATATAGATACTGTATTTAGTTAGACTTAATTTAGAATACTGTGTCCAGATCTGGAGACCTCACTTACAAAAAGATGTGTTTAGAGATGAACAATTAAAATTAAAAATCAATCAAAATCAGTGAATAAACTCTTCTGTTTGTCTAATGAACACATTCTGTATTATCCAGGGCTGCCACACCAGAGTATGTTATACAAGGAATTGGAAGCACCAGGCAATGACAAAGCCGCTTACTACCAGTTTTCTAGTAATAATCATCTATTACACATTACATTTACATAATACTGATGTATAGAGACAGATGACACACTGCTCTGTGTCAATACCAGAATTGCTATCTATTTATAACCAAGACAGACGGGTTGGTCGATGTGTCAGCAATATGTACAAATCACTTAATTCAATGCTCTATTTTTTATAGTATATGACCAAGAGATAATTCTTTATTCATTGGAAAAGTATGTGACATAAAATAAAAATAAAACTATGGGAAATAAGAGCTCTGATCTGTTTTGCATGGAAAGGAATGATGTAAACAAATTACCTATATTTTCTTTACAAGCAGGAGGAATGGGGGTCCTCATTCCATATAGATCTTTGGTTATCCTGAAAGGGATTACCAGCAGAAAGAAGGAGGTCCTGAGTCTTCTATATAGATCTTTAGTGTAGCACCCTTTAGTTATGGTGTTAGAGTAAGGATTTTTCTGGAGAGTAGGAAAATGTAGGGAGGCCTAGCTGGTGGCTAGGCCTGTTTGTTTTCATTCTGAGCTGGAAGTGGCCTAGGACAGGGCTGGGGGACTCACAGGTAGCATCATTGTCACCTCAATCTTCCTTCTAGAAAGTGCTGGAAGGAGAGGGGGGGAGGAGATGTGGAGCTGCCTGGGTTATCTTGAGGAGCCTTGACCAATCCCCAACTTGCATTGGCAGGGGGCAGGCCTAGGAATATTTCTGGGCATCCCATAATTCCCAATTTCCCATTCAAGTTTAATCCCCTTAATAAAAAAAACAAAAACAAAGCTATGGTCTGTTCTATGTCTTTGAGTGACTGAGAGATGGATGTCTGGCTGGGCAGGGTGACAGGAGAACCACTACATTCAACAACCCCTAAGGGGGCATGGCTACATTAGTTATCCCTAGAGGAATCACCAGCAGAAACGGGAAACAAGGTCCTGATTCCCATGTATAGCTCTTTGAAAATTACTAGAGGGATCACCAGTAGGAGAAAGGTGGTGTTGATTCCCGTGTATAGATCCATAGTTTGGAACAAATGAATAATAGACATCGCCTGCTCCACCCATAGAATATGGAATATGCTTGATCCCAACGTGATACTCCATGTCTATGACTAAACCTTATCTGTGTCGTATAGTGACTTCTATTTGACAAATAATCAAATAATAATACAACAGTGAAACTGACATTTGAGGTGCATACGTTAATATCTGTGTGAACCAAAGTCCAATGCTAGTAAATGTAACAAATGATCAAAGTGACAATTTAAAGTGCATATAGTGATAGCTGTGCAAAACAAAGTCGTTTCCCGTAAAAAAAAGTGCTGTTGTGCTCCGTGTCCCGTCGGTGTTATTACATCCACCTCATGGGGGCTGTAAAAGGTCCGCACTCACCAGATATGATGGCCTCCTTTTCCTTCTACAAACACAGCAGACTCCTCTTGCTATATCATTATTGGGGACCAATCCCAATGCGATATCCTCTGCTTTTTCCCTCTATGGTGGATTACCTCCAATGATAACTCTGGGGCTCCAAGGACAAATGTGCAGTGTGCAGTGTATGGAAAAAGAAACTCCTCATAGAGTAAAATCCTCAGATGGTTTATTGAAAAACAGCAACGTACTTAATAAAAAAATTGGTATAACTAAAACTATCAATATGACAGGACTGGAGGTCACAAAAGATAAATCATAAGCCCTGCTCATGTGCGAGTAATGGTCGCTGCTAACACCATAGCATGCATTCCACTATCAGGGCCAGTAGTGACATATGGGAGCATGGTCTTGACGCGTTTCATCATCTATGTGCGACATTATCAAAAGCCCTATCTATATTTATTGATTTCTGGTACTTATATAGGGCCGCATCAATATACATATACTGTACATTCACATCAGTCCCTGCCCTCAAGGAGCTTACAATATAAGGTCCCCAACTCACATTCATACATATACATAGTAGGTACAATTTAGACAGGACCCAATTAACCTACCAGCATGTCTTTGGAGTGTGGGAGGAAACCAGAGAACCCGGAGGAAACCCATGCAGGTACATGGAGAACATGCAGACTCCAGGCAGGTAGTGTCGTGGTTGGTATTTAAACCGATGACCAGAGTGCTAGTAGGCGGAAGTGCTAACCACTTAGCCACTGTGCTGCCTATAGTTTAGAGGGATCACAGGCAGGATCTTTAGAGGGATCACAGGCAGGAGGAAGAGAGTCCTGATTCCTCTATATAGATCTTAAAGTGGTTGTAAACCCTTACAGACCACTTTTACCTACAGGTAAGCCTAGATTAAGGCTTACCTGTAGGTGCAAGAAATATCTCCTAAACCTACACGGTTTAGGAGATATTTGCAAAAGACAGGCACCGATGTCTACGGCGCATGCGCCGTAGACAACGGCGCGCAGGCGCACTAAGCGTGCCATTTCTAACGGCTATCATACCGTTAGTGGCGGCTCCTGAGCGCATGTGCGGGAGTGACGTCATCGCGGCTCCGGCCAGTCACAGCGCCGGAGCCGCGATACCCGGAAGTCACTACGGGAGATATGGCGGCGACTGAGGGGGGGGAATGAGGACCGCTTCGGGGGCTTCGATCTCAGGTAAGTAATTTATAACGAGCTAGTATGCTATGCATATTAGCTCATTATGCCTTTGTCCTGCAGGGTGTTTATTTTATTTTTTTTTTCCAGAGGGTTCATTTCCTCTTTAAGTTATCACTAGAAGGGTCCCCAGCAGGAGGAATGGAGACCTGATTCCTCTGTATACTTGTAGTGCCCTCCCCAACCTCCAAGGGCCTCGTGGTGACCCCCAGAGGCCAGAAGGGCTGAAATTTCTCCTCAGGGTGCAGGTTACTAGGCATGGTTGGTGTTGTGCAAGTTGGAAAGATGGGTAACAGTCACTTGAACAAGGAGAATTTTATTTCTCTTAACAGGAAAATGTGGGAGAGAGGGATAGGGCACAGGACACTCTTAGGCAAATGCAATAGCAAATTGGTAGACTCCTTAGACAAAAAAATAGAGCTAGACAGACAGCTATACAGAAAAGGGGCCTTTAAGCTGAATTCAGCAATCTGTATCCGTAGCAATTGCTGTCTCCTCTAGCAACAAGCTCCGCTCACAGCTACCCACTGGATTCCTCAAGCCTAACTCACAGCTACCCACTGTATTCCTCTAGCTTATCTAACAGATACCCTTTGGACTCCTTGGATGAGTTCTCTCATGAAGCTTTCCCAGGCACTTCACAGTCCCCGGCTGATGAAGAGTCCTTCAGTACTCCATCCTTTTACACATGCCTCTGGCAACAAGAGTGGTTGACCCTCTGGCAACTTCCTCTCCCATGCCTCCTAGCAATGACCAGGCTCTCTCTGACAGAGCCCCTGACACACGTGGCAAGGCCCCAGGCTTCAGGCCTACACCTCTGCTGCTACACCACACACACCCACCCAGGCCGCAGCCAATGTGGAAAGAACCCCCGATCACCTCACCTCCCCAAATAAAAACCTTCTCCCAGCATCCTCAGTAGCCAAAGAAACTCCTGCTGATTGGCTGAGAGAAGTATATACACTCATAACCTGAATCCCACTATAATTCATCACACCGATGCCAAAGGTAACAGTGACACCTGTTGACAAAAGGGAGAAATCACAGTTAACACCAGGCTTAGGAGAAACCCATTTGATCAATAGACTACAAATTAGCCAGGATAGCTACTGTAACGAGCCCCTTGCTCGCTCGGTTCCACTCTCCCGACACTCCACTGCTGCTATAGAATCAGACTGCAGATCGCAACATCTGATTGTTCGGTCATCCAATGCTCCGGGACTAGAACTACAGCTCTGTGCCATTCTAGTCCAGTTGTGATAGCTCAGAACAAACACCAGGCAGGCTGTATGTAAGTTCAACCAGGAATCTCACTTTATTGCAAAATACAGGCTTTTATACACTAAAAGTGGAGGTGCAGACCTCCTGCTCATATTACTCTAACAATACAGCTGTAACCTAATTAACCTAATTAACATGAGCTAATTAACTAATTGCTTTAGACAGCCTAGATGACTCAGACATGACCTTTAGGCCAGACTGGCCGTCTTGTAGTTCAGAAAATCCAATCAACATTATCACAATCAACATAGACTCTTCTTCACACAATAGCAGAGTTAATTAACACAAACAACAATGGGGATCTAATGACTCTTAGATCCCATAATATAGACTTATTTACAATACACATTTTAGCAGACAACAGATAGACAGGTGCTGGAATTTACATCAGCATCGCCTAACAGTATCTGTCCCAGCATTATGAATCAGCCACTATTCCAATATGGCAAATCCAGGGTCCCCAGAGTCTGTGTGTCCTGGGGGACCAGGACCCGAATCCACAGTAATACCACCTCAAGGGTCCCCAGGCATACAGCTCACAAAGAGCACCGTTCCCCCAAATGCAAGGGCCCCCGATCGATCGGCAAGAGGCTAGCATACAGTCCCCTCCAAAAGTCTCTCTCCTGGCTAGGTCTGTCACAGCTACCACCCAGCACAGCTAAATTTGCTAGCAGCCCTGTTCAGGACAAGGGTGCTACATGCTGTAGATCTTCATTTGCCACTAGAGGGATCACCAACAGGAGGAAGGAGGTCCTAATTCCTCTATATAGATCTTTAGTAATCACTAGAAGGGCCACTAGCAGGAGGAAGGTGGACCTGATTCCTCTATATAGATCTTTAGTTATCACTAGGGGGATCACCAGCAGGAGGAATGAGGTCCTGATTCCTCTATATAGATCTTAAGTTATTACTAGAGGAATCACCAGCAGGAGGAAGGAGGTCCTGACTCCTCTATATCAGTGATGACAAACCTTGGCATACTAGATGTTTTGGAACTACATTTTCCATGATGCTCATGCACTCTCCAGTGTAGTTGAGCATGGGAAATGTAGTTCCAAAACATCTAGGGTGCCAAGGTTCGCCATCACTCTATATAGATCTTAAGTTATCACTAAAGGGATCACTAGCAGGAGGAAGGAGGTCCCGGTTCCTCTATATAGACCTTTAGTTATTATAACTAGAGGGATCACTAGCAGGAGGAAGGAGGTCCCGATTCCCTTTATATAGACCTTTAGTTATCATTAGAGGGATCACAAGCAGGAGGAAGGAGGTCCTGATTCCTTTCTATAGACCATTAATTATCAATAGAGGGATCACCAGCAGGATGAAGGAGGTCCTGATTCCTCTATATAAACCTTTAGTTATCACTAGAGGGATCACCAGCAGGAGGAAGGAGGTTCTGATTCCTCTAAATAGACCTTTAGTAATCACTAGAGGGATCACCAGCAGGAGGAAGGAGGTCATGATTCCTCTATATAGATCCTTGGTTATTACTAAAGGGATCACCAGCAGGATGAAGGAGGTCCTGATTCCTCTATATAGACCTTTAGTTATCACTAGGAGGGATCACCGGCAGGAGGAAGGAGGTTTTGATTCCTCTATATAGATCTTTATATCACTAGAGGGATCACCAGCAGGAAGAAGGAGGTCCTGATTCCTCTATATATATATCCTTGGTTATCACTAGAGGAATCACCATTAGGAGGAATGAGGTCCTGATTCCTCTATATAGATCTTAAGTTATTACTAGAGGAATCACCAGCAGGAGGAAGGAGGTCCTGACTCCTCTATATAGATCTTAAGTTATTACTAGAGGAATCACCAGCAGGAGGAAGGAGGTCCTGACTCCTCTATATCAGTGATGACAAACCTTGGCATACTAGATGTTTTGGAACTACATTTTCCATGATGCTCATGCACTCTGCAGTGTAGTTGAGCATGGGAAATGTAGTTCCAAAACATCTAGGGTGCCAAGGTTCGCCATCACTCTATATAGATCTTAAGTTATCACTAAAGGGATCACTAGCAGGAGGAAGGAGGTCCTGATTCCCTTTATATAGACCTTTAGTTATTATCACTAGAGGGATCACTAGCAGGAGGAAGGAGGTCCTGATTCCCTTTATATAGACCTTTAGTTATCATTAGAGGGATCACAAGCAGGAGGAAGGAGGTCCTGATTCCTTTCTATAGACCATTAATTATCACTAGAGGGATCACCAGCAGGATGAAGGAGGTCCTGATTCCTCTATATAGATCTTTAGTAATCACTAGAGGGATCACCAGCAGAAGAAAGGAGGTCCTTACTCCTCTATATCAGCGATGGTAAACCTTGGCATACCAGATGTTTTGGAACTACATTTCCCATGATGCTCATGCACTCTGCAGTGTAGTTGACCATCATGGGAAATGTAGTTTCAAAACATCTGGGGTGCCAAGGTTCGCCATCACTGCTCTATATAGATCTTATAGGGATTGTAAGGGGGGAGCTACACACTGAAGGTTTTTTTTATTTTCAATGCCTGAAGGTAAAAAAACATTCAGCCTTTACAGCCACTTTAAGTGCAGCGTTGCTATAAATAAAGAGAAATATAAATAAATAATTTAATAAAAATATTCCTCAGCATGCTGGAAAATAAGTGCAACATATCTCATTATTGTGTTTAAGCTGGATAAACATTTGTCATGCTCACAAATAATATAAAAAGTCCAGCTGTAGTCTGAGCGGCAATGTGCACAGCCTATTTGCCTTTAGTAAATCACTCATCCACCCATTGGAGGGGATTCTTGTATAATGTAATAGAGCTAGAGCCAGTAAGCTCATTGACGGAGTAAACTCTATTTTGTTGCTCTGAATGAATTGGTGTTGTAGTCCCAGACCCTCTTGGATATTTTTCTGTACTCCTTTGGAAATTTCTATTGAGGACAGAGCCAGAGTTCCACTTTATGCCGACCTCAGCGGGCGGAAGAGAAGTTGGCTGATCTCTGCAGACACATACTAAATGCTCAACAATTGCCAGCAGAAGCTTACCAAATCCTTGCTGGGTTTGATGCTCTTCAGCTCATCATTTACAATCAAGGATTAAATATGTTCCTGTGTACTTAGCCTTAGAAGACGGGCTCAGCGTGACCCCAGACAGAGGGATCATTGCAAATTGATTTTGAAAACTGTTGGAAAGACGAAAATAAAGAAAACGTCGGCGCTAACCAGCAAAGAACCCCATTCATTTCTAGATGATGTACATAACCTGGTATTCTGGGATCAACATTATCATGCTGCTAATAGGACATTTCTGCTCATTGTTACCATGGTAATATATGCATTTGATTGTTCCTGTTTACATTTTTATACGCTGAGGTTGTATAACACTGTTTTCTTGACTTGTCCCCGCTATTCAAGAGGAAAGAGGCCAGCCTTGGAGAGATGCTGTCAATAGAACAGCAGTGGCTCAGAATACCTGGAACGCTAAACAGAATCAAACAAGAGGCGCCACAATGCAGAAAATGCTTGGAATTGCTCAAAGTTATTATTAACTCTAAGAGAGGCAATAGAGTTTAAAACAAGACAGCATGTTTTCATGGGGGAACTGCATGCTGGTTGTATTGTGTTGTTACCCATGTGGGTTCCATGCCCCTTCATTGCCGAAGGCCAAACTACTTCATTGGGCCCCACAAACAGAAGGATAATGTCTTCTAAATGTGCTAGTGACACTTGTCCTGGCACCAACTGCAGACAGGAAAAGAAGAAAAGAAAGCACACCACCAGAAACAATCCAATGTAGTTTATTGTTCCAACAGAAAGTCAATGATGGCCACCTAGACTAAGACACAGGACCCAGGAGAGGTGACAGGTTTCACAGTGTCAATAGTGCTTCTTCAAACCAAGTATGGACATTCAGAGAGATACAGAGTTGAGCACTAATTCTCTCCAGCACACTGTGCACTTGACCATGTTCAACCCGAAGGCAAAGAGGGGAGCCAACGTACTTTCTTCCTGAGGCCTCCCACACTTGGTGAAAGTATGTTGGCTCCCCTCTTTGCCTTCAGGTTGAACATGGTCAAGTGCACAGTGTGCTGGAGAGAATTAGTGCCCAACTCTGTATCTCTCTGAATGTCCATACTTGGTTTGAAGAAGTACTATTGACAGTGTGAAACGCGTCATCTCTCCTGGGTCCTGTGTCTTAGTCTAGGTGGCCATCATTGACTTAGAATTAGTCCACTCCCTAGGAGGATTCTGTTCCACAGTGGGCCCCTAGAGAGGGACCCAGCCCCTTGACAGGGTGCCCGGCCTAAGGAACCTCTGTCAAACAGTTTGCAGTATTGGAAAGTTAAAAGATACTCATAATGGGCAAATTCAAGCCCCATCGCATGTCTCTTACTTTTATCTTCTGTGTTTATTCATATTCTCCTTTCTGGGTGTAGCCACCGCCATCCTAACTATTGTCTTCCGTGTCCCATGCGCGCTGGACTTCCACCCTTTATTTTTCTCCCGGTCTGCATGCACAGTAAATATTCAGCCAAGCTTTGCGAATAGGAACTAAAGGGTTTGTAAAGTCAGAAGGTTTTTAAATCTGAATGCATTAGGATAAAAAACCTTCTGTGTGCAGCAGCCACCCCTCTGCCCCCCCCCCCCCCCCCTAATACTTACCTGAGCCCCCGTTTCTGTTACAAAACTTTGTAAATAAGGGGTTGTGAAGTCAGAAGGTTTTTTTATCTGAATGTTGTACCCAAACTAAATTTTTATAATTTTTTCCCCACAAATAGAACTTTCTTTGGGTGGTATTTGATCACCTCTGGGGTTTGTATGTTTTCCACTACAAATAAAATTTTTTTTTTCCGTTTCTGTTACAAAACTTTGTAAATAAGGGGTTGTAAATTCAGAAGGTTTTTTTTATCTTAACCTCTCTGGCGGTATGATTATTTCATATCTTTGATGCTGAAAGCGGTACCATTAATTTGCATGGAAATTTGGCGTTTTATATTGTAGGCCTGTAATTCTTAGGAATAACTCACTTAAATCTGTCCAAACCAGAGTCTAGTAGACATCCCGGGTATGATAATGTTTGAAACACGAAATCATAAATTATAATATAATAAATAACTATAAATAATTATACCAAATAATAATATAATAATAATAAAAATTATTCAATAATGTAATCAAATAAAAAACACTAAAATTTGCTCAGTTGCAGAATTGTCGTTGTCAATTGTCAATTGTCGTTGTCGTTTTCAGTGTTTGATGACGGATCTCCCTACAAATCACTTTCGCTCAATTCTGTGAGTGATTCTAATTTATTATCGCTGTTTTCTAGCTGGTCTAAAACCACTTTTGATGTAAAGGGACGGTTTTGGTTGCTATGGACAATCTCCAGTTTCCAGGCAGAAATAACAGTTTTTATAATATAAAACTGCATGCAGGGCACTGGAGAAACCACTAGGGACAAAAGGGAGGTGAAATAATTTAATACAGTAATGTAATCTGTAAGATTACAGTATACTGTATGTATTGTGTTTCACTTTTTGAATTTGGCGCTGTTCTCCGTCCCCGTGCGTCGCAACGCTTGCAGGGAACGGAGCCCGGCTCCGTAATGAATCAAGCGGAGGACGAGCCGCTCACACTGCGGGGAGACATCGCAGGATCCAGGGGACAAGGTAAGTGAGCTCTTCCTGGATCCTGCGATGCGATCCCGAGTCTGGCTCGGGTTACCACTTTTGGTTCTGAAATTCCACCCCGAGCCACACTCGGGAATACTGCCAGGGAGGTTAATGCATTCTGTGCATTAGGATAAAAAAACCTTCTTTGTGCAGCAGCCACCCCTCTACCCCCTAATACTTACCTGAGCCCCATCTCTGTCCAGGGACGTCCACAAATGACTCAGCCATACGGGACTCTCTCTCCTGATTGGTTGAGAAACAGCAGCCGCACTATTGGCTCCTGCTGCTGTCAATCAAAGTCAGTTAGCCAATCAGGAGAGAGGGGCGTGGCCAAACTGCAGCTTCACGTCTGAATGGACACAGGGAGCTGCAGTTCGGCATGGGTACCCCCATAGCAAGCTGCTTGCTGTAGGGGGGCACTCGACAGGCGGGAGGGGCCAGAAGCACAGACGAGAGAAGGATCTGGGCTGCTCTGTGCAAATCCATTGCAACAGAGCAGGTAAGTATAACATGTTTGATATTTTTATAGAAAAAAAAAAACAAGATTTTACAAACACTTAAGTCTCGCGGGAACACGGAGCTGCCTCTGGACAAAGGAAAAGATGAAGTTTGGAAAATACCATGTTTGCGTGGAACTTGTACCATTCTGTGATTTGTACTGGTACCATCCTTACATTTAATGGAAAGTTAAAAAAATACTCATAATGGGATTTTAAAGGCAACCAAAGGTCAGATTATAATTAAAATATCAAAGTTTATTTTTGAATATTAAAATTGATTTCAGACAGAAATCTTTTCACAAATATATCAAAACATTAATTTAAAAAAAAAATGTATATCTGTACATTTTCACAGTATACATCAGTGTTGCCAACCATCAGTATTTTTACTGGCAGCCAGTAAAAAATGGGCACTTTCTCCTGCCAGTAAATGCCAGTGACAGGAAAAGGTTGCCAGTAAAAACGATAGCTGTGACGCTTGGCTCGGAACTGTGCATCCAAATCCCTGCTACAGTGTGTTCAGATGGCACCGGCAGGGGGGCATGTCTGGCAGAGGGAGTGCCTGAGCATGTCGAGTGATGTCATAGTGCAAGGGAGCCGAGAGGAGCAGCCAGAGCCTTGTGTGCGGGTCTGTAGTACAGGAGCAAGGCAGTCCGGGAGCAGGACCGTCAGTGCTTTTTGGACTGGAGTGGACTGAAGGGACCGCCTGGTGTGGAGACAGACTGTCAATGTGACTCAGGAGGGGACGTGTCATCATCATCTGTGCTGCTGCACACTGCTGTCTGTGTCACTGTGAGAGTCAATTTCATGTATGTGTGCCGCCCATTCTAATGGCCCATACACACGGTCGGATTTTCCGATGGAAAATGTCCGATCGGAGCATGTTGTCGGAAATTCCGACCGTGTGTGGGCTCCATCGGACATTTTCCGACACACAAAGTTGGAGAGCAGGAGATAAAATTTTCCGACAACAAAATCCGTTGTCGGAATTTCCGATCGTGTGTACAAAGTGCCACGCATGCTCAGAATAAATAAAGAGATGAAAGCTATTGGCCACTGCCTCGTTTATAGTCCCGACGTACGTGTTTTACATCACCGCGTTCAGAATGATCGGATTTTCCGACAACTTTGTGTGACCGTGTGTATGCAAGACAAGTTTGAGCCAACATCCGTCGGAAAAAATCCTAGGATTTTGTTGTTGGAATGTCCGAACAAAGTCCGACCGTGTGTACGGGGCATAAGTCCTGTCCCTGAGCTACTTACTCACTACATCAAAAATAAAGAAGAAATATGCTTTTTTGCCCAAATATCTAGCTTAACCACCTCAATACCGGGCACTTATATACCTTCCTGCCCAGACCAATTTTTCAGCTTTCACCGCTATCATATTTTGAATGACATTTGCGACGTGGTACCCAAACAAAATTTTTATAACTTTTTTCCCACAAATAGAGCTTTCTTTTGGTGGTATTTGATCACTCTCTGCGGTTTTTATTTTTTGCACTACAAATAACAAAAGACAATTTTTTTTTTTTTTCATTTCTGTTACAAAACTTTGTAAATAAGTATGTTTTCTCCTTCACTGATGGGCACCGATGAGGCTGCAAAGATGGGCACTGATGAGGCTGCACTGAGGGGCACTGATGATGCAGTACTGCTTGGCACTGATGAGGAGGCACTGATAAGGTGATAAGGATATACACAGCACTGATAAGGTGGCACTTATATACAGCACTGATAGGCGGCACTGATAAGCAGCACTGATGAGCACTGATAGGTGGCACTGATGGACACTTATAGACGACACTGATGGGCACTCATAGGTGGCACTGATAGGTGGCACTGGAGGGAACGTATAGGCGTCACAGATGGGCACAGATAGATGATATACACACCCAACTGAGCATGTGCAGAGTGCCCCCATGGCTCTGTTCTATCAGGAGATGGATTGGGGACTGAGAAAGAAGGGGAGGATCAGAGAAGACAGGATCAAACAGCTTTTGTGAGGGCTTAACCTCTTTAACACTTTAAGTGCTACCTTTCCGCACAAGAAGTTACTACACTATGCAAGCAATAGTGAAACTTTTTCTCAGTTTTGAAAAAGAAGAGAGACAGCAAGAGAAAAGTTTGCTGGAATGGGTTAAAGGAGTTGTAAACCCTTGAGGCTTTTCACCTTAATGCATTCTATGCATTATAGAGCTGCACGATATAATCGTTAAGAATCATTATCGCTATTTTTTCCCAATTTTTTTTCCCCGTTGCGATCTTGACAAAGTATTTCCCGATTCTTTCTCTCTGCTCTGCTAAAGCCGACGGCCATCAAAAGAAAGGGAAAAAAAAAAGGGCAGTCTGCCAAGAATCAAAACATTCTTTAGCAGTGGAACTTAAGTATAAACATTGTAACAATTTGTCCTTTAGGTCAAAGGAATACACTATGGTGTGTAAATAAGCACTAAACACTAAACCTTTATCTGACATTTGTTGGTTTCAAGATAAAATAATTTTTTTTTTTGCTAGAAAATTACTTAGAACCCCCAAACATTATATATATATTTTTTTACCCCAGAGAATAAAATGGTGGTTGTTGCAGTATTTTATGTCACACTGTATTTGCGCAGCAGTCATTCAAATGCAATTTTTTGGGAAAAAATTACAGTTTAATGAATTAAAAAAAACAACTAACCAGTAAAGTTAGCCCAATTTTTTTTTTTTTGTGTATAATGTGAAATATTTTACACCGCGAGAATCCAGAGAGAATCGTGATCTTTTTATTCTAAGCAAAAAAACGTGATTCTCATTTTGGCCAGAATCATGCAGCTCTAATGCATTAAGGTGAAAAACCTCCTGTCATGCAGCAGTCCCCTTTACACTTACCTGAGCCCCGTAATTCCAGCGACGGGAATGAGCACACCAGCTCGTGTCCTGATTGGATAGATTGATAAGCAGCCCAGCCATTGGCTCCCGCTGCTGTCAATCAAATCCAATGACGCAGGTGCCGGGGGGCGGGACCGAGTCCTGCTGTCTGTGTCAATAGACGCAGCAGCATGACTCGGGAGCATGCCCAACACGGGTGTCCCAAAGGTTAGCGCTTCTCCGACAGGGCACTCGGGAACAGTAGGAGCCAGGAGCGCTGCTGAGGGCCCATAGAAGAGAAGGATCGGGGCCACTCTGTGCAAAACCAACCACAGAGGAGGTAAGTATAACATGTTTTTTATTTTTTTTTTTAAAAAAGAAAAAACGAGGGTTTAGTAACCCTTTATGTTGCACTTTGTTTAGCAGCAGACTGAACCTATAAAGGGCACTTAGCACCAGGTGCACCTGAAACCTTGTTGATGCAATGTAGAATTCATATCCTATGAAAGCAAAAAAAACCTGAAAGTCACTGAAAAGTAAAGGGTTAAAACTGTGCCGAATAAGTCCCAGTGCTGGAGTTCTCCTCCAGAATACATTAGATATGTTGAACATTACAAGAGATTGCCCGGAGCGGGAGGGAATTCATTATAAGTCAAGGTGCCGTGACTTTTGCCAGAGGCTGCAGAATATTGATGATTTGTTTAATTAAAATAAACGACACACTTTCCTTGACTCGTGGTCAGGAGCTATTTAGTTTTGCCAAGAATGTTACGTTTAAAACAACAGTTGGGGGCGCTTCCACCGTACCGAGAGCCGGAATGCGGATTACGCGTTCTCACTTCTGCTTTGTATTGACATTTATGATCACATCTTCTTACCTGTTTTTTCTTCTTCAGGCTCCATGCAAACTGGACGTTAAAATAACGTTATAAAAACGGTGAGTCTTTCAACATTTTTTAACGTTTTTGCAATAGCGTTTATTAGCGTTTTTCCGCGTTAGCGTTTTTTGAAATTTTTTTTCAATGGATCAAAAACATTAAAAAACACTGGTGAGCCACGTTTTTGAGCATTTATCGACGTTTATCAGCGTTCATGAGCATTTGGCGTTTTTTTGTGGTCAGAAAAGCGACACCTGAACGCGATTTTATGGCGTTCAGACAACAGCCCATAAACTCCACTGCTGATAAACATCCAAAAACGTCCATGTGTGCATGGACACATAGGATAACATAGAAGGGAGTTTATGGGCTGTTAATAAAACCCCCAGGCTCCCAAAAATGCCCGTCTATGAGCTTCAGTGCGCATATAGCCTCATTGTTAGTCATTCTTTTACTCTCTCTGTTCATCCTGTAGTCCACTAAAATTAACGGAAAACCCAAAATCAAAAGCAAAACTAAAGGCAATCTTTTTGAAGAATTTGGATAGAGTAATAGATAACCCATTTTTTGCCATCTGTGCCCCATTTTCTGTCCCATAACCAAAACAGGAAGTGAGGGAAACCCTGGCTGTCACCAGAACTAGTGTCCCAAATGGAAGATTCCCCCGGTATTCCTGTTGTGGTGACCCAAAATTTGGGATTTTCTTTCACTTTCACTCTGAGTGATAACAGTAAATAGGACAAATAGGGAGGGTGAATCTCCCAAATGGGGGCACTGGCAGTAATAAAAACCTGACAGGTGTTCTAATCCCACTCCACTCTATCCAAAACCAAAACTGGACTGGATGCATGAATGGGAACAGTCACAAGAGTCAATGTTACCTCCAAAAAAACTCTCTAAGGCCTCTTGCATGTGATATTCCTGTTTGAGCATTTATTTTTTCAGCCTTTTTTTTTGTGTTTGTGCAAATTCGCGCACATTTCCACGCATGTGCGGTAGCTTGTTCTCACATTGACAATGTCAATGGACAAATCTGTGCGAATTTGCGCTCAAACATGCGCGAATGCACGCATTTGCACGCATGAGGTGTAAATTACTGACCAAAAATGCATATTTTGTCTATTTTCTGGTTTTTACTGAAGAATGCACGGCGCTTGTTTATGCGCTTGTGTGCATAGGCACATTACAATTAATGGGCTGTATTTTAGCTTAGTAAAAAAATAAGCTGTACTGAGCTGCATCCAGTGGACTGGATGCATGAATAGGAATAGTCACAAGAGTTAATGTTATTGTAAAGAAGGACTATAATTTATTCCTCAATAAAAAGTTAAAATAATAGATAAAGTGGATAAATAAGGTCCCCTTCCCGGACCAGGCTTCCATCTGCTCAGCATGGACACTGGCACCCCTCCAAAAGCCTCATCGGCCAGTCTGTCGAAGGTTCGCTCGTCGGAACCCGTGTGGTATCGTTGGCTCTTTTTAGATATCCACCTTATTTATCCACTTTCTTGTTTTAAAGCGGAGTTACACCCAAAAATGGAACTTCCTCTTTAAGGGAGGAGACCTCCTGACATGCCACATTTGACATGTCATTTTTTTGGGGGGGGGGAGAGCGGATACCCTCTAGAGGGTCCCAGCTCCCACTTCCCCCCAGCGCACCGCGACCCCGGAAGGGAAATCACCTCTCCCCCCTCCCTCTCGGCAATCATCTGGGACACGTCACAGGTCCCAGATGATTGCCTGGCCAGTCACGGCGCGCGGCGCGGCTCGCGCATGCGCTGTGGGTATCTAGCTGTACCACAGAGAGGAAGGGGAGACGAGCGGTGCTTAATAATATACAGGTCACATAAGGTGGAACCTAGGCAAATTAAATGGAAGGGGCAGTCTCTGAATGGTTTCTTCTGCCGGATAAACATTAATAGTCTTAGGCAGTAGAATGGGACGAATCCTCCAGTGTCTGCTACACACGGTACGGAAATAGCTCCATTTGTATTTGTGTAAAAATATCTATACCTCAAATTCTTTTTTCAATACTTACCTTTCTGAAGAAAAATCCAAGATGAAATGTTCTTGACTTCAGCCAACATGAAGGATGGACTTATTGGCAGAGCTGTTGACTGGTCGGCTCTCGCTCAGCATCATTCCAATAAATCAGCTGAGATCACGTGACCAATGCCTCAGCAGTTGGCCACATGATTGGCATTGGAGGTATCATGGATCAGAGGTTTCTTCAGAAAATAGAAATATTTGAGCTGCTTTTTGTATTCATATACCAAATAGGGAAAGACAGGTTGGGGGTGTTATCATCCTTTATGTATGTTACCCCCCACTGCCTGGACTTACAGTTGCTGTCTCGCACAGCAGCACAATGAATAGTCAATCAAACTTACTAAATGGTTCATTAGAAAAATACCTGAGCTGTGTAACATCTATATTCAGGCTCAGCTGGATTTGTTACCGTTTTTAGACGTACCTGCTCCCTGTAGCAGTTTCCTTTGTAGCTCTGAGCTCAATGCGAAGCAGTGAGCGCTCTATGGGACATATTGTTTGAGCTGCTTCAAAAAAAAAAAAAAAAAAGCCATTTTTCCAAGAGTACAAAGAGCGCGGTGGAGGCAGGCGGGCGAAGGGAACGCCACGTTCCTGTCTATGCTGAGCCGCACAAAGCTTATGTAATAATCATTGCTCTCTCAGCCGGGGTATCTCCAGGCTCCGCTATGCCTGCTGAGGATTTAGGCTGAAAACGTATAGGCCACATAATGTTCTCTATCTATGGTGAGCTGAGGACATCACAGTCCATTTTTTACTTTCTTCGATTTTCTAAAGCCTTTGTGACAAGGTTTAATAAAAGATAACTGTCCCTACAGATCAACCACTCAGAACAGTGGAGAGGAAGGTAAGAGGGAGCCCCCCCCCCCAAAATAACCATGACCAAAAGTCAATCCTGACCCTAATTTTTTTCAAGCCTGTGGTGCTGTGTGCAAGCACTAAACACCAAAGTATGCAAAAAAGTGCACGTAAAACACACACAAAAAGAGTGCACTTAGGGTGAGGCATATGGTTCCCTCCTAAAGAGGAAGCACCCTTCCCAGGGTACAAGACTCCTGACGGGGGCAAGGCACACTTATGTCCACCTAGGCAAAAAGCCCAGAGGACCCCATGTCTCATGGTCATCTGAAGCCAACCAATGAGTACTAGGTGAGGGGCTCCCCCGAAGAGAGTCCCCCCCGCCCAAGGCAGGGGAGGAAAAAACCTAAGGGCCACACATCCTCTCACCCACACCCTACAATCCAAGTGAAAAAAGACGCATAAGTGCAAGTGACAAATGTGAAGAAACCAATTCCCCAAATCAATCATTAGCTTGTTATTATGAAGAATTTACTCCAGTAGTTCCCGCCCTCTGTTCAGCGCTGCTGTGTCTCCAGCTCTGCATGCCCCAGTAAGGTAGGAAGGGGCAATGTATAATATGCAGGGGTCCAGAACTGAGGGGGGGATATATAATATGCAGGGGTCCAGAACTGGGGGGGGGGGTATAATATGCAGGGGTCCAGAACTGGGAGGGGGCAATGTATAATAAGCAGCGGTCCAGAGTTTGGGGGGATGAGTATTATGCAGGGGTGGGTCCAGAACTTGGGGGGGGGGCAATGTATAATATGCAGGGTTCCAGAACTGGGGGGGGGCAATGTATAATATGCAGGGGTCCAGAACTGGGGGGGGGGGCACTGTATAACATGCAGGAGTGCAGAGCTTGGGGGGGGGGGCAATGTGTAATGTTCAAGGGTCCAGAGCTGGGGTGGGGGCAATGTGTAATATGCAGGGGTCCAGAGCTAGAGGGGGAAATGTGTAATATGCAGGGGTCCAGATCTGTGGGGGGGGGGGCTGTGTAATTTGCAGGGGTCCAGAGCTGTGGTGGGGGGGCTGTGTAATGTGCAGGGGTCCAGAGATAGTGTGGGGGGTTGTGTAATGTGCAGGGGTCCAGACCTGTGGGGGGGGGGCTGTGTAGTGTAAAGGGGTCCAGAGCTGCAGTTGTGGCGAGGTGGTGACAAAGAGATATTGGGGGTGCAGAGGTATGCAGGGGGGCACAGTGGGGTGTTTTTACATTTTAAAGTTGGGGGTGACATATATAGGATCCGCCCAGGGTGCCAAATGCTCTAGGTACACCCCTGCCTGTAAATGGATCTATAAATGAATGATGCAGCATAGCCATATCAAATTAAAGGAATTACAGGAGCCTGTAGAGAGAAGGACTCTTAGATTCAGTAAGGGGGGGAGGGGGGCCTGTGGAATGTGAACATCTTTCATGTCAAACCCTAAAAATATGGTTGTAACATGAAACATGGTCAGAAAGGTGGACTAAAATCCTTGTTGACCTCATAAGGTAGCTGGACCAATTCTGGATCCAAATGTCATACTATAGTTAGTGAATACTTTTTTTAAATTGTGATTTTGCCATTACTACCACATAGTGTGTCTTTCCACAGTTCCCTGTTGTCAGCTAAGAATAAAAGCACTTTGCCTGCAAATTAAAGTCTTTTACTACTACCTTTACATCCCCTGCCAGTGCCACCTTTCTCCTCTTGAGAAGCAGGAGGAACATCCTCTTGCTGGAACATCTGACCCCAAGCAGCGAAAGCTACATGTTTACTTAACCTCCCACACCCTGGCAGCATGTACTCACCTTTTCTTCAATCCTACCTTTGTAGTTATGCCCCTGGCAGCGGTGAGCAATACCCAGTATTTCCAGATATAAGGACCATAGAATTCACTCCTCTCTCACCACTGGTACAGTGCGGGTCCAGCTGGCCATTCAGGCACTTAGGCAGTAACGTGAGGTCTAGGAGAAAGTCCTCAGCTCTGTGTAAGCTCAACCTTGAAACAGACACAGAATTTACTCACTTTGCTCCTGACCACTGAACAGAGCAATGGGGGAACAAAGAGAAAATTGTGTAACTGTGGAGCTGGGAAGTTAATCAAGTCTAATGTGCAAACTACAGGTTCAATTTAATCTGTGTTTTACCCAGTCCTTTACATTAATGGCTCTTCGGGTTTTTCAAGATCCCCGCATGGATGTGACTAGAAGAGGATCCTAATCCCCATTTTGGTCTTCAACACAGCAAACTGACAGCCCTCAACGAGACTTCACAGGAGTTCATAGTGGTCTATTTTGTCCTCATTGAATTTGACTTTCCTATGTGAATAGACTTGTTTACAGTATATGAGCACATTGAACTTCCCGAGCTGCAGATCAAATTAATTCTTCCCTCTTAATGTTTTTTTTTATTCTGATCTTAAAACCGATAGTAAGGACCATTAACTAAAGAACATTGTGTGTGCCAAGACCAACAGGGACAAACAACACAACAAAAAACAATTTAATGTGCATGGTCTAGACATCATGATCATGTACCCTTTACCACTCCATCCTGGAGGCATCTATGATCAATAAAATACTGATTAACTTTTTTTTATCCATGGATCTTTATTGGTAAACCAATAATCCATATATGTGGACAATAGAAGCAAATGCAAACCTAGGGGCAATGTTATAAAAAACAAAGAGGGACCAGGGTAATGCAAGCCCATAATAATGATTAAAGGTATGCATCAGTCAAAATCAACTTATGTTTCATAATCTGGATGTGATCACAGGAAAGCAAAATTGACGAAGTATACAGTGACCCAGGCATTCATATTCAGCACAATCAGTACATTGTCTTCTCTGCAGGAACTCCTTGTAATGCCGGTATGGGGTATAACTGCCCAATACAACACATGCAGAGAGCTAATAATACGCCTGACGGCTCTTTGCCGCTGCTTGCTTTTTTTTTTTCGGGAACAGAAGATTCTAAATGAAATATCTATGGGAGGAAGGTAATTTTCCACCCTTCATTAACCTGAACTCTATTGCTTTGCATGTAGTGGCCTTTTTATAGTCATGCACTCCTGACCTCAACACCTTCATGAACCAGATGTCATGAGTAAAAATTAGAGGGTTTTTGTTGGGTCTTCAAGTAGGGCAGGGTTCCTTCTTGTCACTCTTCTCTTCATCGCTGCTATGGTGATGGGTGAGAACAGCACTGGTACACATATGGAAGGCGTATATGTTTTTACTAAGCTTCTTGTGTGTGTTAAAGGATTACTGTAGCTAAGAAGAACATGAATGGGGACTCCTTAATTAAGAAGTCTCACTTACTTTTTTTAGTGGCTCTTGTCCTCCGTCTTCCTTTGTGGTGTATAGGGCTACTCGTATGGTCAGACAACAAACCCCCTCTCTGCACTGCTGCCTGACCACTCAGCTAGCAAGAAGATGAAGAACAAATGAGCTTTGATTGATGGTGCTTCTCTGACTCCATGCACTTGCCCAAGACAAGCACCACCAGTAGGAATGCAGGTGGAGGGGATATGTCCGTTTAACCTTTCTAGATGTGTTTACAGCAGAGCTGTGCTCCACTTACATTCACTGTCTCAATAGATTCAGGGGAAGGCTGGGGTTCCAATAGAGCCGTGCACAGTACACAAGGGGGCGGTGGTAGCTGAGCTCTGAGTAATGCCCAGAAACTGACCTTGTATGAAGCAGGAAGTCTTTCCATAAAGGTTGGATTTTCTTCTAAAAATATATTGACAAGTGATTACAGAGACAAAGCAAGGCATCTGTGCATTTATGCACCAGTATTTAATGTTTTACTAATTATAAGAATTCTTCTTTTATCCTCTAAATGATACAAGAGCTTTCCGGGAACTGGGTTCAAAAAGTACATTTTTGCCCACTTTTATTCATTAACATCTTACTTTAACACAAGGTTTACCCTCACAGGTGTTCGTCATCACCACACCAACACAATCACAAACAATATACAGCCTTTATAACTAAGCCTGTAAGGATAAAAAGCGTAACTGGGGTGGTCTTCCAGATGGAGGCATGCAAGATGTATTACTTGTGCAAAAAAACTTGATGTGGGAGGTGATACTTCCAGCATGTGGCCCTTTGTTCCTTATCGAATATTCAGCGTCCACTATGGAGTTGCCCAGCTTGGCCTCTACAAACTGTCTTATCAAGCACAATCTTTGTCAGCAATGCGGTAACCCACTCACACTTCCACCAAATGTCAGTCTAGTTATGGCACTTGTCTATGGGGCCAGACATGATTGGAAACACACTGTAATATTAAGCCTCTTTTATTGAGTTAGCCAACTTGGGCTGTACAACCTCTCTGGCTTTTCAAGCACCATCTCTCTCTGCAATACAGTGACCTACTTTCCATCAGATGTCAGCCTGCTCATAGTGCCTGTCTATAGGACCAGACAGCCCTTGACATGGACTCCTTGCACATCCGCACAAAAACACTGCTCCTGTCTCTACAGAAGGGATCACTAACTTACTGGAGAATATTTCTTTCTTTTGTGGGCAACACCTACAGGACAATCAGTCTTTCTCCCATTCAGCATGCCAAATGCATGCACCCATTCTTATCAGTAAATTCAATGGTTTGACGAACGCCGCTTGAAAATACTTCTCGTCATTACGGTTGAAAACAAACGTTGACTTGACACGACTATTGATTAGAAATTTGCATGAATGTTCTTAAAATGAGAATTTCCCAATAAAATTCTACGAATGTAGGGCCAGTTGTGTATCACTGAATCTGATAACGCGGTTACTGTTCAATATTGTAACTGTATAAATTATTGTATACAGATGGGACAAAAATGTCATAAGTTATTGAGTGCATTTACAGTCATAATAAAGTTTCAGACTGGAAAGACTGATGGTCAGATGACACACAGTCAGCTGTTTCTCATAAATCATCCCAATGCAATGTATGCTGAAAGTAACTGCTCATCTCCATCACACCACTCGCCGCTAAGGTGATTTATGAGATAAACGGTACAAAGACTGCTAGTACTGTATATTACTGGACTTTTCCCTGTATGTCTCTCCCAATGAGACTGAGCACTTGATTTTTAACCTCCACGGTGCAGTGTGCGCACACAAAACTAACACCAGGTACAATAAAAAGTGCACAGGGTGTAACACATGGTCCTGCTCTAAAGAGAAAGGATCATAGCCCTGAACCCCCCGGGCACAAGACTCCGGACGGGGACAGAGTGCTCGTGGTCCCACTGGCCAAAACCAGGCAGACCCCATTTAAAGCAATAACAACTGACTCCTACCAATGCAACCTTTATACCCTCCCAACCAAGGGGGTTTGAGGACCAGTGCCAGCTCCCAGCAACTGTGAGGTGTTGGCTACACCAATAGGGTCCTACAGGCACCCATGTTTTTCCCATACCATGGTTTAGTGCACATGTCTCTTTAACACTGGGATATAGTACTGATGTCTCTTTCACATTGACATCAAGCGTCGTCCAGCTAGCTAGCCAACTAACAGCTCAATAATAATCCTCACACGATCAATATTCTACATTCTCCTTACATTCAGTGCAAAGGTCATGTTACTTTTTTTTTACATTAATAATATTATACACATCTCTTCCTCAATAACAGATAACAATCACATGCTGGGTGTACTGTCTCCAAAAAAAACAGACCTGAGATACTGATATCAAACAACCCTTATCAGTTTCATTGGTGTGGTAAAACTAGTTTACAGTATATTGCTTGTACAGTGCAGTATCTATCGAACGAACTGTACTTTACCACAAGCTGCACAATACAAACTTGTATTTTTTGGAATTCTTTGAATAGCTTACTAGCAAAGCTCATAACTCAATCCCATAGCTCCCAACTGTCCTTCATTAGGAGGGACAGTTCCTATTTGGGAACCCAATTCTTTATTCCCTTAATTGTCTATAATTTTGTGTAGACCTCTACAAATTCAATGCAGCATTTCTCATCCTTTTTTCAGTGATGGCACCCTTTAACTGTATGTAGCACCCTCTACCTAGTGTAAGTGGTAGAGTGAGTTTTTTTGTAGAACAGGTAATTTAGGCAGGCCTAGCTAAAAGCTAGGCCTGTTTGTTTTGATCTGTGGGGCTGGCAGTGGCTTAGAGTAGGCTGGTGACTCATAGAAAGCATCATCTTTTGGTTACCTCCCTTCTGCTTCTAGAGGCTTCTAGAGAGAAGAAGGGGAAGAAGGGTGGAGCTGTCTGGGGTGTTCTGGGGAGCCCTGACCAATCCCCAATCTGGATTGGCAGGGGGCAGGCCTCCTTAAATACCCAGGGTCAGCCCAGCTGGGGAAGGGTTGTTCATGTGGAAGAACTGGAGATGGAGTGTTAGGCTGTCGGGGCCTTGGAGGGAGCCTCCAGTCTGGGGGGGTTGACCCTGGGCCAGGGGCTTGGAGCTGTGAAGGAACCCCACACAACCCAAGGGGTATCCCGAACAGGAGCAGGAGAGGACAGCGGGGAACACTGCTGGGCAAGTCTCCAGGAGGGATCCACCAGGTGTCGGTAAACGACAGGCACAGTCGGGAGAGCTGGGAGAGGCATACTCAATAAAATACAAAAACGAAGCTGATGGACTTGTTCATTGTCTTGGAGTGACTGGAAGTGAATGCTGGGCTGGGCAGAGTGACGGGGGTACCGCAAAATTCTGAGGCACCCCAGTCTAAAATGTAAAATTATAAAAAATGT